>NC_140946.1:33425072-33915072 GCF_014529385.1 Adiantum capillus-veneris | reverse complement strand
GCGGAGTAGCGCTTGCCACTCTCTCCTGCATTCGGCGGCGCCAGCGTGCCACCGCAGAATCCTCCAAAATAAGAGATGCCGTCACCGGAGGTGGTGTAGAAAATTGTTGTTCCTTCCTGACGCGCTTATGGCTTGCTGATCCTGCACCTGCAGTGGCCATATCTTGGGCTCCAGAGGATACCACTGATGTCGATGGACCAGGCAAATCCCTAGTGCCAACATGCTGCTGTTGTGTTTCCCTCTCAGCCGGCACTGCCAAACCTTGTGTTTGCGACAGAGGAGCAACAGTCCCTTGGACCACCAAGCGATCATCTTCAAAGTGGCAGAGAGGACGCAGGGCAAGAGGAAAAACTTCTCTTAAAGGAAAAATTAATGTGAGCAGTTGGCCAACTTTTGTATTGGTTGGGGTATTCCTCCCCAACTGTGCCATCACTCTTTGGCACTCCGCTAGCAGTCGTTCTCTGACAACCGCTGCCCAAGCTACTAGCCCAAAGTTGGCCGAATGCAAAACATTTCTTGCTCGGGTCGAAATGGTATAGGTTTTGGCTTGTAACCAAATCGCCTCGAGAAACCATCGATACGCATCCCTGGTTGCTACATCCCTGGTTGCTACATCTGACAACCCTGAAAGCTTATACTCCCCTTTTACTTTCAAACCAAATTCTTGCTCTACGTTTGCAACAAGGATCACATGAGAGGCGCGCACCACGCCATCGTTGGGCAAACAGCAACACCTGGAGACCCTTTCTGTTGTCAACTGAATCTGTTGATTATTCAGCACCACCATATCGCCAGCAGCGAGTTGCTCAATCAAACCTGCTGCCTGTGGGTGAACTGGGATCCCTTGCCAATCCAGGTTGGCGAACACACGCAGCCGCAAGTCTTACAGCCATGCGTCCACTCGTCGAAGCACTAGCTGCTGTACAGGAGTGAAAGGAATACATTGCAGGAGAGAAGTTGTCATGGCGGCGATGAGATGAAGGAGCAGAGAGTATAGAACTGAGAGCGCGCGACACACTAAACAAGAGAAACACAATAAGAATCGTCTGCATGTAGGAGTAACCTTTCCACAATGAGTTCCCGAAATAGGGCGATCCACGGTGTCGCAACCATCATAGATCCTTTCCCGCTTTCCAAGATTGCATGAAAAAGGATCCCCAATCATGATTAGGGTGGCTTCCGGCTCTTGCACCGCAGCAAAGGGGCACTGAATCGTGGTAGGTGAAACATAATGGCGCGGTCTGAAACCATTGACCAGCAAAGAAATAACCTCCCCCCGTAAATCCGCCAAATAAAAAGAGATGGATCCGCATGCTTGAAAAATCCAGAATGGTCCTGACCACCGTAATTTAAGCTTCCCCGGCATCTTCGCAAGGTGTGAATTAAAGACAAGGACCAGCTGTCCCCAAACAAATTGCCATGCTTTCGGGCGATCCAGCCATTTTTTCCGCCTAGACTGCAGATCTTGCAGCACCGCAAAGCTATTCAGTCGTTCTTCGTCCAGTTCCTGCAAAACATCCAATCGATAAATCACAGAATCCTCCGGAAGAAGCCGATCCGCAATCAACATCCGCATACTCGGAATCACATGCTCCACCGTAGTGATTGCCTCCATGCCAAATGCCAACTTAAAAGGAGTCAATCATGTTGCCACTTTAGAAGTTGTCCGATAGGCCCATAAGGCGGAAGGAAGTTTCACATCCCAATCCGTTCGATTCATATTCACTAACTTTGTTAAAATCCGAATCAATTGCTTATTAGTTGATTCTACTTGCCCATTCGCCTAAGGATAATATGGAGAAGATTTCTTGTGTAATACAAAATAAAACCGCAACATTCTCTCCATCACCTTATTCAAAAAATGACTTCCCCTGTCACTAACCAGCTCAATAGGGCATCCATATCTAGAAAAGATATCCTTATATAAGCATCCCGCCACAGAAACTGCAGTATTATCTCTCAAAGGCCATGCCTCCACCCATTTGGTAGCGTAATCCGTGGCTGTCAAGATATACTTATTTCCTGTGTGAGCTGCCACTAGTTTAAAAGGACCAACAAAATCCAAACCCCACTTTTGAAAAGACTACAAGGGCAGAACTGGCTGAAAAGGCATTCTAGACCGTTTGGTAGGTTGCCCCAACCACTGACACACATCACACTGTTGCACATAATTTCTCGCATCCTGAAACAATGTGGGCCACCATAATCCAGATTGGAGAACCTTTCGAGCTGTGATTAATGCTGCAAAGTGACCTCCCGCAATACCAGTATGGATTTCCTCTAATACTTCTTCCTGCTCCTGTGGTAGCACACATCTGAGTAATACCACTGCCACTATACGATAATAGAGCTTTCCCATAATAATCTCAAAATTCCTGCTTCTAATAGCCATACGTTTCCTCTGATGGCTGGACAAGAAAGAAGGCATTTCGCCGCTGTCGAGAAAATGAAACATCTCCTCATACCATGTCCATGGGATGCTAGGAATGACCCTTGCCTATTGCGGAACTGTGATATCCTCTGTAGCAACTCCTGTTAGAAACAGAGACGCATCCGGAAATTCCTCAGCTACACCCGTCGGCGGTTCACCAGAATCTAACCTGGATAAGTAGTCAGCCACCGCATGTTGGGCCCCTGGCCGATGTATGACCTCAAAGTCAAATTCCTACAGCAAAAGCACCCATCTGGCCAATCTTCCCTTCAAATTCTATTGCCTTACCAGGTATAAAAGAGCCGAATGGTCCACATGGAAGAAAAAACGTCGGCCCAACAGAGAGTGCCGAAATTTCTTCACTGAATAAATCATCCTTAAACATTCCCTTTCGGTTACTAAATAATTTCTTTTTGCGGATGATAATTGTCTATTGGCATAATAGACAGGTCGGAACCATCCTTGACTTTGTTCTTGCATCAGCACACTGCCAATAGCTCGATCCGAAGCATCCACAAACACATGAAAATCTTGACCCCAATTCGGTGCAAGCATAATCAGAGCTTTGGATAGCTGAAGTTTTAATCTCCAAAAAGCCAAGTCACATTCCTGTGTCCATTCAAAATCTATAGCATGAGCTGCCTGAGTAATCGGGATTGCTAAATGCTTGACCCAGGAAAATTTGACACTGTTTCTGGTTCCGCGGTGGAGGCGCTTCCATAATTGCAGCAATTTTATCCGGATCCACGGAAATACCATCTTCAGAAATTATATGCCCCAATAGCCTGCCACTGCGAGCAGCAAATGCACACTTTAAAGGATTCAAACTGAATTTCACCTCTCTGCATTTCATAAAGCATAACCGTAATTGCTTCAAATGCTCCAATTGTGCTCCAAAAACACTGAGATCATCCAGAAAAATTCTCATAAAATCCGTCAAATAAGGACCAAAAATTTGAAACATATCCCTTTGAAAAGTGGAAGGTGCATTCCGCAATCCAAACGACATCACTGTGCAAGCAAACACACCCCATGCGGTAATAAAAGTTGTTTTTGGCTTATCCCACAATGCCATTCGGATTTGGTTATATCCACTAAATCCATCCAAAAAAGTATACATCTCATGTCCTGCTACATCATCCAAAAATGGAAGAGGAAAAGGATCTGGAACAGTAGCTGCATTCAATTTCCGGTAATCCACACAAATTCGGATTTGCTTATTTTTCTTTGGTACTACAACAATTGGAGAAATCCACTCCGGATTATCAATAGGGGTAATAAAACCCACTTCCAACAGGCGATCAATTTCCATCTTAACTTGCTTTGCCACATCAGATTCATCGTGTATGAGTGCTGCTTCACTGGCACCGCATCCAGTTTCAGATTGATCGTATGCTCATAAAACTTAGGATCCAATCCCTGCATATCCGCATTTTCCCATGCAAAAACATCCTTAAATTCTGTCAGTAACTTGATCAAATCATCTCTAAAACTTGCCTCCAGCTGCTTATTAATGTATATGGGCTGCGACTCCGCTTGCTCCCCAAGAAAAACCTTCTCTACTTCATCTTCTTTAACCCTTGTAATTTTTCCCATTTGCGCCTCAAACGCTCGTTCTTGTTGAATCGTGTCCTCCAATGATTCAGGACTTGGAAGCACCTGTTGTTGCTCCCCTATTCCTGCTGGAGTTCCTGAAACCCCCACCGAATTCCCTTTCGGAATCAGAGAAATATCCACAAGATATAAAGAAACCAAATCCGGATTAGCTTTGAGAAATTGTTCCTCTTCATCCTCTTCTAATCCTTCCACCATATTAATTGTTTCTGCTATCACCGGCCATGCTGCCTGAACTGGTTGTCAGCATGTTCCCAACATCACACGCACTTTTCTTCTACCCTTCTTTACTGTAAGCATATTTGCTTCCCAATTATGCTTTACCCTCACTTGTCGTAACCATGGTCTCCCCAAGATAATGTGATAATCCTGAATATGATCTTCAATATTCACTACTAAGGAAACAGCAAAGGATAAGCCCGCCACATCCAAAACAATGCCCCAAAGTAAACCCACTGGTTGCACTCTTCTTTGATCTGCCATGCGGACTACAAAGGATGCAGGCTCCCAATCACTGAGACCAAAATGCTCACAAGCTGCTTGGGTGATAATGTTTACTCCCGCTCCACCATCCAATAGTACCTTGTCAATGTATGTTCCATGGTATCGAATTGAAAGCTCCGGAATGCGGGTATCCGTGATCCTATTTGCCGGCAACGGGGCTGAATCATCCTCCTCGATTTCAGCTTTCCCAATGGCGAGTCCCCTCAGCTCAGTGGTCGTTTGTCGCAGCAATGCAGTATGGAAATTCGGGACCAATTTCAGCAATGAACCCAGAGGGACCTGCATTGGTTACGTGAGGACCTCTTTCCAAACTGAATTCCGATCCTCCTGTTCTTTAATATCATCCTTATTTCCAACTTTTCCTTCCTTTATTTCCAGGCCCACAGTCGATGGTTCTGCTGACTGCACCGGCGGTGCGGATTGTGGTACCCAGGACACAGTTTTTTTTCGCACTTCTTCCTGAGCCGTCTAATCCGGAATCTTCACATCGGGAGTTGGAACCACATTTTTACCCGATCGCGTGATTAATGAAACCACTGGATCATACTCCTCCAGTCCTTCAATCTGAACCATAGCCACATGAGGCTGTTTCCCTGCAGCGTGTTCCTGCTTTTTCCGATCGTATTCCATAGCTTCAGTACACTCAGATCGCCAGTGTCCATCCCCCAAACAGAAAAGGCATGTCTTGGGGCGATTAGGATCTTGGCCACCTCTTCCGGGACCTCGTCCTCCCCCTTGACCCCGTCCTTCTACTTGACCTTGCACAGGCATCTCTGATGTATGAGCATTAGCCATCGCCACAGCAGGCTCTTGTCCCTGCCCTATCTATGGTTGTTGCCAGGTAGAAGAGTCCCCTCGACTCCGACGACCCCGGCCATTGAAATAACATTCCACTATATTATGAGTATTGGTCATGCAAATCGCACACGACTTCTGATTCATTGCGCACTCCTGAGCATCATGGCCCGGATTCCGACATTGGGTACACCATAGTTCCTTCAGAATTTTAGCCACCACAGCCGATTCCGACGATCCGGATGAAACACCTTTCCCGTGACGCTGGTATTTTTTCCGCGGTGTCTCTTCCGATTCTTTTCCCGAATCGCTGTTGCCTGAGTCCGAGGAATCTGATACTGCGGATTCCGACTCCGAACTATCACTGCCACTGTCTTGCGACTTGCGATGAGATTTCTTCCTGTCTTTTTTCTTTGACTTCTTTGGAGATTCTGTATCCTCTAAAGCCTCTCCTGCTACTACAGCCCTAGCGATTACATTATCCAGTGGAGTAGTTACCTTATCCACTGTTGCCATAGCCGTTCTGAGATCCTTGTTGAGCCCCCACAAAAAATAATCATTCAGAACTTCGGCTGCCGGCCTTTGTGCCTGAGGTACCCTCTGCAAAAGCATCCGAAATTTTGCAGCGTAATCCTCCACTGGCAATGACTTCTGCAAGAGCGTTTGAAGCTTCTCCAAATGTTGAGGGACTGTCTTTTCCATTTGAAACCTTCGTAGAAACGCTATGGATCCAATTGTAGGCCCGTCCATCACGCATCGTGGTCACCAGATGTAATGGCTATTGCCCGCATAGGAGCAATAGGCATTACGGGAATGATTACCCGCAACTACATTATATGAACATTAACATATAGAATGACAAGAGAAGGAAGTACACAGTACACAAGCCCAAAACACCTCTTGCTTCATTCATGTGTAATCCAGACACAGATTTACAACATTAGATGCCATGAATATCATAGAGATTGGTTAAGTTACATCAAAAGACAGGTATGCCCCTCCATATACAACCGCTGCTCCAGTGTAGATCGGGAACGGTGCACACACTCCTGTCCCATGATATCCTGTGAAGAACTGCCGCTACGGCCGCCGCATACCGCATGACTCCTGATCTGTAGTGTCCAGACCTCCGCAGGACCGCATGTGCGGCTAATGCCGTAACATCAAGAAAGCATGCTTGCCTTAGAACAAGTGTCCTCCTGTCCCCTTTGAGAGAGGGGACTTGATAAATGCATAATCAATTAATTTAATTAACTAGATTATCATTGGACCCATTGAGAGGCCAACCAATAGGCTTTAGGCACATCATAGTCGTCCTCGACTATGAGGTAGAAGAGATAAAGCCTTAGTCATTAGTCGATGTTTCTTAGTGGGTAGAGGATCCCTTTTTACCCCACAACATCATTCCAAGATGGATGACTAATCCATTTGGTGCTTGCAAGACGTAGCTACCGCAAGCATGTCTACTCTTCGGTCAATTTCATCTCCCAAAGTAGAGTGACAAATTCTACTTGGTGTTTGAGAGACGTTGTCATCACAAACATGATTCTAAGCATGCATACTATTCAAATTTGTGCACAATAAAAAGAGAATTAGTCTTATAAGACAAAAACATTCATCATTTAAAAGAAAAATGTACATTTTCTTACTCTAATGTAGCAATGTAAGCATTCACAAGGTTCATACTATCCTTAAGTTGTATTCCTTGCATCCACCTAGCATCTTCAAAAAGATAATTTTTGAACTAATAAGATATCGTTGTGGATAATCTTACCATGTCGTAGTATCTTGTTCTCATGCCAAAGGATAGCTTTGGGTTGTAGCACTTCTTCTTGGTCTTTGATTTCTGGAGGGTCTTGTTAACCCTCGCGGCTCACGGACACCCTATCACCTACGAGACGGACGTTGTAACCTACGGTGCACATTGTATTATTTATTTGGTAGAGTCAGGTACCGGGCTTGTCGGTCCAATAGGAAAAGGGTAAGAGCCATCGCCGAGGAGAGGCGCACTCTAACTGGGACATTCAAGGGATTAGTTGGCTAAGCATGGGCGCCCAAGTGTGAATGGGGTGAGCTCATATAAAAGCCAACTAAACCTAAAATTCACTCATTCTCTCATATGTGGAATGCAAGAAAGGTGCTCTTGCTCCATCTCCTTGTGTACTAGTGTGTGTGTGTGTGTGTGTGTACTTGAGAGAGAGAGAGTGTGTGTGTGTGATTGAGCATTGCGGCGGCACGATGGCGGTGAAGCAGTTGAGCGCGACGTAGCGGCGTCTCCTTCTTCTTCGCGGCGAGGAATCCTCCACGACAGGAGCATAGAGCGGTGAGTGACACACCATTGCCCTCTTTTGAGCTACTAGTGATAGCCGTTTTTCGGCTCTTTGTAATTTCCACAGTGAGTTACCTCACCCTACCAAAATCACCCAAACACTGTGGCTATCCCTACCATTTCACTGTACATAGGCGTGCGTGAGTCACGGGACTTTTCCCATATCTCCTTACTGAAATAAAAAACCCTCAATTAGCTAGACATTGGGCTAGTTGAGCCAAAAATATATATATATATATATAAGTATATTATGGCCCATGCGTATGTAAATATTTCTTTGTATATAGGGCCTAAATAAAAGATTTTTTCATAATTATTTTGATATTTATTTAAATATTTCTACCTAGGTGTGTGTTATTTATGCTCTGTACATTGCCTCACCATTACCACAATTTTTTCTTACCATTTTTCATACTCTTTATTCCATATAGAAATATTTTCATGTAAGCTTCTCTTATATTTGGTGTAACTCCACCCCAACAAAAATCCAAAAAAACTAGTTTTATTTATGTGTATATTTTTTCACTATTGTGATTTTTCCCTTCCTACATCTATTTTGTTTTTTTCTAAAAAATTAGAACACCAAAAATATTTATCTTTTTATGGTAGCCTCATAATGAGAGAGATTTCTTTTGACCCCTTTATATTTTTTTCCACTTATATTATTTATATTTGACATGTACATATTTTTTAGACCCCTCAATATTTGATTTTCTTAGTTGTACTATTCACTTATATCATAATCTCAACAATATCTTCAATTATAGACCTACCAAATAAGGTCAAGGGTAGGTGGCATGCATACATGCACTATGGAGGGCTCACTCTTGGAGGTATTCAAAAGAATCATCCAAAGAAGGACCCCACAAGGACCTTGTGCAGTGGAAAAAAACGGTCGGTTTTGCTGAATTTTTAAAGTTCACTTGCTCTCCGAATTTGAAAAGGTGATACAAACAAAAGTTGTAGCTCGTGGACTGAACTTTTCCCTCAAATTTTTTCATATTTTTTTGAGCTACGAGCTGTGAGCTATGATTTTATTAGTGGAGCCCAGTTTTTCCATGCTATGCAGCCACACTCTCTCTTCCACTGTATCATTTTTCTCTTTCACACACACTTCTCCACTCATCATCCCAACCTCTCTCACCACTCCTTTCTGCACCCTACTCACCTTCTCCTCAACCTTGAAGAATAAGAGAAACCATGGTGAACTCATAGCTCCCACACACAATTCCATTCCAAAATTGACCACCTAGTCTCATTTTTCCTCCTCCAATTTACCCATATCTATCAAAAAAACCACAAAATTCAGCCTCTTCTCTTAAAAGACAGCATCATGGTGGTTGATTACTCAGCTTCAATTACCTTGTCTCTCAAGGAAGGTCAAGAGTGGAGAAAAAATGTACCGTCAAAGCTAGTGGACCGTCAACAAGCGTCAAAATTGGCCCTACTCAAGACACTTGGAGCATCAACCTTGTAAGGAATCCACCTTTTCTTACCTCTTAAGAGTTTTTCTTCCTTATTTGTATCCTACATGGATACTCCCATTGTAAATATCCAATTCCATTTGTAAATTAATATTAACTCTACTAACACTAACCCACTATGAAAAGTCCTATCACCTCCATTTCTCTCCTGTCTCTTTCCCCACCAACTTCTTGATAATTCCAAGCAAAAGAAATTAGATAAATGGCTGAAAATCTAACCCAACCATGGTTAGAGGAGTAACCCTAGCCTTCAAAATTGCTATAAAAGGAGGGTGTGGCTAGCACAAAAGAGGGAGCCATAAGCAAGAGCACTATGCTATAGCTTGAGAAGCCAAGCTCAACCTCTCTAGAAGGAGCTCTTGAGTGGAAGCTCATTGTCTTATGCATGTGCATGTGTTGTAATAGGGGATTAGCAAGGGAACTCTATGCCATTGTAAGAGAGAGAGTGATCATTCAATTGAGAGTAGGAAATCTATCATTTCTCCTACTAGTGTAAGCCCAACATTTGCTGAATCAAGGAGGGTGGATTTGGACTAAGCTTAGATACTTTGTCTTCTTTCCAACGTGAAGTAATGGACAACAATGATGCGTAAGTGTCTTGGTGTTTTTTGTTAAGTTCTTGATAGCTTGTCTCTGGTGTTGTCATCAATCTAGCCATAAATCCCACATACTATAAGAAGGCGACAGGGTGGAGAGGACTCCCCTGGCCTTAAGACAGTGATTGGGGTGGCTTTTCTTGTGATGTGTTGTGGTGAAATTTACGCAAGCTATGTTGAACAAATACTAATCTCACTTTGATTTGTCATGACAGATTTGTAAGAAGGTATTAAGGCAACAAGCACCCCCTCCCCCTTTCTCTCTCTTTCTTAAATATATAGTTGTGTTTGCTTGATCATTGCCGATACGTTTCAAAGCAGCCCGAGTACTCTCTCTCTCTCTCTCTCTCTCTCTCTCTCTCTCTCTCTCTCTCTCTCTCTCTCTCTCTCTCTCTCTCTCTCTCTCTACGCGTCCTAGTTCGCATCCAAAACTAGGTGGTGCCCCAAATTTGTGTAGGGTTAGGTTGCGGGTTTGTGTGTGTGTTTGTTGTTTTTTCCCAACCCCAACCCAATTGAGCAGCATGGGAGCCTAGAAGAGTGCTTGGAGGCCACTCTTCTTGTTGCCCGTCCCAGACCGCCTCAAATTGGTGCCCCCACGGAGGAACAGCTTGTGTATGTTTGTGTAGAATCAACCTTTAGCATAGTCAAGTAGTTTGCATGAATCATGAAAATTTGTATGATACCTTCATTCCCATTGCAAGGCAAAAGGTACACATAATTGTTAGTACTAAGTTGCAATTTCAACGTGTCATTCGTGGAATTTTAGGTCCTCTTAGGTTGGCCGAGATAAACGCTTCAGTAAATCCTTTTATTTTGCCTCTCATTAGGTACGACCTTAGTTTGGACGTCTATATTTTTGTTTTGTTTTAAGCATTAGGTCATGCATAGACCATGGATACTGGCCCAGGAATAGAGGTTTTCCCCTTCCATTTCACTCCACACATTAGAATAAACATTGCAATTAGTAGGAAAATCCATTTTCAACAACGTATGGTGTTCATGTTTGGTGCCCAAAGAGTAGGAGAGTATCATTTCTCCTACTAGTGTAAGCCCAACATTTGCTGAATCAAGGAGGGTGGATTTGGACTAAGCTTGGATACTTTGTCTTCTTTCCAACGTGAAGTAATGGACAACAATGATGCGTAAGTGTCTTGGTGTTTTTTGTTAAGTTCTTGATAGCTTGTCTCTGGTGTTGTCATCAATCTAGCCATAAATCCCACATACTGTAAGAAGGCGACAGGGTGGAGAGGACTCCCCTGGCCTTAAGACAATGATTGGGGTGGCTTTTCTTGTGATGTGTTGTGGTGAAATTTACGCAAGCTATGTTGAACAAATACTAATCTCACTTTGATTTGTCATGACAGATTTGTAAGAAGGTATTAATGCAACAAGCACCCCCTCCCCCTTTCTCTCTCTTTCTTAAATATATAGTTGTGTTTGCTTGATCATTGCCGATACGTTTCAAAGCAGCCCGAGTACTATCTCTCTCTCTCTCTCTCTCTCTCTCTCTCTCTCTCTCTCTCTCTCTCTCTCTCTCTCTCTCTCTCTCTCTCTCTCTCTCTCTCTCTCTCTATGCGTCCTAGTTCGCATCCAAAACTAGGTGGTGCCCCAAATTTGTGTAGGGTTAGGTTGCGGGTTTGTGTGTGTGTTTGTTGTTTTTTCCCAACCCCAACCCAATTGAGCAGCATGGGAGCCTAGAAGAGTGCTTGGAGGCCACTCTTCTTGTTGCCCGCCTCAGACCGCCTCACTAGTTAAGCTAGTTGTGTGCTTGGAGCCATCTGTGGCTCGCACACAATGTTAGGCAAGTCCCTTGCTTCGACAGTGCGACAAGGAGCGCACATTTTTGGCGCCGCTGCCGGGGAATCGCCCTACACTAAGCCCAAGAGGCACTTTGTGCTTCTTCTATGAGTTGTTTGTAGTAGGAAAGAAGAGGAAGAGGAAGAGGAATGAGTTATTTTTCTGCAAGTTGTTAATTTCTGTATTGTCAGCAAGATCTGTGATTTCTGCATAATCTTGTGTTTTCTGTTTGCACACAGTCTTTGCACAATTAGTAGTCGTTAGCTTGTTCGCAGTGAATGAGTAAGTAGGTAGACAGTTAGCAATTTCTGTTTGCACAAAGTCTGTACACAGTTTTCTGTTAAGGTTGGCATGCACACAGTCTTTGCACAGTAAGGTAGTGAGAGAGGAAGTAGGTGGACAGTTAGCTCACTGTCAGTAAGCAGTTAGCAGAGTGGTTAACAGATTAGTTAGTAGATTAGTTAGTGGTTAGCAGCACTATTAGTAAGTAGATAAGGTAGTGAGTTGTGAGCTGTTGACAGAGAGGTTAGGTAGGTGTTGACAGTGTGTGTGGCCAATAAAGGGTCACCAAAACCGCGTGCGGTCGTCGCCTTATTTTTTTTTATTTTTTTATTTTTTTAAAGTAATTTTAAAAATCCGAAAATATTTAAGCGTGAGTGACTGGGGGCCTACACTAAAATTTTGATCGGGATCGGGATCAGGATCACTTTCCCAAGCCCAAGCCCAAGCCCAAGCCCAAGCCCAGGCCCAGGCCCACGCCTCAGTCCTATGATATATACTAGACTCACTCTTATATATATACCCTACCCCCTCAAGAGGGAATGAGAGCATGTGGGGCAAGTCCTCCACTCTCCTCCCTTCTCTTCCCACTTGCACCCTTAGACTTTCTAATTTGAGCCTAGTTCCCTACTAGAAATTGACGGTTTTAGGGATTCCGAGGGCATAAAGTGACCAAACGGAGGGCTGTAAAGCACGGCACGTCCCTTTGACCGAGGCGCTCGTTTTGAGCTATCATGCGTTCTATTCTATAGCTGGGTCAGAAAAAAAGGACCAAAAAATCAAAAAAAATTTAAGAAAAGACTTAGGTTGCAAAACACCCAAAAATACTAGGTGAGCAGCCTTCACGGGCACTCACTGACACTTCTAGGGGATCAAATTCATATGAACATACGCTCTGGATGAGTGTTAGAGCACGATCATATTGGTAGTGCCTCCATTTACGCGGGCACCCATTATTCCTCCACCCTAGGTTCTGGACCTTCGGCCGGGACTCAAGGTAGCGCGACCCAAGATCCTCATATCGCGTCTAGTGATTCTTCCTCTGACTACAAAGTCGTGGAGGGGTATCCTACACCAAACCATGATAGTTCAAGTCAAGACATGCATGCCATGGGCCCACGGCTCGGGTCCAGCGTGTTTAGCCGCTTAAAAGAGACCCTTAGTAGAGCTACTTGCTCCGAACATGCGGTTAATGAAATAAATGAAGGGAGTGGGGAAGTAAATTCATCATTCATGCCTCAAATAGACCCTATGCTTCTTGAGAGTGTGCATGTGAATGTTCCATCCACTGCACCTCCTGCTCTTTTAGGACTATCTCCCTCTGAGGTTTTACTACCCGATGGTAGGAGTCTTGCCGAAGTACAAGAGATCGAACGCTATATGCAAGTAACAAGGGAGAGGGAAATTGAGAACCTACGAAGGCTAGAACAAAGTTGAGCCCTGAAAGCAAAGGCTCCTATGACAACAATCATGCCAGCCGAGCAACCAAGTGCTCCCAAGGTAGCAGTCACGGAGGGGCAAGCGATGGGGAGAAATAATGTTTCCACTTCGAGGGAAACCTCCAGCACGACAGGCCTAGATGGGATATTCCTAAACGAAAATTGGGAGTATGACCTACAAGCAAAAGCTTTAACTCATCGGTACACAGGACACACCTATCATGTGGGTTGGTTAGATGTTCTACAATCCACATCGGGTGCTACTAGCATAGATGAGCAACAACAGAAAGTCTGTGTTGTCCTCAATAGGATTGTCGAGTTAGAAAGACAGAACACAGGGATCAACATGCCTTCAACAGGCCTAATGAGATTCTTGGATACGGGAAAGGCCAACCAACCAACCCAATCATAAATGGAGACTCCCTCAGTGAGCCCCATTGATCCTCCATATGTTGTTTTGCCAGGAGCCTCAGTACAATCTGAGCCCACAAGTGGCAGCTTTACCTTCCCAGATCTAGCTCATCTTTCTCTTAATGACACTACGGCTACCATGCATATCCCAGTGGTGAGCATGACAAGAAGTACACCATGGAGTTCATTTGTTAATACTGCGCCGATGCCTAGTAGCACAGTGCCCCCAACTATACCTACATATATGTATCAATCATGTGCACCTGTCGTACCTCAGCCTCATGTAGCTCCTACACCTTCGATTATTCCAAGAGCTTACAATCCGCAATGGCATTATCCAAGCTCTTATACAAGTGGAGCCATGCCATTTAATAATAACATGCCATATCAGGCACCCCCTATGCCTAGGGCCACGCCTGTAAACTTTGGACCACCGTCTGGTACACCACCATACGAAATATGGGACCCAAGAGCCACGCGTATGCCAAGGCCAAGGCCAACTCCCATCTCACATGTGGTTCCAGGAGCACATACACCCATTATACCTGCTCAAATAGGAGATTTGGCAGCATTTGCTCAAACTATCAGTCGCTCTATTGTGGAAAACATGCGTAGTGCACCTGATAGAGAGTCCAGGAGCAAGGCAGTTCAAGTAGCTAAGCTCACACAGAAATTCAGTGGATACGGAGATGCTAGAAAGCATATGGAAGTCTTTGAACATGTGTGCAATTCCTTGGAAGAGCACAATGAGCTACATAAGTGTAAGGCTTTGAGTTTGACCCTAAGCGGAAAGGCTGACGATTGGTATAGAACCTTAAGAGTAGAAGAGAAAACGATCTACTCTACTCTTAGCAGTGTTAGAAAATAAGACGTAGCTAAATAGATTTTTTAGTAGATTACTTAATGGAGAGAGATAGATTTCACACACAAGAGA
Organism: Adiantum capillus-veneris; assembly: GCF_014529385.1. NCBI lineage: Eukaryota > Viridiplantae > Streptophyta > Polypodiopsida > Polypodiales > Pteridaceae > Adiantum > Adiantum capillus-veneris. The sequence goes on along the minus strand of NC_140946.1, from coordinate 33,900,459 downwards.
TTATAGAGTAGAGAGAGAGAGAGAGAGAGAGAGTACACACGATATACGTGGTTCACCCAATGTGGGCTACGTCCACGGGAAAGCAGCCACTCAATTGCTTTAGCACTTCAAAAGAAGAATTAGTTTACAAAGGGATTAAACCCTTGATAGAGCTCCCGCCTTGCTTCACTCTCACCACCTCACACTCACCTTGTTGCATCAACTTCACAGTATGAAATGTGTGTAGAAATGGCCTCCTTTTATAGGCCAAAAGGGCTGCCCTCTCTTATGAGAGACAGCCATGTGTATCCACCCTTGTGCAAATAAGTCCAAATCGGACCCTCCAATTTGCCCATGTGTGGCCGCCCTTGAGAAGACAAGTCCGCTTTTGAATTCGGCCACCGGCCACCGGCCATTGACTTCCGATCACCGACCACCGGCCATTGACTTCTAACCACCGACCACCGGCCATCGGCCATTGACTACCGGCCAACTGACCGGTTGTTTTCCGACTACTTTCCGGCCACCATCCGGCCATAATATTCCGGCAGAAAAAAAGTCTCGGGGGCGGAGGCCCCCGAGGCCTCTAAAGTTGCCCCTGATTCTTGTCCGTGAAAATTTTGGTTTCCGGTGAGTGATTTTCCTTCACGCACGATGGCTTCTCCTCATAATGGGGGCCTTACAAATGTGCACTTTTACCACAGAAAATTACAAGGGTAAATCAGGCTCCATCCTCGCCGCGAAGAAGAAGGAGATGCCGCTACGTCGCACTCAACCGCTTCACCGTCGTCGTGCCGCCGCAATGCTCGATCACACACACACACTCTCTCTCTCAAGTACACACACACACACACACACACACACACACACACTAGTACACAAGGAGATGGAGCAAGAGCACCTTTCTTGCATTGCACATATGAGAGAATGAGTGAATTTTAGGTTTAGTTGGCTTTTATATGAGCTCACCCCATTCACACTTGGGCGCCCATGCTTAGCCAACTAATCCCTTGAATATCCTAGTTAGAGTGCGCCTCTCATCGGCGATCACTCTTACCCTTTTCCTATTGGACCGACAAGCCCGGTACCTGACTCTACCAAATAAATAATACAATGTCCACCGTAGGTTACAACGTCCGTCTCGTAGGTGATAGGGTGTCCGTGAGCCGTGAGGGTTAACATGCCCCCCTTCCTGATGTAGATTCCGTCCTCGGAAGCTATTGAGTTGAAGCTCGTTGGTCGAGGTGGAAGAGCATTTGAGATGAATGTCCTTAGCCTTCTTCAGTCACTACAAAATCAAACAACATTGCACAGTAACTGCATTCTCATAAGCGATTAAAAAGCATATGCAATTTTAGGCAGACAATTGATTGGTAACAGAATTTTAAACAATTTGTCAGCAATAAGCATTAAATTGCAATGTAATCAAATGCATAAACAGATGTAAAGGTAAAAAATTAAACAAGTATGGGGTCGCTAATTTAACGGTCGAAAGGCACTAGAGATCGACTATTAATACCATGGGTAAGCTTCTTAATTTTCTCTGGTTAATTAAGTTGTTTAATCGCGAGAGCCAAGTATTTCATGTTCGAGGGCTGACTAGAGGCTATACCTAGAGGACCTTGTAGTTAAGCTACGTTAAAAGTAATTTCTCATGAAATCATCGCCTGACTGATTACCTTTGCTTTGACCCCCCAAAGTCTTTTCACAGTGATTCAATTTTGATGTGTGTGCTTATTTTGTATGCCTTGGGTTTTTTGCTTTTCAAGGAAAAGCACCCACACTGGGAACCTCTAGGGCTCTAGTACCATAGGCGATACATGTGAGTGGAGTACCAATTTAAGCAGGGATTTCTCTTCCAGCTTAAAATTTTACATTGTGGCACTTTGATATTTTTTTGTGTTGTTTGTTTTCATCATTTTAATTTTGTAGCTTTGGGGGGTCATATAACTATGATACACCTCCCCAGGCTCATCACACTAGTAAACTCCCTTTATAATACTTAAGCTAAAGGTCAATAGGGTCAAGCCCACTAGAAAGCCCTAGTACATTTCACACAATGCTGCCTAAATCGGATTAAGAACCTAAGTAACCATTGCTTATTAGGAAGGCATTCCCCATGGTATTAAGAGAAGATTTCTAACACCTAGCTTGGTCAAACTAGCTTAGTTGGACTGCTTGATTTTTAAACCTAGACAAGTGATTATGACAAAAAATTACATTGAATTAAATGTTTGATACTAAGCAAATGCAGTGAATATTAGGCTACCAATCACAATTAAAGCAAACAAACATGGATGCAAAATAGATCGGGGCAATGCTAATGGACAAAAAACACCTGTTTGTGTTGATGGTCGCGCTTGATCTGAAGTGTGAACGAGAGAAAGGTTGCATGAAGGTCCAAATCCTATCAATAGCAACACGCTCCTGTACACACTAGGAAACAAAAGGAATACTTCCAGGAGGCACATTAGTGGAAAAAGGTACCAACACTTATTGAACACAACAAAAAACATAAGGAACCCTAACCTAATTATTTGTACTCCCCCTAGAGAGTCAAGGGAATAGAATATTGTAGAGGTTGGGGGGAAACCCTAAGGCTAAACCCCTATCCTCGTCGTAGAGATAAATAAATTCATCATCCATAAGACCATATGTGCCATCCGTGTAGTCCTGTAAATTTTCTTCTTCATCATAGGTGCCCATGTTTACTAAGAAGGTCACTAGATGCCTATAGTCATCTTGGTCAAAAGGGTAGGCTTGTGCAATGGGAGAAACGCTCTCTACTAAGTATGGATCAGACGTGGTCAAGAGACGTATCAGCCATTCTAACTCCTCAAAATTCCTCTCACATGCTAACGTACCTATCAAATCCCATTCACATGCAAGCACTGGAAAGACCATGTGAAATATTTGTGAAAAGTAACAAGGGTACCTCTCACCCAAGGCAGGAGTGGATGACTCTAGCGTACTAGCCATATCTGTACACACAAATAGATGATGGTTAGAGTGCAAATATTACAAGGGTCGTGTTCTTGTGCATAATTTGTTTTTATGATTTTGTGTTATGGCTCTTACTCTTTTACTTTTTTATCTTGTTTTTGTGAGTATAAGGCTTTATATATACATTCCCTAAGATTGGAGATTAAGAGGTCAGGGAGAAAGGTTGAGAGGGAAGCAAGTGAATAATGGATGTCCACAAACACTCCCCTCTTCCCTGGGTAGATCATACCGTTTGAAATGATGTCGTCACCCTTAGAAACCAGTTGTTCCAAGTTGTTATAGGTGAAGATTTTTGCTAGTAGTTTTCTATTACCTTAGGTGCCTCGTCGAGTTGCAAGGGTGGTAAGGTACTCTCCCACGATCGAACTTGAAGTGGTTCATCAGGTGATTCTTGAACAATGAAAGGTGTGGATTCCTTTGTAGCTTCATGGAGGTCCACTATTCTAGGTGGAGGCTGTGTAGAAGCTTTTACCTCTATGGATGTATTACATGAGGAGCTAGAAGCTTCATGGAACTCCCCCCTTCTTGAGCTAGGTGGAATAAATTGGTTTGCCTTGGAGCCCAAACTAGCTCTGGACTAGGTGTGTAGCATTTTGTGATCTTTCCCTTCCCACGGTCTACCATTGGCTTTAGCGTTACATTGTTTGACTCATATGGGTTTATTGTCGATAGGGAAGGACACATTTTACGTTTAGGTACCCAAATTTGCTCATTTCCATCATAGTAGCCTTGGGCTTCTAATAGTCGTTTTGGAATCCATCGTGATTTGGTCTTGACTCTCCTAGAGCGCGCTCTTGGTTTTCCAGGGAAATTTTTTCTTGGAATGGATGGGAGGGTTGAGGTAGTTGGAAATAAGGCCTTGGGGACCCATTGATATGTACTCTTAGGTCATGCAGGTTGAGTACTTGCAATATTAATGCTTGCTATAACTACAAGTGTTGAAGTGCTAGGTTCATGGGTAGTCGGCAAAGACGAGTTAACCACCTTGGCTTGTGAATGTTGGCTATCCTTCAACTTTGCTAGAGTTTGCAACGTAGGTGACTTTGCTTGAATGATAGGGGCAAGAGTCGCTGGTCGCGTCGTGACACTACCAGTATCCCAATCAATAGTGCATTTGGTTGCCAACATCCACGTGCATCCCAGGTTTACGTTGCCTTCCATAGCTCCCGAGGGCATGACTAGAAACCTCTGCACTATGCTTCCATTGTCATAGACAACAGGGGTCTGAAGGACTCCAAGAATAGCAATTTTATTTTTATTAATGCCCTTGACTTGCATCGTACTCAGGGATAGGGTCGGTTTCCCTAATTGACACCAAACTCTATAGGATAACAAATTGTGTTTAGCTCCTGTATCTAATAAGGCATTGTATAGTACTTTCCCATAGGGGCTATTTAGCTCAATTGGGTATCGTAGGGGTGGCTCAGATTCTAATGAGTCATCATCTGTGTCCTCGAAAAATGCTTGCGTGATTCCCAGATTAGCCTCTCGTTGGCGTCTAAGACGTTGTTGTCGTTCTCGAGCCTCAACTCTTGCTTGGATTTTTCTAAGCTCTGCTTGTTCCTTGGCAGCCTTCTTTTGATGGATGGCTTGCAACTCTTCCTGGCTTAGAGGATCATAATATCTTTTGAATTTACTCCCATTAAGGAATCCAATGGTTTCAACTCCATCTAGAGTCTCCACACGAATGGTACCTTGCGGGGTAATTTCACACACTCGATATGGTCCCTTACCAGCGTATTTCAATTTCTTCTTTTCATTACGTACCCCATACATAAGAACTTTATCACCAACCTTGATGACTTTATCCTTTAAATGGCTATCAAACCACTTCTTTCTCCTATCCTTCTCCACTAGAGCATTTCTCACAGCTAATTGCCTCTCTTCATCTAGCCTTTCCAGGATATATAATCGCTCCACTAAGGGGTTACCATCCCAACCTTCTTGAGAAGCTACTCGAAGACTAGGAATGACAAACTCCCATGGCATAACTGCTTCTTGGCCATACACCATCTTAAACGGTGTGCAATTAATAGCAACTTTATACGTAGTACGATAAGCCCATAAAGTTGATGTAAGATTTAGGTCCCAATCAGTGCGATGAGCCTCAACTGTCTTTGTCAAAATGGAGATGAGAGTTTTGTTGGTACTCTCAGCTTGGCCATTTGCTTGGGGATAATAGGGTGTAGACTTGTGGTGAGATATCATGAAGTTTGATGTGAGTTCTTTTATTACTTCATTTATAAAATGAGTTCCATTGTCACTCACAAGTTCAAAGGGGCATCCAAAACGTGTGATAATGTTCTCAAAGAGGAACTTAGCTGTTGTTTTTGCATCTGCCTTTCCTGTTGCTTTTGCTTCAGCCAATTTGGTTACATAGTCGGTAGCCACAATGATATATCGTGATTGCGTGTTACGTGCATCCGGACTAATCGGCCCTACAAAGTCTAAGCCCCACTTTTCAAATGGTTGGGTTACCTTGATGGGATGTAGAGGCATCCTATCCCTTCTTTGTGGCTTCTTGAAGCGTTGGCATTCATCACATCCCTTTGCAAAAAGTGATGCATCCTTAAATAGAGTGGGCCACCGATAGCCTGACTGTAAGATCTTTCGGGCAGTCAACTTTCCTGAATAGTGACCACTAGCTACGCCCATGTGTGCCTCTTGTAGAATATATAAATACTCATCCTCGTGAGCACAACGTCTAAGAACATCATCTTTTCCTCTCTTATAGAGAGTTCCAGTCAGTAAGCAATAGGGTTCGCATTCCTTGATTAATTTTTGAGCTATATCTTTTCGCAGCTCTTTGGGTGGAAAACCATTAACTAAGAAGTTAACAATCTTTTCACTCCATTCAGGCATTGTCTCAACAATGAACAAAGGAGTATCAGGAAAGTCATCATCAACCCTCGTAGGAGCTTTGCCATTAGGGATACGAGATAAATGATCTGCCATGACATGTTTCCTCCCAGGCCTCACAACAACATGAAGTCAAACTCAAGAAGAATTAACAACCATCGTGTAATTCGACTTGTGGAACACGGCTTGTTTACGAAATATAGCAATGCTTGATGATCAACATAAAACACAAACTTGGTAGGAAGAAGGTAATAGCTAAATTTCTTTACTGCGTAAATCATAGCTAGACCTTCGGGCTCTGTAGTAGTGTAGTTCATCTCGGCATCATTTAATTGGCGACTTGAAAGCTAATAGGGTAGTAGTCCAATTCATGTTCTCCTGGCTGAGTTAGAACACACCCAATAACAAAGTTTGATGCATCAATATGCACATGAAAAGGTAGATTCTAATCAGGTGTTCACAGGATTGGAGCACTTGTTAGGGCCTTCTTTAATAACTCATAAGATTGATGACATTCTTCCGTTCAGTGAAACTCGATAGGAAGCTTGTACAATGGACGCGCTATCTGAGCAAAGTTTAAAATAAACCTTCGATAATAACCAACATGGCCCATAAATCTTTGAACTCCTTTATAGTTCGTAGGTGGTGGCAAATCGGTAATGGCTTTAATCTTACTCTCATCTGTGGATATCCCGTTCTTGGACACTATATGCCCTAGAATGACTCCATGCTTAACCCAAAATTGGCATTTGAAAGGGTTCAATGAGATGCGATAAAATCTGCACCTTTCAAATATTTTTCGTAGATATAACAAATGCTTCTCCCAAGAAGAATAAACACAAAGGTCGTCTAGGAAAGCTTCACAAAACTCCCTTAGAAATTCTTTAAACGTAGTGTTTATTAATCGTTGGAATGTAGCAGGGGCATTTGTTAAGCCAAAAGCCATAACACAAAATGCAAACACTCCAAACTCTGTGATAAAAGCAGTTTTAGCTTGGTCCTCTAATGCAATTGTGATTTGATTGTAACCAGAGTACCCATCTAAAAAGCTATAAGCTTCCTTGCCCGCAACTCTTTCAAGCACATGTTCTGAATATGGCAAGGGATAATGATCTCTCCTAGTAGCTGCATTAACTTTCTTGAGGTCCACGCACACTCTTAGTTTCCCATTCTTTTTTGGCACAATGACTATTGGAGAAACCCATTCTGAGTGCTCAATAGGGTATATGAATCCACATTGGATAAGTTTTTCAATCTCCTCTTGTACAATTTTGGCGTACTTAAGATTCATTGGATAGGGTTGTTGCTGGACGGGTTTAGCAATGTTCATCATGGGAATTGTATGTTGCACCACAGAAGGTGGAACGCCCTTCATGTCATGATATGTCCAAGCAAAGATATCCTTGTATTCCTTGAGGAGCTCCTTAAGTATAGCCTCTTCAGTTTCAGTAAGGTCTTGAGCAATAAAGACTGGTTTAGACTCCTCACCTGGTTCTGCTATTTCTATCTCTTTAACTACCGCTGGACCATCATAGACTCCACTGCTTTCATTGGTAGGTATTCGTTGGGCTTTGGCATACACAACCTTTCGCTCCCCCGTGGTATAAGATTTAAAATGTTCAGGAGCCGTATGTAAGTCAGCAAGCTCTTGTCCTGACAGAGACCTTTCTTTTAGTTTTGCCTCCTTTTGTTGTTGTGCTAACTCTCGGTTTTGACGTCTTCTTATAGTTCGACTGAATTTCGGCTCTGTAACCTCCAATTGAGCGAGGTCAATGGGTCGCGGGCTGCACCACATGACACTCTGGAGATGTTCACCCCAATTGTCTACTAGCTTTCGATGAGCATCACATGCCCCTAGATAGCTAAGCCATTCTGCAGTAGATCTTTCCTTGTTTATCCTAGCTCTCACATTTGCTCGATATCGTCGTCTCTTATATGACCTTTGTTTCTTGTTAAGGTTTTGATTTTGGTAAATGTTTGAACTCGACTCGCCTGATAGGTCTTCGCTTGTATCTTCTTCACTCTCATATAAATTACCATAGACAATCGTACTAGGCCTTGAGTGTTTAGTTTCTATACTTGGTTCACTCGATGTTTCCTCAGGTTTTGAATCCATTTCTCCATGAGATTCCGTTTCTGATGTGTATTGGCCTGAAGCCTTTGAGGAATCATGAGTTTCACTCTCAGGTAGGTGTGCCTCTTTCTTATCATCGTATGTTACATGCGCTACACCTATCATGTTTACTGGTGCAATGTGTGGTATCTCTTCCCCATCTGGTGTTACCTAGGTTGTTCCTCTAGCTCCCCATGTATCTATAGTTGCTGCTAGGTGGACCCAATCCACATTGTCCGACTCAGTCATCCCAGGTAGTACATCCATATAAGGAGAGTTCTCCCCAATATCCGTGTCTTCGTTACACGTGTAACAATACTGTAATGGAGCTGAGTGAATTGTTGTGTCTGATCGATTATCAATGATGAATTTATTTCCTAGAGGATGCGTTCGACCACTTAAAAGATCAACTTGAATGACAGAGTCTTGGAACTGTAAGTAGACGTGGTTTTTGGACCAGTCATGCACCATTTTTTCTTCCGTCATGAATGGACACCCTAAGATCATCTCAAATGACATAGGATGCTTGGAAAAATCCATAACAATGAAAGTCTGCCTTACCTTGTGTCCCAAGACCTTGATCCTGAGATCCTTTAGCATTCCAATAGGTGTAACAATAGATCCATTAGCCATTTTTACCACTACGCTTGTGGCTTCAAGGTGAGGTCTCCCCATAGACTCCCAACAATTTTTAGTCACAATGCTAACCCCAGCGCCACCATCAAGGATTCCCTTCACAGTTAATCCCTTAGTAGTGATTGGTATAGTTGCATTAGATTCATCACCCTCAAAGTATTGTCCCAACTTGTTAACGGGTATTTCTATAACAAGGTTCTCATCTAGGTTGGGTTGTGGATCTAAGTGTTCCTCCTCTATTGGCATCTCCCCAACTCCATCCATCTGTGCAAATTGTGGTAGCCCAAACTTTAGTTCTCCATTGAGGAAGGCTCGAAGAGCTGAGACTAGCTCGGGGTCTTTATATAGTTTGGACATGATGGCGGTTCTAACTTCTGAAGACATGAAATCCATCAATTTGGAAATTTTTAACGGCACCTTTTGGCCTTGAGTCCCTTGACATGGGGAAGATGGTGTTGGGGTATAAAGCCCAATGTGGTCGCCCAAGTAAGTGGGCGGGCCGCTAGGTATGTACACATATTCTTTTGTTAAAACCTAATAAGAACTCACTATGCTCTACACATTACAGTAGAGTGAGTTCACCATATCGTCGTGCTCTTCTTCTCGCACTCTCTCTCGCGTCACACTTCCGCTCGTACTCCTTCAACTGGTATCAGAGCTCAGATCAAGGCTCGGGGCAGCACTGCAGGAGGTAGAGTCACCAGCTCAGATTGGAGTGAAATTTGACAGGCGAAGACACGGCCCCAAATCCTGTGGGAAAGCTTGTAGGGCTTGGTGTTCTCAGAATTTCATTCTGAGGTCATCTCGGCCACCGTTCGGCTTTGACAAAGTTCTGCGCAGGCCATTTTCGACTACGTGGTCTCGGCGGGTGTAGATCCGACTCTGCAAATTTGGGGTTTCGGCTTACGACTGCAGGTGCTGAGGATATCGACACTCCCAGAGTGTTGATTTGTGGCTGTCTGCACATCGAAGGACGGCTCACAGTTCTTGGAGGCGTGTCACATACGACACGGGCGCATCTACACACAGACTGTAGGCGACATCCACTAGTTCATCAGGTAGCTTGTGTTTGCTGCTTGATATTCCATATTTCATCCTGACATTGCAGGTACTTCCACATGGGATGTATTGTCAGAGATGATGTATGTTTGTTGAGGGTTTGCTGGCTGTGAGTCACGCAGCAAACAACCGCCGCAGCGGTTACAGCATATAGTGGGAAATTTGTGGATGTATGACTTTGTGGGAAGTCTATGTACTGTCAGATTTACTGCAACCTTTGTTGAGGGTCGAGTGAGGTTTTATTGAGCTGGGGGATTCTCGAATGTTGAGATCCTTTCGGTGATACAGGTCTTGGAGCGATCCCTCTTAGATAGGCAGCTAGGATGTATTGACTGTGAGTTAGATAGTTGGGATTGCATCTTTGCTTTACTACCGTTGAGGCATTGTCGCAGTCTATGCTTACAGGACAGTGACAGGACAGTGAGAGACAATACAGGTGTAGGACAGGTTTACCCGCAACTTACAGTGTCAGAGAGAGAGAGTGTTTTTTGAGTTGTTTTTTGGTCTGTTTTTGAGTACACCAGAGCCATTTTACAAAGGAGACTCTGCCGAAATTTATGCAGAATCTGAAGCTTTCTTGGTTCATTTGACAGGTTGATATTGGTTCAGAGGTCATTTTACAGGGGAAACTCTGCCGAATTTTTCCCAGGAAAGTAAACCACTGTGAAGTCTAGCTATGGCTGGATCACAGAACACTGCTCTTTACAATATCAAGAAGCTGGATGGAACCAATTTCCCATTGTGGAAGAAGCAGATTTGGCACGTGTTGGTACAAAAGAAGCAGATAAAACCTATAAAGCTCAAGGGGATAAAACCAGAAGATATGGACGAAGATGAATGGAGCAAAATGGATGAATTGGCACTTTCTACCATTATGCTGACTTTGGCAGAAAGCGTTTACTTCAATGTAGCAGACGAGATGTCGGCTTATCAAGCATGGATAAAGCTGAGTGATCTTTATGAGAAGCAGAGTGCAACTTCACAGGTATACTGGCTTAAGAAGCTTGTTGACTTGAAGATGAAAGAAGGGACACCTATGTCCAATCATCTGAATGAATTCAACACCATCTACAGTCAGTTGTCAGCTGAAGGTGTCAAGTTTGATGAACCTGTTAGAGCTATGTTCCTGTTGATCACATTGCCGGAAAGTTGGGACACTTTTTGCACAGCTTTGAGTAATTCTGCACCTCCAGATGGTTTGAACATAGCAGGTGTAGAAGGAAGTCTGCTTACTGAAGAAACCAATAGAAAGACAATGGACAAAGGCAAAGGAACAGCCTTAGTTATCAGGGGAAGGACCAAAGAAAAGTACAAAGGTGGAAAGAGGAATCAGTCTTGTAGTAAGTCCCGCAGTGCTAAAGGCAAGAGTGACATAGAATGCTACCATTGTGGCAAGAAGGGTCACATGAAAAGAGACTGCAGAGAATGGAAAGCAGAAAAAGGCAAAGAGAAAGCTGAAGACCATGGTGAGAAGAACAAGTCCTCAGTGAAGATTCAAGAAATAAATGTGACAAACACTGTTGCAGAAGATGACAGTCTAGTGTTAGGAGACATCTACTTCTTGAAGAATACAATGGACTCAGCTCTTCTTATAGCATCTGATGGAAATGCACTGAGTGACTGGATTATAGACTCAGGGGCATCACTTCATGTGTCTCCAAACAAGGAGTGGTTTACCTCTTATGTGACCACTAAAGATCATGTTCGGCTAGGCAATGGGTAGACATGTGAGATCTTAGGTGTTGGAGATGTTCAATTGAAGTTTCAGAATGGCTCTTCTTTCACGCTGAAGAATGTGAGACATGTTCCCGCAATTACAAAGAGCTTGATCAGCACAGGTTTACTTGATGATGCTGGCTACGTCACCACTTTTGGACAGAACATGTGGAAGGTATCCAAGGGTTCTATGACAATAGCACATGGAGTAAAGTCTGGAGGACTTTACATGATTTATGTATCAAATGTCTCCAAAAATGTAATCAATGTAACCGAGCAGCCGAACGTTTCTTTGTGGCATAGCCGGTTAGGACATATGTCCAAGAAGGGAATGGAAATCTTGTCTCGTTCTGGTTATTTTCCTGGCTTTTCATTTAATGATTTTGAATTCTGTGAACATTGTCTGTATGGTAAGCAAACACAACAGCCACATAAGCATAGATGCAGTAGAAGAGATACACAGTTGGCACTTGTTCATATTGATTTGTGTGGACCTATGCCTAACCTATCTCTAGGGGTAGCTTCTTACTTCATGAAATTTATAGATGATTACTCGAGGAAAGTATGGGTTTACTTTCTCAAGCACAAGGATGAAGCGTTTAGTGTTTTCAAAACGTTTGTGACACTTGTGGAGAATCAGAGTGGCAAGAAGCTTAAATGCTTACGCACTGACAATGGTGGAGAGTACGTTTCAAAGGCCTTTCAGGACTTTTGTGAGTCAAAAGGTATAAAACATGAACTTACTGCTCCTTAAAATCCTCCTCAAAATGGTGTTGCTGAGAGGATGAATAGGACCATACAAGAGAAGGTCAGAAGTATGTTGTCTAATGCACAACTGCCAAATGGGTTTTGGGCTGAAGCTGTATTGACAGCTGTTCATCTTATAAATAGATCTCCTAGCAAGGTTTTGCAGAAGGATTTAGTGGCAGAGATGGTATGGTCAGGCAAGGTGCCCTCAGACAAGCATCTCAGAGTCTTTGGCTATGAGGCATATACTCACGTTGCAAAGGAATTTAGGAACAAACTTGAGCCAAAGAGTAGAAAGTGCATCTTTCTAGGCTATGGTAATTCTGGTGAGATGGGATACAGACTTTGGGATCCCGAATCCAGAAAGGTTATCCGCAGCAATGATGTTCACTTTAATGAATCCAAATATCATTCTAAACCAGAGAAAGTTGAGGAGATTAGAAGAGTTGTCTTCCAAGAAGATGGACCTGCACGTGCAAGACAAAATGTCAGGGCTCAAGAGGAGCAAGGACAAGATAGATTGGAACCACAGGTTGTGGCTGAGACCGAGCCACCTATTGTGCGTAGATCTGGACATGTCACGCGACCTCCTGATAGGTTTGTTCCATCTATGAACTATGTCATGTTGACTGATTGCAATGAGCCTTCATGTTACAAGGAAGCAGTGCAAATGAAGGACTCCGGGAATTGGCAATTGGCCATGCAGTCAGAGATGATAGCTCTGCATAAAAACAAGACATGGAAGCTAGTTAAATTACCACGGGGCAAAAAGGCTCTACCTTGTAAATGGGTTTACAGGTATAAGATCACCGCTGATGATAGTCAGCCAAAGTACAAAGCAAGGCTTGTTGCCAAGGGCTTTAAGCAAGAACAAGGCATTGACTTTGATGAAGTCTTCTCTCCGGTGGTCAAGATGACTACATTGAGATGCTTTCTTGCATTGGTTGCCATATTAGATTTGGTGTTGCACCAAATGGATGTCAAGACAACGTTCTTGCATGGTGATTTAGATGTGGAAATTTACATGCAGCATCCAGAAGGGTTTGTTGAGAAAGGCAAGGAATATTGGGTTATCTCAAACATAGTATATTGACAAGGTTTTGCAACGTTTCAATATGGAGAAGGGAAAGGCATTGAGTGTTCCATTGCCACCATATGTGAAACTTAGCAAACAAGATTGTCCTGTGTCTGAGGAAGAACAGGCTGAAATGGATAAGATTCCATATGCATCTGCAGTGGGTAGTTTAATGTATGCAATGATTGCTACTCGCCCAGACATTGCATTTGCAGTGGGAGTAGTAAGTCGATACATGTCAAACCCAGGCAAGAAACATTCGGAGGTAGTGAAAGGAATATTGAGATACCTGAAAGCTACAAAGAGTATGCGTATATGCTATGGGAGTCAGGAGCTAAGTGTAAAGGGTTTTACAGACTCAGATTATGCAGGTGACTTAGACAACCGAAGGTCTACATTAGGGTATGTCTTTACATTGGCTATTGGAGCAGTATCATGGCGTTCTAGATTACAAGATTGTGTTACTCAGTCTACTACAGAGGCTGAATATGTTGCAGCATCAGAGGCATGCAAAGAATCAATTTGGCTTAATCGACTAGTAACAGATTTGGGAATCAAAGAAGAGATGCATGTGTTATATTGTGATAGTCAAAGTGCTATACAATTGGCTCGCAATCCAGTTTATCACTCAAAGACAAAGCATGTGGATGTGAAGTATCATTTCATCAGGGAAATGCTGGAAGATAAGCAACTTCAGCTTGTCAAAGTTCACACCACAGAAAATCCTGTTGATCTACTTACAAAAGGACTTCCCTCAGAGAGCTTTGCGCATTTTCGCAAGCAGTTAGGTGTAGGGTAGTACATCACTTCTCTACATCTCTTGTATATTAGCTTGTATAATAGCTTCTCTCACACTTAAAGTACCACATTGGACTTTAAGTGGGAGGTTGTTGGGGTATAAATCCAATGTGGTCGCCCAGGTAAGTGGGTGGGCCGCCAGGTATGTACACATATTCTTTTGTTAAAACCTAATAAGAACTCACTATGCTCTAAACATTACAGTAGAGTGAGTTCACCATATGGTCGTGCTCTTCTTCTCGCACTCTCTCTCGCGTCACACTTTCGCTCGTACTCCTTCAGATGGGATCTCCATTTCTTCGATAGGATCAAGTAGTCCCTCTGTAAACATTCTTTCCATCAAGAAGTGAGTACGCCCACTTTCCCATGACTTTAAGTCACTTTCTTCTTGGATGACACTAGGTATGTCCAAGGGTCTATGGACTTGGTGAGGTTGTTGTTGTGTAGGGAACACGGTGTCTGTGATCTGGATCTTCCTAGGTGTTGGTTCTAGATCCCTTTGGGTATCTTCTACCAAACTCCTTAATTTCTTGACTTGCTCAATCTCCTCTGTAGGGTTTGGGTAAGTTCCTATCTTCTTTTTGGATCCTGGCCATTGTGGCTCATGAAGATCTTCCTTGTTGGTTTCTATGTTAGTGGTCATTTTGGTCTCCATGGTTTCACCTGAATCAGAATCTTCTTCAACGTCGTTCATATATACGGGGTCATCACCAGTCCCTATGTTGGTCTTTGAGTTGGGGTCTGACTTCGTTGCTTTTTGCGATCTCTTTCTTCGTGTTTTCTTCTTTTTCTGAGATTGGGAAATTGATGTCGTGTCTCTTTCCTCAAGAATATAATTTTGTTTTTGGAGCATCGATCGTGTGAGTGCGTTTACTGGTACTATGTTTATAGTTGGTGGTGTCCCATCAACAATCTCTATTAAGTTCAATGGTGTGATTTTCGGTGCGTTTGGATTGTTAGGACACTGTGCGATCAAATGATCTATGCCACAACGATTACAAGTGAGTATTGGCATTGCCAATGCACTCCCTTGACTTGTTTGCATTAGTGCAACATTCTTTTGCATTCTAATAGGGCACTCAGCTACTCGATGTGGTCCACCACATTCGTAGCACTGAAGAGGTGGGCTCCTGGCAAAACTATTAATGTTTTGGCCTCTTGCTGCTAGCGCAGTAGCTTGATATACCGGTTTGATTTGTCCCCAATGGTCTTCCATATAGTACATGGGACACTCCTCAAGCATGTCGACTCCATAGGTGATACTAGAGTCTATGTCCTCTTCGCAATCTACATAAGTACTAGATGACTCGCAACCTATTTGGTTCATAGGTGTAACTCTTGGATGAGGGGGTTGCGGTCCTAGCACTGGAGGTGGCAACGGTGTGGTTTGGACCACATTTTGGGTTCTAGGGACCATGTGCTGTAATGGCAACTGTTGCTCCATGGGTGGGGTAGGCATCAATGCAGGAACTCGAGGTGAGTCTGCCCAAGCTATAGGCGGTCTATTTTCCATGATGCGTTTAAGCATTAGGCAATCCTTCGCTTGATGGCCATACCTACCACACGCGTTACAAGTCCCGTTAAACTTTACTCTAAAAGTAGGGCATTCACTCGTAGTATGTGGGCCCAAGCAAATTGAGCACCATTGTTGCTCCCTTCTTGGATACATATGAGTGTTTTATGGAGCACGATTACCCTTAAGGCTTTCTTGGATGGCCTTGGTGAGATCTGCCAGAGTCATCTCAGATATCGTTTGCTCTTTCACGATTGGCTTTATCTTCATTGGCTCATGCCCTGACGCTTGCGAGCTACTAGACTTCGGCTCGGCAGACACTCTTTCTCCTGCAATCATTAAATTATCCTCCAATTGGATTGCATTCATGGTGACTGCTTCCCAAGTAGTGATACCTCTAATGACTAGGCCATTATAGATACTTTCTATCGTAGTCCCCTAATGGATCTATCGAGAAATTGGTTGTTGTTGAATCGCTCGTTTGGATTGCATCGAGAATTCAAATTCTTTAAGCGACTAATGAAGTCTCTCACGGATTCACCTTCTTCTCATTGGGCTTTCTGGAGCTGAGAGGCTACACCCCAAAGTACTTCCTCTCGTATGTGCTCTTTCAAGAACAATCTCCTTGTTAAGATCCTCCACGGCAGGAGCATAGAGCAGTGAGTGACACACCATTGCCCTCTTTTGAGCTTACTAGTTAAGCTAGTTGTGTGCTTGGAGCCGTCTGTGGCTCGCACACAGTGTTAGGCAAGTCCCTTGCTTCGACAGTGCAGCAAGGAGCGCACAGGTCTTCAATAATTGGTTCACTTGGGGACTCTCTTTTGTAGGGCTTAAGTAGGCTCACATGTAAAGCATTGTGTATAAGCCAATGGTTGGGCAGCTTGAGTTGATAAGCCATCTCATTGATTGGCTTCAAGATTTTAAAAGGGCCATATTATCTTTTTGCTAGTTTAGCATAATACTTTTGATGGCCCGTAGGATTTTTGCCCATCGTTTGCCTCAATTGAGCCTTGGGAAACTTAAGTAAGACCCAATCATTTTCTTTGAACATTAAGTTCCTTTTGTGCTTGTTAGCAATTGCTTTTTGCCTTTGTTGAGAGATGGATATAGCCTCCTTAGTCTTTTGAAAATATTCTTATAGATCACGGCTATACTCATCGGCAGCAAATGTCTTCACATGTACTTTAAGTAGCAAGGGACTTTTAGGCCTTCCCTCTATGATTTCAAAAGGTGCTTTTCCCGTAGAATTATGGACAATATTATTGTATGCATACTCTACAAGGGGTAGGGACTTCCCATTGTGAGCTTTGATCTACTTCTGTAACATAAATCTTTGGTAGATTGAGAATCATAAGATTGGCTATCTCACTTTGGCTATCCGTTTGTGCATGATAGGCCGAAGAAAAATTCAATCTTGTACCTAGATTTTCAAAGAGACCTTTCCAAAAATTACTGGGCATTCTAGGATCTCTATCTGAAACGATGGATGTTGGTAATCCATGGTGTTTGAAAATTTGAGATATGAAGAGAGTTGCCATTTGGTGTGCCTTAATATTCTTTTTGACAGGAATGAAGTGTGCTTGCTTGCTAACCTATCAACTATTGTTCGTATTCCCGTATTCCCATAAATAGACTTGGATAATCCAAAGATAAAATCCATGGATATACTCTCCCATGGTGAATTAGAGATTTCCAATGGCTGGAGTAATCCAGGTTGCTTCTCTCTATCATATTTAGTCTTTTGGTGGCATACCACACATTTTGAAACATACTCTTGTATGTCCACTTTCATGGTAGGCCAATAGAAGTATGTCTCTACTCCTTGAAGAGTAGGTTGAATGCCTCTGTGCCCCACATAGGAAGGAGCATGGGATTCATACATGACTTCTCGTGAAGGGAGTGGATAACACATAGCCTATTGCCATGGAGAAGTTAACCATACCGCAAGGTGAATGGTTCTTCTTTCTTCCCCAATGCAAGGGCTAACATTATGTCTTTAAAGTCAAGGTCAGTATCATACTCATCTATCATAGAAGATAGATCATTGTGAGTTTCTATTGACACCGCATTAACTTTTGGTCGTCGTGAAAGTGCATCGGCCACTTGATTGTGCTCACATTGCTTACCACCAATGTGAGCAATATGAAAATAAAATTGCGAAAGAAAATTTGACCACCTCATTTGTTTGTCGAAAAGCTTGGTTTCCATCATGAAGTACTTGAGACTTTGGTGGGCCCTTCGCCAAATAAATAGAGTCCCCAATAGATAGTGCTTCCATGTGTCTAGGGCATGTAGAACAGCTAAAAGATCTTTTTCGTATTTTCCCAAGACTCTTTGATCGGCATTGAGCCTTTGGCTCTCATATGCTATGGCATGCCCTTCTTGAAGCAAAATTGCTCCAAGGCAATCACCACAAGCATCACATTAAACCTCAAATGGCTTTGAGAGATCCAAAAGCATAAGGACTGGTTGGGAGGTAAGCTTCTCTTTGAGCTTGTCAAAAGAATTTTTCTCTTTAGCAGTCCATAAGTACTTAACGGTCTTCTTTGTTAAGTCATGTAATGGTCCTGCTATTTGAGAGAATTTTGCTCTGAAGCGTGTTTGAGGATTGACCGAATGGACGTCCACCTAGACGGACACATAGCCGGACACCACATTTGTAGTTTATTATTCTGTCGAACTAGTGTAGTGATACTCTGTGTAAACCTTGATTCCAGAGTAGCAGTCGATTCCCTGCATTGTAATGATGTCATGATAATTGTAAAGTTCCATGTGAGCCAACCACTGGCCATTTAGAAAGCCCTAGGCATAAATGTCAATAACCTTAATATGAAAGGAGGCTTATCTTTAAGGAAGAAGAGAGCTCTGTTGTACGTACGCTCAAGCTACGAAGCATATCTAATTTGTAATCATCGCAACTAATGATTGAGTAATCCATTTTCACTTTTGAAACGTGCATTGTGTTCCTATCTCTTTGCTCTTTTAATTAAGTGTAAGCATTGTCAGTTTTGTTGAGGTTCATGACTACGCATTAGTGAGCCTAATCATCAGATTTAAGTGCTTAAATCTTTTTTTTTTAGTTGTTTTGACCATAGGAGATTGTTCTTAGACCATAGGACGACGTTTGATCTTTTTCATGATGGATCATGATTTTGATACCTTGTTGGATTGCGACCAGAGTTGGTAGGATAGTGCCCCTAGGTATCCTAGACTCCTCCTAAAGTTTCGTTGCATTTCGATTCGTTCTTCGATTTTCATTCTTTGATTTCTCCATGCTTTCAGAGTGCTATACCGTTTTTCATTTTGACTTTATTTGGTATAGTTTTGTTGTTTTTGTTTCATGTTTCATTTCAGTACTTAGGAGTAGGGTAAGTAGAAACTATCACCACCAAATTTGGGCTAAACGATTGTGGGAAAAAAGGGTAAAAACCATATTTTGGTGAAAATGACCATAACTATGAAATTCTGAAATTTTTGATGGTAGACACCTCAAAAGTGATCCAATTTCAAAAATTTGTGGATCAAGGGCATCAGTAGACTCTCTAGAAGCAATGTGAAAAGTTTGGCCAGAATCTGTGGAGGAACATGGATCGCGATCCATGTACCCCAGAGACCATTTTGGCATAATAAGGATCAGTGACACTCTGCATCATTGGGACATTGCTCTCATCAAGTTTTCTTGAAAGAGAAACTCAAAAATCACATCAAAATTGACTGTTAGAGAAAAAACAGCAAAACAAGCATTTTAAACACAAAATTTGGGATTTTTAACTTTTTGGGATCCAAATTCAAAAGGGGGTGAGATTTGGCTTCTACAAGGAATAGAGAACCAGCAGAAAAAAATTCATGAAAAAATGCTTCTAAACATGGATCGCGATCCATGTACCTTTTGACATATAGGGCTGATATTTGACAAGTACATCCCTGATAACTAGTGGAACAACTTTGCCAAAAGGGACAATAACAAAAAACTAAGAAAAATGGGTCCAAATAGCCAAACACAATAAATAGTTAAAAACCGCAGGGCAGACATAAAAACTCACTGTTGACTGGGACAAAATTGTTCAAATTCAAAACGAAGTGGTGGAATAGACTACTGACACTGTAGGTAATCTTTAGACCAAATTTGGTGTTCAGATGTGATGGAACATGGATCGCGATCCATGTACCTCATTAATAAAAATTGGCTGAGATTTAAACAATAGGTAACTGGTATCATTTGGAATAAATTTCCCAAAACAACTATATGCAAAAAAGTTGAAAAAAAATGGTCAAAAGAGCCAAAAATAGAACATTGTCAAAACCACCATAGCAGACTATAAAAGTCGGTTTGGGGCAAAACTGATCCAAATCTAGAAATTCTTTGCGGAACAAGATACAAAGCGCATAAGCTATCAACACACCAAATATCAAGTCCAAAAGTGGTGGAACATGGATCGCGATCCATGTATCCCTGAGGAATTTTTGGATAGAAACTTTACCAACCTTTAGCAGAGACCATTGTGAACAAAAGTCCCCAAAGAAGCATTGTCAAAAACGTTCAAAACTTGGGTCAAAAGGGCAAAAAACAGACCTAGGCATTGACTTTTGTCTGACCTAAACAAGTCCAAATCACACAAAAACCATATAGCAGGGATCAGGAGACCAAGGGCAAGCTGTGTACCAAGTTTCATTACCATCTGACACATAGGTGCATGGATCGCGATCCATGTTCTTTTATCACTGATCACTGATACCATATTTGTACCATAGCTAGAGCACATCACAGGGAGTCTAGTGGTCTTTTCAAACTTAAATTGGATACCAAAAACTATATTAAAAGCCCAGAACTGCCAAGTACTCGGACAAAGTGTCAGAATTGACTCAACTTTCAATCCAGAGGTCCATTTTCAAAAAAATTGATACCATAGGACCTACTAATCATGCTAATTCTGATGATACCAAGAAAAGTTAATTTGGGCTCCAAACATGGATTGTGATCCATGTACCCATAGTAATAGCTTAACCTGAAACTTTCTAGAATAGACCCAAGTCCAATTTTGAAAAAAAATCAACAAATTTGGGTCAAAAAGGAGCAAAACAGGTGACAGGCTGAAAAAAGGACAGTCCAGACCTAGTGTTGGCTATTTGACCTATCAAACCAAGTCCAATTCCAAAAAGAGATTTAGCTTGTGTACATAGAGTGCAACAAGTTGCTAAGAGATCAGGTCCAGATGTGGTTGAACATGGATCATGATCCATGTACCTCAACCTCAAAATTTGTTGAAAATTGGCACAGAGCCTGCACATGACCTTGTCTACACACATTTAAATTTTGGAAAAAATTGGAGAAAAAAATTGATAGAGGAACATGGATCGTGATCCATGTACGGTATTTGACTTGGTGATCTTGTAGACATACTTGAGAACATCACAGTTTTAAAATTTGAGCTAAAAATACCTTCTATAGACTAAGATACAAGCCAAAAGCCCTGTGTTCTGGTCTTGAGATTGTTTTGAGTGCAATTTTAAGTACAGCCCACCAAAATTTCTCTAACTTTTGATACACAACTCCAAATTGAGTCAGCTATAGCCAGGAAGAAAGCTTGCGGGAAAGCTTTCCGAAATCCAAACTTTTAGGGTACCCAAAACTAGTTTCCAAAGACCAAAAGAGTCACAGGTTCCTGACTTCTGAGAGACCTAACCAAGGGCAACAAGGGATAAGTTGCACTAAGTCAAAGTGGTCTTGTCAAGGACTATCTTGAGAGTTTTGAGTGAGCCTTGACCATGATAAATCATCCACCACCAAGGTTTTCTACTCCCCTCAGAGACATGAAAAATGTTGCAGTGCCGACCAACAAGGGGATTGGGAGAATACCTAGAGGAAAGGCACCCTCTGATCAACAAACCAAATGTGAGATTCATCAAAACCAGTGAATCCATGAGAGTGCTTACGGATTATGCTCATGAGGGCTTGTACATGTTCTCAGATGGGGAGCCATATATCTTCTACAAGTGTGTAGAACCCAATGCTAGGGAGTTGACATTCCATAAGAATCTCTATGCATTCACGTATACACATGCTCATGAAGTTCAAGTTTTGACGGTAGATAAGTATGGTCGTGAGTACAAAATTATTGATCCAATTGACTTAGAGAGATATACGTACAAGGGTACTCCGATCTCTACTTAATTTTAGCCAATAACAATGCCAGGGCACATACCTGAGAGGATTTCACTAAGATTTTCTCCAAGACTAGAGGAGAGGACGAGAGACATCTTTCCAAAGACCACAAATTGGTTAGATTGGTGACTTAACCACAACGATTAAGACCATATCAAGTGGCCCAATGTGTCAAGACAAAGTACAGTGGGTATGGGGATCTATATGCTCATGTCTCACTCTTCAAACAAGTTTTGAGAGCTGAACAGATTGCGGATTTCCATACTCAGTATGAGGGATTTGGATTGATTTTAGAAGGAACGGCTTTGATGTGGTTCCAACCACTAAACAAAGATGATTTTCCAAACATACCACAACTCTTACAAGAATTCATAGGAGAGTTCTCAAAAAGGGGAATCAAGCACAACACAGTGTCCCAAATCTACGCTTTCAAACAAAAAAAGAACGAGAGAGTGAAGGAAGCTCTGCTTCGCTTCAAACAATAGATCGAGAAATGTTTTGTGAGAGAGCTACCACAAGATGAGAGGCTATCAGTTCTCTTCATAAAGGGATTGGTGAATGAAACTCTAAAAAAGGACCTACATTTGAAAGGATTCATAGTGTTTGATCAAGTCACTAGAGAATCTCTATATCTAGTTGATAATTGCAAGGCCTACGGAGAGGTGACTGAAGATACAGACAACGCGATTAGTAGTGCCTTATCTCTGAAGATCAAATCAAAAACAAAGAGAGGTTTTCAAACTCCTTGGAAACCAATCATTGATCAAGAGATTGAGGGGGTGATTAGAAGAGTTAATCAAGTCTACATACAAAACCCAAATGTACGACAAAAACATTTGAGGAGATGTAATACTTGTGGAGGGGATCACCCCACTCCATGGTGTAACACTCGATCAAAAACACAATGTATGCTAGGGCAACAAGAACCACTTCTAAATGATGGTAGAGTGATAGTCAACTACACTCACCCAATGCACGTGTCACAACCCATGAAAAACCAGTACTCCATGGATACAAATACGCTCATGTTCATAGCCAATCAGGAGTATGGTTTGGAAAATTTCTTACAAGGGAAGAACAACCATTGGTTGTATCACCAGCTATGAAATAAGAAGGTCCATGCTATGAATGTGGAGGTGATCATTGGACACAAGGTTGTCCAAACAAGGGTCCACAAATTGAATTATTTTTATTTTGTGATGGTTGTGGGAGAGACCATCTACGCCAACACTGTGCTAAAAATCCAAACTACAAGGGGGAAAGCAACAACGAATGTTGTAGGCATGATGCCTTCTTCAAGCGGATCGGAGGTAGAACCCACAATTCCTGTAAAGGTGATGACTTGAGCTCAAGCTCAAGAAGCAACCAAAAGAGCAATCGTTGAGGAGGAAGCCACATTGCCATCTCAAACAGAAATTGAAAACTTATCGGTGAGAGCAGGAAGAAAATCATGGAAAGCCAAAAGGGATAAAATGAAAGCAAAGAGGCTTCAAGAGAAAGCTCCTTTGGAAATTGAATTGAATCAAACAAAAGAATAGCTTAGACGAGAGCAAGAAAGCAAGAAAAACTCAAAGGGGCCTACAAAGTCAAATACTAACTCGGGAGGTTCAGTTTTGGTGGACAAAGTCTTTGAACCTTTAGATGAAATTTTGAAGGTGTATGAAGCTTGGCTAAAACCCAATCAAATCCAAGAGCATAGATGGCTGATGTATCCTCATCCAAGGTATAAAAAATAAAGATTTCACATGTGCAAGAAGCTCATCCGGATGGCCCAAGCTCTTATGGAGTCACATGTTCCAGATGCTCCAAAAGAGGTGCTAATCCGCAAGAAAACCCAAGAAATGGAGAGCCATGGTATTGTCAATAGATACAGAGAAGAACCAGGAAGTTGAGGCACCTTTAGATACAAGGGAAGTAGCCAATACCATAGATGGGGTGGGCTCACAAGCAATAATACCAATTTTGGAGGTAGAAGTATTGTGGCCACAATCCTAATGGGAATCAATTAGAAACCAAAAAGATGTTAGTGCTACTTTACAATCAGCACCTATCACTAGATAAACATGGATCACAAATTTTGCCCAGGGGATATAAAATCTCTATATGGGGATGCCGGGTCTGTCATATCTTAAGAGAGTAAACCACGCTCTCTACAAACTTTGCCATCTTTTATAGGAGAACTCGAAACAAAATTGGAGTTTAAAATGGTAGCTTCTCAATGGAAAACCACACCAAAAATGATAGATACCAAGAGCTTGTAGGAATTGATGTCTTCTCCTATACAATGCACACTTTATCTCTTAGAGTTGTTCAAAATTATCTATAGGGCCAAATGGGCAAACACCTCGAAAAGATGGGATTGAAAATCCCTTCACATGACCAGCTTGCGGACAACAACATGGATGACACCTTGCCTAAGATTCCACAGACAAAGCCAGTACCAATCATAAGGTGGGTAAGTACTGTGAAGAAGAAGAAGGAAACACCACCTTACCACTTGAGTATAAAGGAGTAAAGACGGTTGCTATATTAGATAGTGGGGCAAGAATTGCCATTGAAACTAAAGAAATGTGGGAAAAATGGGGAATGCCTGCTCTTAGGAAAACTCGATCGAAACTGCAATTAGCAGATGGATACATAGAGAAACCAATTGGAATATTAGAACAAATCATTGTATCCTCATGTGGCATTGAGTATGAGCATACCTTTGCCATAACGAATTTTTACAAGAGCAACAACTTTGATATTATATTGGCATACCATTCACACGTCACCTCAAAAAGGTATAAGATTGGGGCTATGACTATATCTACTTGAGACACAAAGAGGTCACTATGAAAATTAGTGTCAAAGATCATAGTTATAGAGATGTAGAGCAAACCTCGGGGGAAGAATTACGCTCCACAACTAAACAAGAAAACGAGGTACCTGCTTTGTTGCAAAGCAAAGTGCATATTTGGATGTGCAGAGCATCAAGATGCGGAGTCTTAGAAAGGAAGATTGCATCCTAGAGCGTTCAATAGAAGATGAAGCTTACATTAGAAACCATTCCAGAGGATTTATTTGAACTCTTTGTATGGGATCAAATACTGGCGACTCTTGATGTCTGCGTAAACGAGGTAACCATTACCAAATTTTGCGATGAAGATGGCTTTGACATAACACCCTTATTTACAATAAAGGTGTTGAAGGAATCTAATAAAGTTTGTGAGTCTGAAAGCAAAAATGGTGAGACAAATGGCTACGTATTGGAGCATGAGGCAAAAGTGAAGACGAAGGAAGAAGAGCAACCACGAGAATATGTCATCATTGACATACCTGAAGAATCGACAAATCCTGTTTCAAAGAAGTCGACTCCAAAAAAAGTGCAAATGAAAGCAGATAAAGGAAAAAAGTTTCCAAGTTCAACGTCAAATGTTCAGCAAACTCAAGATCATGAGAAGGATAAGGATGCAACAAAAGATCGAGTGTCTTCAACATTGATCAAATTCAGCATATACGGAGAAACACGACTCAAAATCACATGTTCAGTTGTGATAGATCCAGAAGCAACAAAGAATCTAATGTCTTTAATGATGGGAAAGCCACCAATCACCAAGCTAGAGGAGATCGTGTACACAAGTTCAAAAATGACAATTCCTAGCTTTGGCATGGCAAAAGCCGTTTTCAAGTTGAGTACTAGGGAGTACAAGGATACTTTCCACATAATTGAATCCCATCATATCAAAGAGAGTCTGATCCTGACAGAAAGCTGGAGGAACATCTTCTTTCGACAACAATCAAAAGCTTCAACAATGAGAACGGTAAGACTCCATGAAGCTTCTCAAATCCATGCAAAGAAGAAATCGCCAACCATCGTGAAAAAAGTTTAGGCAAAGGTAAACATTGAAGTATATCAGCCTCGCAAGATGACTTTACCCTCAACGATCTTCCATCAAACTTCCCACAGAGCCTCTACATCCAGAGCCAAACCATCGACAATGCAATGGCAACCAAAACAAAATTCTATCAAGAAAAGATTTCATCACATCAAATCATTAGGAAGAAGCCGAAGAGAATCAACCAAGTGTTAGTATCCAAAGAGCACATCTAAGTCAAAGACCCCACCCAGTTTGGATACATAAGACACAAGTTGAACCTCAACAACAAAAGGTGATAGGGTGGGTAGCATCAATTGAGTCAATCACTACTCAAGGCTATTTCCAAGGAAACGTTAATGTTTGGGCCAAAAAGCCTAAAGTAACAGTCTAGATGTACTCACTTCAAGAAAGAAGTTCTACAAGGAGAAAGTCGAGCAATCAATGGAAGACCAACACCTCACGCAAGATAAAGAACAACAACACAAGGCAAAAGAAAAGGCCTTCCAAACAAGCAACACGACAAGTATGGGTGCCAAAGTCACACTTCAACAAAGCTACCCAACCCAAACAGATGCAACATCGGATGATTCCAGTGAAGCTTCTCGAAGCACAAGGATTTTATGGAGGTAACACTCAAATATGGTTACCAAAAACTGTAGCTCAATCTTGAACAACCGAGAGAGATCATGTAGCACAAGCTTCTAAACAAAGGCAAGCAATGACAACCAAGAGCCAACAAAATTCAATTGCAACCAAAGGTGAGACAACCTCCAGATGGATAGCTTGTCTTCAACTGCAAAAGCAAGGCTTTTAAAAGAAAAATCATCGTCTGGATACGGAAGCCTAGTGTCCATCAAATTATAGAAGAAGGTAAAATGCCAAAGACGTTCACACAAGGACCAAAAACAAGATGGGTTCCAAAATCTCTAGTGGAAACTCAATCAAGAACCCACACAGAGATTCAATCGCTTCTCATGCAAGATAAAGCAAAGGCTACATCAGCCACTTGACAAGCAAGCCAAGAGGAGCAAAAATATGCCAACCTAATCAACAAAATGGTGGCATCCAATGACCAAAACAATGGAAGAGGCCTAAATATCCAAAACTTATGGAATTGGGTTTCTAGCCTTGAACGGGCAAGTACAAGTCGCCATTAAAAATACATGGCATAAAAGTCAGAGTTGGGTATCTAAGCCACTAAATGAGCAAGGCGCTAGTCCCAAAGCTTCATGTAATTTTCTTTGTGGTCTAAGTATCTTAGCTATTTTAGGTATTGCTCAAGCTGAAGAGTTGAGCATAATTACATTGTGTCACTCATGTTGGTACAGGTGAGCATAAGATTCAAAGTTGTTGTAGTATAGTGGTGAAGTAAAGGAGGAACTCCAAAAGACACTCATGCACTCAGCATAGTGAGGTACGAGTGGAGAAGCTTCTACATCAAAAACCCCTCTTGGAAACGTGGAAGCTATTGAGACGTCCTTTGATGTCACATGTGCTACATTTGTTCCTTGAAGCACCAATCAACTCCATCTAGTGTCCCATAATTCACACCTGCATTAGACACTCTTCTCCTAAGTACTCAATTTACATGACAGGTACCTCAAGTCCAAATGCTCAACTCCAATAAGAGCGTATACCAAAGGCATTTTTTTCCCACCAAATTTTTTTCCCTTTGGTCATCCAGGTTTTAAGACCCTAATCTAGAGACACCCATAGTCACACTCTTGTATATATTCCTTCTCATCAATAAGAAAATGTCTACCCAAGTCATTCACCAAAGAGAGCAACAATTGTTGGTTTCCATATGCTTATCAAGAGCATCTTTGATCTTCAAGGGAGACAACAAAGCTCCATCAAAAATGGCAAGTTAAAGAATGGCCTACAATGACAAGCAATGACAACATCAGAAAGAGATCTCCCAGCAACCAAACATAAGGAGATTAACAGTGTTGAAGCTAGTGAAGTATTTCAAGTCAACAACAAAGGCAGACACATCAAGAGAAATCTTCACGGCCAAAAGTGGCACCAACAAGAAGAATGAGCAACATATGCAAAATTCCCTTGACAATTGAAGTCCAACACACACATCAAAAAGAACATGACAGATATGAATCACTCAAGGAAGGGGGGAGCATCATCAATGCCAAAGCACTTCCCACGCTAAACACCAACCCTGAAGACAAAGCTGAAGACAACCCTATGACAAGACTGCACAAGGTCGTGTCAAGGGACGACACAAGCTAGGAAGGGGAGAATGTTTGAGGGTTGACCGAACGGGCTTCCACCCGGCTAGACATGTAGCCATACACCACATTTGTAGTTTATTATTTTTCCAAACTAGTGTAGTAATACTCTATGTAAATCCTCATTCCAGAGTAGCAATCGATTCCCTGCGTTGTAATGATGTCATGATAATTGTAAAGGTCCATGTGAGACAACCACTTTCCATTTAGAAAGCCCTAGCTATAAATGTCAATAACCTTAATGTGAAAGGAGGCTTATCTTTAAGGAAGAAGAGAGTTGTACGTACGCTCAAGCTACGAAGCAGCTCCAATTTGTAATCAGTGCAACTAATGATTGGGTAATCCATTTTTAGTTTCAAAACTTGCATTGTGTTCCTCTCTCTTTACTCTTTTAATTAAGTGTAAGCCTTGTCAGTTTTGTTGAGGTTCGCAACTACGTGTTAGTGAGTCTAATCATCATATTTGAGTGCTTAAATCATTGTTTTTAGTCGTTTTGAGTCTTGACCATAGGAGAGTGTTCTTAGACCATAGGATTACATTTTTGAACTAATCTATTGCAATTTTCATGACCTTTATCATGATGGATCGTGATTTTGGTACCTTGTTGGATTGCAACCAGAGTTGGTAGGATAGTGTCCCTAGATGTCCTAGACCTCCTCCTAAAGTTTTTTCCTACCAACTTTAGTCGCAATCCAACAAGGTACCAAAATCACGATCCATTATGAAAAAGGTCCTGAAAACTGCAACAGATCAGTTCAAAAATGTCGTCCTATGGTCTAAGAACACTTTCCTATGGTCAAAACAACTAAAAACAATGATGTAAGCACTCAAATCTGATGGTTAGACTCACTAATGCGTAGTCGTGAACCTCAACAAAACTCACTAATGCGTAGTCGTGAACCTCAACAAAACTGACAATGCTTACACTTAATTAAAAGAGCAAAGAGAGAGAAACACAATGCAAGTTTCAAAACTTAAAATGGATTACCCAATCATTAGTTGCGATGATTACAAATTGAAGTTGCTTCATAGCTTGAGCGTACGTACAGCAGAGCTCTCTTCTTCCTTAAAGATTGGCCTCCTTTCACATTAAGGTTATTGATATTTTTACCTAGGGCTTTCTAAATGGCCACTGGCCCGGCTCACACGAACCTTTACAATTATCATGACATCATTATAATGCAGGGAGCTACTCTGGAATCAAGATTTACACAGAGTAACACTACACTAGCTCAGCAAAATAATAAACTACAAATGTAGTGTCCGGCTACGTGTTCAGTCAAGTGGATACCCATTCGATCAATCCTCAAACAAAGAGTCTATAATATGCACACATACCAATAAAGCTTCTTAGCTCATGTAGATTCCTTTGGTTAGGCCATGCTTTTATTAGCTCCAACTTTGATGGATCCATACGAATACCATCTTGAGAGATAATATGACCTAAGTATTGAATCTCTTAAAGGAAAAATTTGTTACCATAAACATGTGGTAGTGATGTGTGAACACAGTAGGACCGCCGGGGTATTTTTTCCCTCTTTAGGAGGTTTTTTCTCCCGTGCATTGTATATACGCCCATCATTCTAGGGCTATCTATCTTTCCATTGCACACTAAGTAACACACTCTCTATTGTGTGCTTTGAGCTTCCTTCGTCTTCTCCAAGTTGTGTGTGTTTATTTGCAACCCTAATTCCAACAATTGGTATCAGATCAGGTTGCATCCTCTCGGGCTTAGTTGCCAGCTGCTCCAGCACACGCCTACTCACTTTCTCCGATTTCAGTGAGCTTTGGCAAGTGTTCGCAGATCGACAAAAATTTCAGGGAAACTCGTAGATCTCAATCTGCTCAGATTTTTGATTCGGACTCATTTCGGTCTCCGTTTCCACTACAGGCAGTATTGCACAGACTATTTCGTCATTTTATGTAGAATTTCTCTCAGTGCCCTTTTCTGCATAATAGGTGCCTTACAGTCTCTTACGGTTTGTGTTGTATAGCACGTGTTGTTCCTGCTCCGTTTCACCTATTTTTGGGTAGTTTTCACATCAAGTGCAGCATTTACCATGGTTGACAACAACACAGATGTGTTCAAGATGTTTGTTGTTGAGGACAAGTTGGATGGGAACAATTATCCTATGTGGGCTTACATGATGCAACATGTTCTTGCGTCAAAGGGCGTCTGGAATATTGTGCAGGGCATTGATGTACGTCCTGGTTATGAGGATGCAGGCAATGTTGAGGATGTTGCAGGTCTTGCTACAAGGATTGATGCTATTAGAGTGCTTTTGCCTATGGCATAACAAGCTCGTTGGGATGTAAAGGATGCACAGGCTCATGCATTGCGTTCTCTGTGAAGCACACCATTGTTCCTCACATCCATTCAGCAAAATCTGCAAAACAGGCTTGGATATTCTAGCAGGTCTTTATGCAAGCTGCAATGAGGCTAAAATTGCTTTGCTGCGTAAAGAGCTGGAGTCGAAGATTATGCATGAGGAAGATGATATGGACACTTTTCTTGTTGGTGTCAAGGATATCAATGAGCAACTTATTTCTGCAGGTGAAGTCATTTCAGACAGTTCCCTTGTGCAGACTGTTCTTGATGCCTTACCAGATTCTTGCCAGACTTTTGCTAGTACTTGGAGACTTATGACCCAAGGAATCTAGAAGTTGTCAAGTTTGATTCATTATGCACATTGATGTTGCAAGAGTCACTTTCCAAAAAAAATAGGACTAGACAACGTGCAGTTGAACAGGCTTTTATTGCTTCTCAAAGAAAGGGTGGTAACAGCAATGCAGCCACTTCTTATGGTTCTGCTGCGAGTGGCAAAACTTTTGTTCCCAATGCTTCTGCTTGCAGCACTTCGTCTGGCAATTCTAGTGATAAGGGAAAAAAGAAGATGTGTTTCCATTATTGTAAAGCTAATGATCACTTGATCAAGCAGTGTCCTAAGTTGAAGGCAAAAGAGGCTAAGAAGAAAGAGGGTGGTTCCACTGCAAATGCTAGTTCCACTACAAATGCAGCCATTGTTGAGTCTTCTGTAAAAGGAGACTGTAATGCTAATGTTGATGCAGAATGGGCTTTTAGCGCAGAGTACACTTACAATCCTAATGTCCATGATGCATGCTTGTCAGTTGTTGCTGCAAATTCACATGTGTGGTATTTTGATAGTGATGCTACAAAGCACATTACCTCACATCATGAATTGTTCACCTCTCTCGAGTCTGTCCCTCATGGGAATTCAGTCACTTGTGCCAACAATGCCTCTTATCCGGTTCAGGGAGTTGGAAAGATTGTGCTTACTACTACAAATGGCAGTTCTTTCACACTTGTTGATGCACTTTATGTACCTGGAATTAAGAAGAATCTTTTGTTTGTATTTGCGCTTTCTAGACTTGGACTTGTAGTCAAATTTGTGGATGACAGATGTACAATTCATGATCTCAGTTTTAGTGATGAAATCGTTGCATCTAGGCTTTTGTGTTGTGGGCTATATAAGCTCACTTTGTATGACAAGTGTGGACAAAATTCTGCAAATGTAGTTGCAAATTCAAGGGCTATTTCAGATACAAAACTTTGGCATGCACGTTTTGGTCATCTGAATTTTGCTAGTTTGCTGCGTTTGCAAAAATCTGATATGGTTGCTTCTTTGCCGCCTCTTGAAGCCCCTGTCAAACATGTTTGTGAAGGCTCTATTTTGGATGCAATGTTCTAAGTTTCCAAAGGATGGTTCAATTCGAGCCACATGCAGGTTGCAGCTTGTGCATAGTGATGTTTGTGGGCCCATGCAAACTCCATCCTTGGGCAATTACCTTTACTTCCTGACTTTCATTGATGATTACTCCAGGCATGCACGGGTATTTCCGCTTAAAGCGAAGTCCGAAGTTTTTACGTGCTTCAAACAATTTCTGGCTATGGCTGAAAATGTCTCGAAATGTACTATTGGCACCCTCCGTTCCGATCGAGGGGGGGAGTATATGTCTCATGAATTCAATGCATTTCTGGCTAGTCGTGGAATATAAAACACCAATGTGCAGTGCCTTATACACCTCAGCAAAATGATGTTGCTGAGAGTTCACTTACGAAAATGGCACGATGTATGGTCAAAAGTCAAGCTTTGCCGCATTCTTTTTGGCTTGAGGCCATCATGTGTGCCACTTATGTACTAAACAGGTGTCCTACGAAAGCTTTGCAGTCTATTACTCCATATGAAGCATGGCATGATAGAAAGCCTTCTATTGAGCACATGCGTATTTTTGGTTGTTTGACATATCCTTTGGTGCCACAAACACGGCACAAAAAATTCGACGATAAGGCTGTCAAATGTATTTTTGTTGGTTATAGTGCTGAAAGCAAAGGTTACAGGTTGTATCATCCGCAAACAAAACATATTTTGGTTTCACGAGATGTAGTGTTTGTGGAAGATTCTGTTCAGCCCTTGTTTTCATGTACTAGAGACAGTAATGTAAGCTCACAAGACATTTATGACACTTTGTTGCCTCTTTTTAGTGGTGGAAATAGAAATGTAATGTAAGCTCACAAGACATTTATGACACTTTGTTGCCTCTTTTTAGTGGTGGAAATACAAATGTAATGTAAGCTCACAAGACATTTATGACACTTTGTTGCCTCTTTTTAGTGGTGGAAATACAAATGTAAGTTCCAATGAGGCAAATGTATAGCCTATGGGGTTTCTGAAAATGTTACAGATCAGCCTATTACTGATGCAAATATACATGATGTACTTGATGAGGAAAGGGCTGAAAATGAGCCGGCTAGAGGTATGCCAACATGGTTGGTGCACACTTTGCGTGACAGTAAATTGGATGCACCTTTGTCTAGTCGTACTCGTTCAGGCTCTTGCCATGCATCTTATCAAATTGTTATGCTTTGGCTGTGTCTAGCTTACATGATGTTGAGGAGCCTCTATCTTTTGATGAAGCACAGAATTCAGAAAATTGGATGGCTGCCATGCAATCAGAATATGATGCACTTATAGAAAATGACACATGGACTTTATGTGGTTTTCCTCCTGGAAAAAAGGCCATTGGTACAAAGTGTGTTTACAAGTTGAAACGCAAGCCAGATGGTGAGATCGATCGCCATAAGGGTCGACTTGTTGCAAAGGGTTATGCACAGCAAAAAGGCATAGGTTATGAAGAGACCTTTGATCCCACTTGTCATAGGACTACTGTGCGTTTTCTATGTGCATTGGCAGCTCATTTTGGTTGGGATGTACATCAATCAAACATTGTTATTGCTTCCTTGAATGGTGACATATTTGAGGAAGTTTATGTAACGCAGCCTCGCGGTTTTGTCAAGAAAGGACAAGAGGACAAAGTGTGCAAATGTAACAAGGCTTTGTATGGGTTGAAGCAATCTCCTCGTGCTTGGTATGAGAAAGCCGACACTCATTTGGTCAAACAAGGCTTTCGCAACAGTGCAACAGAAAGCACATTTTATGTAAAGCGTGACGGTGATGTACTTCTCATTGTTGTTCTTTATGTAGATGATTTGTTGATCACTGGACCAAATGAGAGACATATTGCTGAATTTAAGGCTGACTTGAATGCTACTTTCAAGATGAAAGATTTGGGGTTGTTGCATCATTATTTGGGTATACAGTTTAAGCAATGTGATGGTGGTATTGCCTTGTGTCAAAAAAGTTACATAGAGACATTGCTATGTAAGTTTGGACTTGAGGATTCCAAACCTATTGCCACTCCCATGGAAACATGTTTGAAGTCGAGTCTACATGATGCTGGCGATCCTGCTGATGTTACTCTTTACCAAATTGTTGTTGGCTGCCTCATTTATGTATGCAACATGAGGCCAGATATTTAGTTTGCAGTCTCACAGGTCTGTAGATTTATGCATAGCCCAGGGTCTAAGCATTGGCAGGCTGTCAAGAGGATTTTTTGCTACCTTAGTGGCACTTTACATCTTGGCTTGTTTTATCCCAAGGGGGGATCCTTGCCGCCAGATTTACATGCTTTTTCGGACTCAGATTGGGCTGTTTGTTTTGACACCTGAGTGTCCACAAGTGGTTTTTGTTTCATGCTTGGCAGTTCATGTATATCATGGTTGAGCAAGAAGCAACCTACTGTGGCCACTTCGAGTTGTGAGGCTGAGTACAGGGCAGTCTTCTTAGCTACTGTTGAGTGTGTATGGCTCAGACGCCTTATGGCTGATTTCGGTGTTGGGCAGGACACTGCCAACACTATCTACACTGACAATCAGAGCGCATTGACAGTTGCAAAAAACCCAGTTTTTCATGCTCACACAAAGCACATTGAGGTGCATTACCACTATGTCAGGGAGAGGCTCTCAGCAGGAGAGATCAACTTGGCTTATGTGCCAACACAGGACAACCTTGCAGATCTTTTCACAAAGGCATTGTCTCATGAGAAGCTCGAAGCTTTCCACAAAGCTTTGGGCTTACTCCCCTTTGTGGGCTGATCATGTCCTCAGGGCATGGCACTTCCCTTTACTCATGTGCCAGCTCTTGTTCATCGCATCACTCCAGGGGGGATTTGTTACCATATACATGTGGTAGTGATGTGTGTAAACACGCTAGGACCACCGGGGCATTTTTCCCCTCTTTAGGAGGATTTTGCCCCCGTGCATTGTATATACGCCCATCACTCTAGGGCTTTCTATCTTTCCATTGCACACTAAGTAACACATTCTCTATTGTGTGCTTTGAGCTTCCTTCGTCTTCTCCAAGCTGTGTGTGTTTCTCTGCAACCCTAATTCCAAAAAAATTCACTCTTTTTTATACTGATAATGTTACCATATACATGCGGTAGTGATGTGTGTGAACATACTAGGACCGCCGGGGCATTTATTCCCTCTTTAGGAGGTTTTTTCCCCCGTGCATTGTATATACGCCCATCACTCTAGGGCTATCTATCTTTCCATTGGACACTAAGTTATACACTCTCTATTGTGTGCCTTGAGCTTCCTTCGTCTTCTCCAAGCTGTGTGTGTTTCTCTGCAACCCTAATTCCAACAATTGGTATCAGAGCAAGTCACGTCCTCTCGGGCTTAGTCGCCAGCTACTCCAGTACACGCCTGCTCACTTTCTCCGATTTCAATGAGCTTTGGCGAGCGTTTGCAGGTCGACAAATACTTCGGGTGACCTCATAGAGCTCGGTCTGCTCATATTTTCGATTTGGACTCATTTCGGCCTTCGTTTCCACTACAGGCAGTACCGCACACGCTATTTCATCATTTTGTGCAGAATTTCTGTCAGTGCTGTTTTTTGCATAACAGGTGCCTTATAGTCTTCTACGATTTGTGCTATATAGCACAGGTTGTTCCAGCTCCGTTTCTCCTATTTTCGGGCAGTTTTCACATCAGGTGCAGCATTTACCATGGCTGACAACAACAACACAGATGTGTTCAAGATGTTTGATGCTGAGGACAGGTTGGATGGGTACAACTACCCTATGTGGGTTTATATGATGCAACATGTTCTTGTGTCAAAGAGTGTCTGTAACATTGTGCAGGGCATTGATGTACGTCCTGGTTCTGAGGATGTTGCAGGTCTTGCTGCAAGGATTGCAGCTGTTAGAGTTGTTTTGCCTATGGTAGAACAAGCTCGTTGGGATGTTAAGGATGCGCAGGCTCATGCATTGATTGCGTTGTGTGTGAAGCGCACCATTGTTCCTCACATCCGTTCACAAAATCTGCAAAACAGGCTTGGGATATTCTAGCAGGTATTTATGCAAGTCGCAATGAGGCTAAAATTGCTTTGTTGCGTAAAGAGCTGGAGTCGAAGATTATGCATGAGGAAGATTATATGGACACTTTTCTTGCTAGTGTCAAGGATATCAATGAGCAACTCATTCCTGCAGGTGAAGTCATTTCAGACAATTCCCTAGTGTAGACTGTTCTTGATGCCTTACAAGATTCTTACCAGACTTTTGCTAGTACTTGGAGACTTATGACCCAAGGAAATCTAGAAGTTGTCAAGTTTGATGCATTATGCACATTGTTGTTTCAAGAGTCACTTTCCCGAAAAAACAGGACTAGGCAACGTGCCGTTGAACAGGCTTTTATTGCTTCTCAAAGAAAGGGTGGTAACAGCAATGCAGCCACTTCTTATGGTTCTGCTGCGAGTGGCAAAAATTCTGTTCCTAATGCTTCTGTTGGCAACACTTCGTCTCGCAATTCTGGTGATAAGGGAAAAAAGAAGATGCGTTGCCATTATTGTAAAGCTAATGATCAATTGATCAAGATGTGTCCTAAGTTGAAGGCCAAAGAGGCTAAGAAGAAAGAGGGTGGTTCCACTGCAAATGCTGGTTCTACTACAAATGCAGCCATTGTTGAGTCTTCTGTGAAAGGAGACTGTAATGCTGATGTTGATGTAGAATGGGCTTTTAGCGCAGAGTGCACTTACAATCCTGCTGTCCATGATGCATGCTTGTCAGTTGCTACAGATTCACATGTGTGGTATTTCGATAGTGGTGCTACAAAGCACATTACCTCACATCGTGAATTGTTTACCTCTCTCAAGCCTGTCCCTCATGGGAATTCAGTCACTTGTGCCAACAAGCCTCTTATCCAGTTCAGGGAGTTGGAAAGATTGTGCTTACTACTGCTAATGGCAGTTCTTTCACAGTTGTTGATGCACTTTATGTACCTGGGATCAAGAAGAATCTCTTGTCTGTATCCGCACTTGCTAGACTTGGACTTGTAGTCAAATTTGTGGATGACAGATGTACAGTTCATGATCTCAGTTTTGGTGATGAAATTGTTGCCTCTGGCCTTTTGTGCCGTGGGCTGTATAAGCTCACTTTGTATGACAAGTGTGGACAAAATTTTGCAAATTCAACGGTTATTTTAGATGCAAAACTTCGGCATGCACGTTTTGGTCATCTGAATTTTGTCAGTTTGCTACGCTTGCAGAAATCTGATATGGTTGCTTCTTTGCCGCCTCTTGAAGCACCTGTCAAACATGTTTGTGAAGGCTATATATTGGGTAAGATGCAGCATTCTAAGTTTCCAAAGGATGGTTCAGTTCGGGCCACATGCAGGTTGCAGCTTGTGCATAGTGATGTTTGTTGGCCCATGCAAACTCTGTCCTTGGGCAATTACCTGTACTTCGTGACTTTCATTGATGATTACTGGAGGCATGCATGGGTATTTCCGCTTAAAGTGAAGTCCGAAGTTTTTATGCGCTTCAAACAATTTTTGGCTATGGCTGAAAATGTCTCTAAATGTACTATGGGCACCCTCCGTTTCGATCGAGGGGGGGAGTATATGTCTCATAAATTTAATGTATTTCTGGCTAGTCGTGGGATAAAACACCAATGTACAGTGCCTTATACACCTCAGCAAAATGGTGTTGCTGAGAGGAAAAACAGGTCACTGACGGAAATGGCACGATGTATGGTCAAAAGTCAAGCTTTGCCACATTCTTTTTGGCTTGAGGCCATCATGTGTGCCACTTGTGTACTTAACAGGTGTCCTACGAAAGCTTTGCAGTCTATTACTCCCTATGAATCATGGCATGATAGAAAGCCTTCTATTGAGCACGTGCGTGTTTTTGACTGTTTAGCATATGCTTTGGTGCCACAAGTGCAGCGCAGAAAATTGGATGATAAGGCTGTCAAATGTATTTTTGTTGGTTATAGTGCTGAAAGCAAAGGTATAGGTTGTATCATCCGCAAACAAAACGTATTCACGGGATGTAGTGTTTGTGGAAGATTCTGTTCGGCCCATGTTGTCATGTACTAGAGACAGTAATGTAAGCTCACAGGACATCTATGACACTTTGTTGCCTCTTTTCAGTGGTGGAAATACGAATGTTAGTTCCAATGAGGCAAATGTACAACCTATGGGGGTTTTTGAAAATGTTTTAGATCAGCCTATTACGGATGCGGATGTACATGATGTACTTGATGAGGAAAGGGCTGAAAATGAGCAGGCTAGAGGTATGCCAAAATGGCTGGTGCATACTTTGCGTGACAGTAAATTGGATGCACCTTTGTCTAGTCGTACTCGTTCAACCTCTCGCCATGCATCTTATGCATCACATTGTTATGCTTTGGCTGTGTCTAGTTTACATGATGTTGAGGAGCCTCTGTCTTTTGATGAAGCACATAATTCAGAAAATTGGATGGCTGCCATGCAATCAGAATATGATGCACTTATAGAAAATGACACATGGACTTTATGTGATTTGCCTCCTTGCAAAAAGGCCATTGGTACGAAGTGGGTTTACAAGTTGAAACGCAAACCGGATGGTGAGATTGATCACCGTAAGGCTCGACTTGTTGCAAAGGGTTATGCACAGCAAAAAGGCATAGACTATGAAGAGACTTTTGCTCCCACTTGTCGTATGACTACTGTGCATTTTCTATGTGCATTCGCAGCTCATTTTGGTCTATCATTTGGTAAGCACTATGTGCTTTGCATCGCAAGCAAGGAATTTCTTCATGATGGAAACTTGTAGAATTTTCCATGTCTTTGAGACCTCGCCATTGCCACAAAGGCTAGCCCACCATTGACGAGCAGACTTCTGGAAGTGCATAGCTACATGATGTAGTTTAGAGGAATTTGTGAAGCCCTCGTCTCCAAAGGCCACATCAAATTTCTGGATGAAGGCCAATACTTTTTCGGTAGCACCAAAGGTGCCATCATAGGTGAGAAAAGAGATGCTCTTTCCTCCCTCTTTGAACTTCTTGAGCTTTTGGGACCTTCGCCATGCAGAGTAAGATTTACGATGTCCTCTCCTCTTGTATTCTCAAGGAGAATAGCTATTGCTTTCATCGGAAGAGGAGGAAGGTGAAGAAGAAGGAGAAGAGGATGACCTCTTTCTTGCCATTTTCTTCCTTTGTTTCCTCTCTTCCCTTTCGGAGTGACGAGGAGAAGGATTGTGGGTTAACCGTTTCCTCTTGGGAGGAGGTGGCGATCGTCTAGACTGTTGTCTTTGTGGAGCCACATCTTCAGAGGAACGTAGCGATTTGATTTTTTCTTGTTCTTTGGATTCCTCCTCTCTTATGGGAGAGAGTCTTCTTTTGGGAGTCTCATCAAGAGGCCTCCCAATCTCTCTCTCCTCTTGGAGAGGAAGGGAAATCTCATAAGCACGAAGTTGTTGGGTAATTCAGCTTGCAAAGCAGGGTTGGCCATAGCTTGATGCAGCCTACTAGTAGTAAGGTAATTCACAAACTTGTGGGCATCATCATTAGCACCTTCATGTGTAAAATCAAAGTCATCAATATTCATTCTACTCTCTTGATTATTATCAGCCATGCTAATTAAACTTATGCATAGATTACTTTGTGCTTTGATAACTTAAAAAACCTTAGTTGCTACTCTTCTTTACCTTTGAAAATAACTTCTCAAGCAGCCACACCCGTGGTTTAGACATTGTTGATTGCAAAGACTAGTGGATAGGGTCTAACATTGCTCGCTTGATTATGGTTCCTGTTGAGCTTGCTCATAGCTCAATAATGGTTAAGCCAAAGTCAAGCCCTGAGAGGCTCCATTATTAAGACTATAGTTCCCAACAGTATACCTCAAACTAAGTCCTTCTCAACCAAGAGTATACCTCGAACTAAGACCTTCTCAACCAAGATAATAGATTCTTGTCCCACTTACACTATTTCAATGAGCAGGCCCAACCTTTCATGCAGAACTTAAGGACCTCTCTTCTTAAGCAAGAAAAGAGAAACCAATAACTCTGATACCAATGTAATGAAAATGGCCTATGAGCTTTGAGAATAATGGAATTAAGAGAATTAGAGTGAACCTTTTTGTGAGACTACTTTGAGAACATAGAGGGTGAACTTAATTGGCGGTAGCAACATAACCATAATACTTAATTAACTTGGCATGAGCAATACTTTTGCAAGAGAAAGAGTTAGAGAACTTGACAACATTTGAGGACCGATTTTATGTGGAGCCAGTCTCCCCTCCAATAGGCTTTTGTATTATGGATTCTCCCATCAAGAGAGACTTGGTACAATACAATCTTTGTGTTCCTTGTGACCTAGGTGATGCAATGAACATGGAAAACTTCATGCATCATGAGCATAACATAACCTTTGCAAAAATCATTAACCATCCCCGGCCTCAAACACCTTCAAAGGTGGAGAGAGCTAGCGGGGAATGAGGGTAGGGTAGAGCAAGAAGAAGCATTCATAGGAGAAATAAATAGTTCCTCAATTATCAACACTCTTCTTGCTTAGCATAGCATAATATCATAGTAATGAAGATGAAGAAGATAGCAAGCTTAAGCATTGAAGCATGGCTCTTGGTTGGATTTGCATTCCATAGCCAAGAGTGTTGGTGTAGGCTCTCAACTTCTCAAAAAGATTGGAGAAGGAGATAGAGCTCTTGCACTTTGCACCTCACACAATGAGATTGTGTGTGTGTGTGTGTGTGTGTGTGTGTGGGGGGGGGGGGGGGGGGGGGGGGGGGGGGGTTATACCTCCCCAAGCCAACCACCTCCTTGCTTTGGTCGACCCCCTCTTCTAGCTCAAGATGGAAGCTCATTGGACCCTTGCAAGCCTGGCCAATCACATGCAGAGTGCATATCAAGCAAGCATTCTAGCCTTGGGACAAGTGTCCCCCTCTCCCCTTTGAGAGAGAGGACTTGCTAAATGCATAATCAATTAATTTAATTAACTAAATTATCATTGGACCCCTTGAGAGGCCAACTAATAGTCTTTAGGCACACCATGAGGGCAACATGAAGAGGAACTTGACAAGTGTCCTAGTTGCCTCTTTAGACCGAGCTTGACTTGTGTGAGGGTGTGTGTGTTCTCTCTCTTGCTCCTACAATGAGGGCTCACCCCTCCCTTGAGTAGGGATCATGTTGACTTTTGGGAACACCTTGAACGCTTCAAGCTTGGGGAAGGTTCTCACTATAAGCTCAACTCAAGCGTGGAGAAGGTTCCCGCATCAAGCTCAGCCCTAGCACCTCAATCACCTTAGTTATCAAGCACGACAAGCACCTTAGTCAGCAAGCACAACAAGCACCTCAAGCTTGTGCCGGGTTCCCACCTCAAGCACAGCCCTGGCTTGCCTAAGATCAAAGGGCTTTTTAACACTAACCCTGAGGTCTTTAATGAAGCTAACCCTAAGGTCTTTGAGCTCCATTAGGTAGCATTGCTCTTTGATAGACCAACTCTCATTGGGACCCTTTTACCTTGGCCCCGTGTTAAGATGGATCTTAAGCACATGTCTATATCCTAACCCTTGTTCCCGTTTATTCTCCCACATTAAATGATCAGTTTAATATGAGAAAATCATTTGGGTTGGTTAGATATTAGATCTTATGACAAATTTTTATAAGTAAAATGAAATAAAACTAAGGAGGATAAGTCCCCCAAGCCATCACCCACACCAAGTCAAGGCCATAAGCATCACAAAAAATCCATGAGGCAAAAGAAAGATTAGCTTACACATAAATTGGAGAGCCAACCTGTGAAGGGGATGCAAGTAGCAATGCCATAGTATCGTGTTTGTGAGGAAGAACTCATCCTCCAAATAGTTGTGAGGAGGTTTTTTATGCAACCACCACTACCACCAATTCTCAATATAGCACAAAGCCTTGCAAGTCTTCTTGGAAATAAATGTGAAAATTTTATGCGACCTATCAGATGGGGATTGTCGCATAAGCTTTGATAGGGAACAAGCTTTAGATGCAGAAAGGGAGGCTCTTGTAGGTAGTCCGTGCAGACTACACAAGGTGAAGGTGCTTTAAGGGTTTGCAAAGAGCAAAATGGTGCCTCAAATAAAAGAGAGAAAACTCTAAGGAGCCTTCAAAGCAAAAAGTCGTAAGCAGCTATGTATAGAAGTAAAAGGTGAGGTGTATGTTACTAAGTCCACACATTAGAAAAGTTAGGCGGATAAGCATTAAACGTCATTAACAACAAAGGGTCTAGGATCAAAAAGATACACTTTGTGTACCTCGGATCAAAAAGAACTTTTTGTCTGTACTTGCACTTGCTAGACTTGGTCTTGTCACTCAAATTTATGGATGACATATGTATAGTTCATGATCTCAATCTTGGTAACGAAATTATTGCATCTCGTATTTTGTGTCGTGGGTATAAGCTCACTTTGTATGACAAGTGTGGGTAGAAGTTGCAAATGGAGTCATGGATTCAAAGGTGATTTCAGATGCAAAACTTTGTCATGCACGTTTTGGACATTTGAATTTTGCTAGTTTGCAAAAATCTGATACGGTTGCTTCTTTATCGCCTCGTGAAGCACCTTTGAAGCATGTTTGTGAAGGCTATATTTTGGGTAAGATACAACATTAAAATTTTCCAAAGACTGGTTCAGTAAGGGCTATATGCAGGTTGCAACTTGTGCATAGTGATGTTTGTGGGCCTAGGCCAACTCCGTCCTTAGGAAATCACCTATATACTTCGGGACTTTCCTTGATGATTACTCTAGGCATGCATGGGTGTATCCGCTTAAAGTTAAGGCCAAGTGTTCCATGTGCCTCAAGTAATCTCTGGCTATGGGTGAAGATGTCTCTAAATGTACTATGGGAACCCTCGTTCAAATCGAGGGGGGGGAGTATATGTCTCATGAGTTTAATGCATTTCTGGCTAATCATAGGATACCAATGTACAATGCCATATACATAACAGCAAAATAATGTTGTTGAAACAAAAAATGGGTCGCTTACAAAAATGGCACAATATATAGTCAAGAGTCAAGCTTTTTCACATTAATTTTGGCTTGAGGCCATCATGTGTGCTAATTATGTCCTTAACAGGTGTCCTACAAAAGTTTTGCACTCTATGACTCCTTATGAAGCATGGCTTGATAAGAAGCCGTCTATTGATCACATGCACATTTTTGGATGTTCACCTTATGGTTTGGTGCCACAAACACAGTGCAAAAAATTTGACTATAATGCACTTAAATGCATTTTTTTTTGGTTACAGTACTGAAAGAAAAGGTTACAGATAATACCATCTCCAACCAAAATTTATCTTGGTTTAACAAGATGATGTGTTTGTGGAAGATTTTTGTTCAGCCTTTGCTATCATGTAGTAGAGAGAGTAATGTAGGCTCACATGACATTTATGACACTTTATTGCCTCTTTTTAACGGTGGAAACTCGAATGTAAATTCAAATGAGACAAATGTACATCCTATGGGGGTTTTTGAAAATGCAACATATCAACCTATTACTGATGCAGATGTACATGATGTAATTGATGTGGAAAGAGCTGAGAATGAGAAGGCTAGAGGTATGCCAAAATGGCTAGTGTATACTTTGCATGACAGTAAAATGGATGCACCTATGTCTATTCGTACTCAATCAACCTATTACTGATGCAGATGTACATGACATACTTGATGTGGAAAGAGCTGAGAATGAGGAGGCTAGAGGTATGCCTAAATGGCTAGTGTATACTTTGCATGATTGTAAAATGGATGCACCTATGTCTAGTCGTACTCAATCAGGTTCTTGCCATGCATCTTATGCCTCAGATTGTTATACTTTGGCTATTTCTTGGATGGATGCCATGCGATGAGAATATGATTCACCTACAAAAAATGACACATGGACTTTATGTGATTTGTCTCCTAGAAAAAAGGCCATCCGTATGACGTGCTGAAATGTAAGATGGTGAGATAGATCACTACAAGGCTCGACTTATTGCAAAAGGTTATGCACGTCATAAAGGCATATATTATGAAGAGACTTTTGCTCCCATTTGTTGTATGGCTACTGTTCATTTTCTATGTGCATTGGCAGCTCACTTTGGATGGAATGTGCGTCAATCAGACTTCTTTCTTGAATGGTGATATATTTGAGGAAGTTTATCTAACGAAGCCTCGCGGTATTGTAAAGTATGCAATGTAAGAAAGTTTTATATAGGTTGAAGCAGTTTCCTCGTGCTTAGTATGAGAAAGCTGACACTCATTTGGTTAAACGAGGATTTCGTTTAACAGTCTCATTGAAAG
This sequence comes from Adiantum capillus-veneris, assembly GCF_014529385.1. Lineage (NCBI taxonomy): Eukaryota > Viridiplantae > Streptophyta > Polypodiopsida > Polypodiales > Pteridaceae > Adiantum > Adiantum capillus-veneris. The sequence continues at coordinate 33,856,752 of NC_140946.1, read as the reverse complement.
CACTTTGTATGTTAAGCGTGAGGGTGATGTATTTCTCATCATTGTTCTATATATAGATGATTTGCTAATTACTCATCCGAGTGAGACACAAATTGTTGAATTCAATGCTGATTTGAATGCTACTTGAAAGACCTAGGGATTTTGCATCATTACTTGGGCATACAAATTAAGCACTATGATGGTGGTATTGCCTTGTGTCAAACAAGCTACATAGAGACATTACTATGTAAGTTTGGACTTGAGGACTGCAAACCTATTGCTACTCCCATGGAAATAGGTTTTAAATTGAGTCTTCATGATGTTGGTGATCTTGACAATGTCACTCTTGATCAAACTATTGTTATATGACTTATTTAGGTGTGCAATATGAGGCCCGATATTTCGTTTGCACTCATAAGTCAGCAGATTTATGCATAGCCTAGGGTCTAAGCATTGGCAGGTTGTCAAGAGGATTTTTTTGCTATTGAGTGTCACTTTACATCTTGGGTTGTTTTATCCCAAGGGGGATCATTGCCATCGGATTTACATTCATTATCGAACTCGGATTGGGCTGGTTGTTATGACACATGAATGTCCACAAGTAGTTTTTGTTTCATGCTAGGTAGTTCATGCATATCATGGTTGAGCAATTAGAAACCTATGATGGCCACTTCCATTGTAAGGCTAAGTACAGGGCAATCTTCACAGGTACAGCTAAGTGTGTATGGCTCAGATGCCTTATGGCCAATTTGGATGTTGGACAAGACATTGCCAACACCGTCTACAGTGACAGTTAGGGTGCATTGGCAGTTACGAGGAATCTAGTTTTACATGCTCACACAAAGCACATTGAGGTGCATTACCACTATGTCAGAGAGAGACTCTCAGCGGGAGAGATCAGTTTGGCTTATGTGCCGACACAGGACAACCTTGCAGATCTTTTCACAAAGGCATTGCCTTGTAAGAATTTTGAATCTTTCTGCAGAGCTTTGGGCTTACTCCCCTTTGTATATTGATAATGTCCTTCCTATACACTATGTGCTAGCTCTCATTCACAGCATCACTCTTAGGGGGGGGTTGTTACCATACATGAGGTAGTGGAAAACACTTAGGACCGTTGGGGGAATTTTTTTCCTCCCTAGGAGGTTTTTCCCCGGTGCTTTGTATATACGCCCATCATTCTAGGAAAAACTTATCTTTCCATTGTGCCCTAAGCAATATACTCTTTGTTGTGTGCCTTGAGCTTCTTCATCTTCTCCAAGTTGTATGTGTTTCGCTGCAACCCTATTTCTAGCACAGTCCTCAAAGTACTCTTGGCTTTTTACTGGAGAGTGGATGAGGGTGTTGATCAATTTATGCAAAAGGTAATGTACATAAATGAATCTATTTATGCTCAGGGGTTCAATGAAGCTCACCCGGCTCCAATTGTGCATCTTGAAGCCCTAGGTTTCCCACTTCTTAACATGCTTAAAATGTGTCGGCATTCATAAGCTAGAGTTTAGAACCTCATATATAGGTTATATGTGCTATAGTGCATACATTTTTATTTGTTGGTGTTGTTTTGTGGATTTGGATTCAACTTGAAGACTTCGGTTCTATCACATGGCTGAAAGGTCCAAAATAACTCACATAATTCAAAACCCCTTGAAGTTTTCACAAGAATCCAGTGGCAAAGGTGTGTACGGGTGTGTGCAAGGCTTGTTAAGATTGATCCCTCTTGGTAAAGGCTTGTGGTTTTACTTCAGTGGTAGGTTGAGGCTGCACGTATGCAATTACCCAAGCGTGAGAAGGCTCTATATACGTACAAGATCAATGAATATGCACTTCTTGGTCATGCAGCTTTCTGCCAAGTCTCTCTTTTTGCTTGTGCTACTTCTCCATCTCCATCCTCTTTATCTCCCTTTGTAATCTCCAACATGTCATTAGAGCCAAAAGTTTGTGGTTGAGATGTGTATGTTGCCACGTTTTGATTGTCTTCAATGCAAAGTACACACTGCCTAGGTTGTGACTCTTATTTTAGGTGTTTTGTCAAACAACTCCTCATGTCCACTTCACTATCGGTTTGTTAGCACTGATGTTAAGGAGGGAACGTTAGAAATCCCTCCTACTAAAGGCTTGTGGTTTTACTTTAGTGGTAGGTTGAGCATTTCATGCATGCAACCACCCAAGCATGTAAAGGCTTGTCAAAGTCTATGATGCGAAAGTACAAGGGGAGAATGCACGAGAGAGAGAGAGAGAGAGAGAGTTCCCTACACCAACCAACCTTGGAAACGAATCATTGATACATATACAATGGGGGCAATGGCTTTCATATATACCTACCCAAGGAAATGGCCCTATCCAAAATTTGACAAAATAATTGACATAAATATCTAAAAGCCAAAGTAAATATTGCGATCTCATTGGACAGTTGACTCTGTGTGTGTGTGTGTGTGTGTGTGTGTGTGTGTGTGTGTGTGTGTGTGTGTGTGTGTGTGTGTGTGTGTGTGTGTGCACATGCTCCTCCATCGCCACCCTCCCCATCTCCCTATATTATCTCCAAAAAAGCTCATCCAGCATGTTGTTCAACCTTGGAAGCTACGCGAAGATTTTTACATATACCCATGCTTTTGATGTTATCTATCTAGATGGTGGAGAAGCGGAGAGAAGACGCCCAAGGTGCTAGTATGCCAATTCCAAGGCAGATGCAAGGGACTCACATACAATCAGCATGAGTGCATTACAAAAGCCATGTACCAAAAAGAGCTTTTTAGCACTAAACTAGTCTTGCTTGGTGGATGTTTCTATAGAACATCTATTAAACATAGCAAGACATATGCAGATTCACATCAAGCATCTAGCACTGAAATAAACAAGTACAAAGTGCATTGGTGAATTTTCAAAAAAGAATTACCTATATGATGATTGGATACCTCTATAGTTGTTTGTAAAATGGTGGGCACAATTGATCACTTGGTTGTGTATGCTATCGCAACGGCTTTTGTTGTAGATAAACTAAACTTAAGGAAGCATTTGACAAACTCAAAAAATACAAAAAGCATCAACATATTATAAAAAATAAGCTGCACTATCGACCTAATAATCGTGTACGGGAGTCATCCAATTGTCCAAGCCGGAGGACAATGTTTGTGTCAAGCTACATAAAACCAATGTGAATAGTTATACATTTTTTCTTGCAATGAAGTGTCACAGAGTGAAAATGCTAGTTATACAATGCACGTAATGCGAAAGTGCCATAAAAATTTATTGTGGAGAGTTGGAATTGTGGTCTCTCCAAAAAATTTGAGGAACGGAAGTCGTGCCCTGGCCCGTAGGCTTTATGTGTCAGACCAAGCAAATGCATAGGCATGGGAAATTAGATGCAAATAACGAACCTTGCAGTATTGTCGAGATGGATTTATGGGTGCATCTCAATTGATCTTGCTTAAATCTCTGTGTTCATCATTGCCATGCTTCCAGCAAACCTTTCCCGCTTCCGAATATGAGTTTTCCATCTCTTGCCCCTTGTAACTGTGAGAACTGTTTCCAAATCTCTCTCTCTCTCTCTCTCTCTCTCTCTCTCTCTCTCTCTCTCTCTCTCTCTCTCTCTCTCTCTCTCTCTCTCTGTGTGTGTGTGTGTGTGTGTGTGTGTGTGTGTGTGTGTGTGTGTGTGTGTGTGTGTGTGTGTGTGTGTGTGTGTGTGTGTGTGCACATGCTCCTCTATCGCCACCCTCCCCATCTCCCTATATTATCTTCAAAAAAGCTCATCTAGCATGTTGTTCAACCTTGGAAGCTACGCGAAGATTTTTACATATACCAATCTAGTTGAGAAGCTACCACATGCTTTTGATGTTATCTATCTGGATGGTGGAGAAGCGGAGAGAGGACGCCCAAGGGTCTAGCATGCCAATTCCAAGGCAGATGCAAGGGGCTCACATACAATCAGCATAAGTGCATTACAAAAGCCATGTACCAAAAAGAGCTTTTTAGCACTAAACTAGTCTTGCTTGGTGGGTGTTGCTATAGAACATCTATAGAACATAGTAGGACATATGCAAATTCACATCAAGCATCTAGCACTGAAATAAACAAGTACAAAGTACATATATGATGATTGGATACCACTATAGCTATTTGGAAATGGTGGGCGCAGTTGGTCACTTGGTTGTGTATGCTATCGCAACGGCTTTTGTTGTAGATAAACTAAACTTAAGGAAGCATTTGACAAACTCAAAAAATACAAAAGGCATCAACATACTATAAAAAATAAACTGCACTATCGACCTGATAATCGTGTACGAGAGTCATCCAATTCTTCAAACCGGAGGACAATGTTTGTGTCAAGCTACATAAAACCAATGTGAATAGTTAAATATTTTTTCTTGCAATGAAGTGTCGCAGAGTGAAAATGCTAGTTATACAATGCAGGTCATGCGAAAGTGCCATAAAAAATTATGGTGGAGAGATGGAATTGTGGTCTCTCCAAAAATTTTAAGAAACGGAAGTCGTGCTCTGCCCCGTAGGCTTTATGTGTTGGACCAAGCAAATGCATAGGCATGGGAAATTGGATGCAAATAACAAACCTTGCAATATTGTAGAGATGGATTTATGGGTGTATCTCGATTGCTCTCGCTTCGATCTTTGTGTTCATCATTGCCATGCTTCCAGCAAACCTTTCCCGCTTCTCACTATTTGTGAGTTCCCCATCTCTTGCCCCCTGTAACGGTGAGAACTGTCTCCAAATCTCTCTCTCTCTCTCTCTCTCTCTCTCTCTCTCTCTCTCTCTCTCTCTCTCTCTCTCTCTCTCTCTCTCTCTCTCTCTCTCTCTCTCTCTCTCTCTATGCGCACATGCTCCTCTATCGTCACCCTCCCCATCTCCCTATGTTATCTCCAAAAAATCTCATCTAGCATGTTGTTCAACCTTGGAGGCTACGCGAAGATTTTTACATATACCAATCTAGTTAAGAAGCTACCACATGCTTTTGATGTTATCTATCTGGATGGTGGAGAAGCAGAGAGAGGACGCCCAAGGTGCTAGAATGCGAATTCCAAGGCAGATGCAAGGGACTCACATACAATCAGCATGAGTGCATTACAAAAGCCATGTACCAAAAAGAGCTTTTTATCACTAAACTAGTCTTGCTTGGTGGGTGTTGCTATAGAACATCTATAGAACATAGTAGGACATATGCAAATTCACATCAAGCATCTAGCACTGAAACAAACAACTACAAAGTGCATTGGTGAATTTTCAAAAAAGAATTACATATATGATGATTGGATACCTCTATAGCTATTTGTAAAATGGTGGGCGCAGTTGGTCACTTGGTTGTGTATGCTATCGCAACGGCTTTTGTTGTAGATAAACTAAACTTAAGGAAGCATTTCACAAACTCAAAAATACAAAAAGCATCAACATACTGCAAAAAATAAACTGCACTATCGACCTGATAATTGTGTACGGGAGTCATCCAATTTTCCAAGCCGGAGGACAACGTCTGTGTCAAGCTACATAATACCAATGTAAGTAGTTAAATATTTTTTCTTGCAATGAAGTGTCGCAGAGTGAAAATGCTAGTTATACAATGCACGTCATGCGAAGGTGCCATAAAAAATTATGGTGGAGAGTTGGAATTGTGGTCTCTCCAAAAATTTTAAGAAACGGAAGACGGAAGCCATGCCCTGCCCTGTAGGCTTTATGTGTTGGACCAAGCAAATGCATAGGCATGGGAAATTGGATCAAATAACGAACCTTGCAGATGGATTTATGGGTGCATCTCAATTGCTCTCGCTTCGATCTCTGTGTTCATCATTGCCATGCTTTCAGCAAACCTTTCCCGCTTCTCAGTATTTGTGAGTTCCCCATCTCTTGCGCCCTGTAACCCTGAGAACTCTGTGTGTGTGTGTGTGTGTGTGTGTGTGTGTGTGTGTGTGTGTGTGTGTGTGTGTGTGTGTGTGTGTGTGTGTGTGTGTGTGTGTGTGTGTGTGTGTGTGTGTGTGCACATATGCTCCTCTATCGCCACCCTCCCCATCTCCCTATATTATCTTCAAAAAAGCTCATCTAGCATGTTGTTCAACCTTGGAAGCTACGCGAAGATTTTTACATATACCAATCTAGTTGAGAAGCTACCACATGCTTTTGATGTTATCTATCTGGATGGTGGAGAAGCGGAGAGAGGACGCCCAAGGGTCTAGCATGCCAATTCCAAGGCAGATGCAAGGGATTCACATACAAGCAACATGAGTGCATTACAAAAGCCATGTACCAAAAAGAGCTTTTTAGCACTAAACTAGTCTTGCTTGGTGGGTGTTGCTATAGAACATCTATAGAACATAGCAGGACATATGCAGATTCACATCAAGCAGCTAGCACTGAAATAAACAAGTACAAAGTGCATTGGTGAATTTTCAAAAAAGAATTACATATATGATGATTGGATACCTCTATAGCTATTTGTAAAATGGTGGGCGCAGTTGGTCACTTGGTTGTGTATGCTAACTCAAAAAATACAAAAAAGTATCAACATATCATAAAAAATAAACTGCACTATCGACCTGATAATCGTGTACGCAAGTCATCCAATTTTCCAAGCCGGAGGACAATGTCTGTGTCAAGCTACATAAAACCAATGTGAATAGTTAAACATTTTTTCTTGCAATGAAGCGTCGCAGAGTGAAAATGCTAGTCATACAATGCACGTCACGCAAAAGTGCCATAAAAAATTATGGTGGAGGGTTGAAATTGTGGTCTCTCCAAATATTTTAAGAAACGGAAGCCATGCCCTGCCCCGTAAGCTTTATGTGTTGGACCAAGCAAATGCATAGGCATGGAAAATTGGATGCAAATAACGAACCTTGCAGTATTGTCGAGATGGATTTATGGGTGCATCTCGATTGCTCTCGCTTCTATCTCTGTGTTCATCATTGCCATGCTTCCAGCAAACCTTTCCCGCTTCTCACTATTTGTGAGTTCCCCATCTCTTGCCCCCTGGAACCGTGAGAACTGTCTCCAAAACTCTCTCTCTCTCTCTCTCTCTCTCTCTCTCTCTCTCTCTCTCTATCTCTACACGCTTGCTAATGGGCAGCTTTGCTTGTGTAGGGGACCCCACATCATCCATCGTCATTCCTATGTCAGAGCAACCAATGTTGGCTATATTAAGACCTTCAAAACAAGGGACAAGTACTCTTAAGGTTTCACCCCATAGTCACCCTTTTGCGTTGTGAAAAGCATGCATGAGCTACATTCCTCTTAATCCCCCTTGCGCCCGTCTCTGCATTCATCATCGTCATCACTGCCAACATATACATTGTATCTATCCCTACAATCATCGTGCTCTTTATGAGTGTTTCAATCATCATCCTTGTGGATACAATTCCTTCTCTATTCTTTCATGCTCTCTTCGTCTTTCATACCTTCTCTTTAGTCAATCATGTCTACCGCAATATCCATCATCGTGTAGATCATGCCTGTTGCAATCTACATCAGCATCTCTTCTTTGACTTTTCCCATCAAGTTATGGCATTCTCGTTTGGTATCACCGCCACTGCCTTTGTGTTCTCTCTCATCTTTCAACTTAGCCTCATGGTCAAGCTCCTTCTGCGGGTCCTTGAGTTTCCCTCTATTATCATAGCGAGACGAAAAAAAAGCCTAGGGAAGGCTGAGTTTGAATGCTTTCTTCTGCGTTTTTCCTTGTTTGTAATCTTGTTTTTAGGGAGAAGAACAGCATGAATACTAGTGACCAAACATTTGATGGAGTGCTCAGGAAGCTCATCGCCACTCTCTTGGCAAATGTTTCCTGCTTCTCACTCTTTTGGGCGAGATACATGATGAACTCTGCTAAGTACAGCATTGTCGCCCTTCGTGCATTTGCAAATCACCCGTGACTTGGTCTCTGATCTGCCGACTTGATCCACTTAGGCTCCACCCCATGCAACATCCCTCTCCTCTGCACACAAGCGTTCTCATGCCTCAGGTTGCGGCCTGCTCTGGTGGCTTTCATTAAAAATGTAACGATCACAGAAGACGCCAGTTAGTAACAATCTTAATAATAAGTTTTTAATATTACTCCCCCTGTTATGTTAAGAACATCCTACATGGGAAGATATCCAACTTCAGGCTTTACGCCTAAGATGCAAATGTGTTAGCATCTGCTACTTCATCACATAAAAAACCAAGTCTTCTTTCACATGTAAGAATCCCAGCATCTGAGCAGATTCCTAGTTTTAATCTCTTTGCAGGCACATAATCAGCAAGCGATTGAAAGCCTCAGGGGAATGTTTCATCGAGGACCAAAAAGCCCTGTTCATTTTGATGCGACAACCCACGATCATCGATGTTGATCGTACTCGTACCCAATGTTTGGTAGCCCACTTGATGTCAAGGCATCAGCTGTTTCTCAAATGAGCTACTCTAATATTTCAGAGCCAAATAAATTTTAACTATTGAAGCCCATTGGGAAAGGTTGGCCGAGCTCAGGGTAATGCCAAGCAGCAGCGATGGTGGAGACAAGACCACCACCCACAACAACAAATGCAATATCATTCCCTGCAACTCCATCTCAAAGGCCGCAAATTCACATGCTCTTTTAGGGTGCCCGAGAATGCTAAAGCACTTTCCTCCTTCACATTCATTGTACATTAGTTGGTGCTACATGCTTCATTGGTAATCAGCTTACTCACATGTGCATTATGAACCTGAAAAGTTGACAATAAACATCCCACCTTTTTAAAAAAGTGCTCCATAAATATGTAGTTGATTTCGATACCTTTGATACATCTACTTCTGTACTCAATTTGACACCATTTCTTCTATAAGCTACCTTTATTGATGCCTTTGGGAGAGGTATTTCGTCGCAAAGCATTCCACCACAATAGCGCAAATGACTTTCTTGAGAAATTCCGATTATTAGTTTGACTGGACCATTTAGGAGTTCCTGTGACAGTTGCTCGACCATTTTAAAATATATGGATGCCCGATTGAAGTCTTAAGCGCAAAGATGATTATCCTGGCATGGATAGAGCTTACATGCGACCTCATTGTACAATTAAGGTCAATTTGCATTGAACATTGCAATGCTATTGCATTACCTGCCACGTTCATCGGGCTTTTGATTGTCCCTAGAAGTGTACATCCTCTATTCTCCTTGAAAGATGTGCATATCAACTAGCTATACATCATGTTAAGTTTTAGTGCACACACACCATCGCATACAAAAACCTCTCTTTTCTATGGAGTGTAAAATGTCTTCCTCTAGGTCAACAAACATTGATCTTTCCAAGGAAGATAAACAAGTGCGACAACCCACCCGAAACCAGTGCTGACTATAGAGATTGCAAATATGCGAAGTACAGTACAAAGCATTCAGTAGCTTAAAGCCAACATATTCGATCCCTGCGGTGGATGATGAGGTTTATTTACAAAAGAGATGCATCATACTGACACAAAGATCAAACAAGCAAGCAACAGCTATGAAGCCATACTCATGCATTTCAGGGCACACAACGCCAATAAATCAACACCCCTCTCAACATATACGCCCTTAGAAAGCTTTGAAAATTAGACATAGTCCAAAATAAGACAACCAGCTCATTCCTTTTCCCGTCAGCAAGTAATAAATAACCAGACAGGTGCTGACTGAGAAATTTCAAGTATATGCTCCCTGTGCACAATGATTTAAACATCTTATGAAACCGCTGCAGTAGGTTTTTCTAGCTAGATCCTGCAGGCTCAGCTAAATAGGCTGACAAAACCTCACCGATTTACGGCACTAGAAAGAGGTTCGCAATAACAGGTTCGGTTACTGAAAAAAACAACCTACTTCAGGCAAGTTTATTTGGGGTGCGACCACCCACCATATGTCATGAGGCAAAACTCCTAGAGTGAAGACTCAAGTCCTCAATAACCTCTTCTATGCAATTTGTGTCAAGGCACCGCTCGCTCATCAATAATATACACAGACAACGAAAAGTCCTCGTTTCTCGAATGGCTAGGAAAAGCCTGAGCTTTAGCTGTTGATAATTTCCTTATCTTGACAGACTCAAAATCAGAGTTATCAAAATCAACCACAATACATATCACACAAGCATCCTTAATTGGATGACTGACGCCTTGACAGATAGACCCTGTATGCCGCTAGACCAACAACAGCAACCGCTGCACCCACTGCATACAACCAAAAAATCTTGTTAAAAAAGCACCCAAGCAACAAAATTTCATAATTCTTCAGCCCAGGACCTTACCAGAAAGTACTACAAGCGACCTGTTAACCATTTGCTTATAGTGCTGATAATTTCTTCCAGCCTCAGTAACAGGAATGCTCAAATGTGGTCGTTGAGCAGCATCAACAATCCGGCGGAAGATGCTGTTCGAATCTCCTAATTTAATACTCACAGAAATGGGACCCTCCATGCCCATATCCTGACATACCTGGATCCAAAAAACACAGGAAAAAACTCCTTGGAACAGTGAAACTAAGATGATCAGAGTCTTTCCTGTCACTATTAATCAACCATTACAGAATGGAACAGGAAAACTTACCCTTGCTGAATCAGAGATAGCTGCAGCTTGCGGACCCAGATCGTCTTTTGCTGCTACCAGTAGGCAAGGCACCTCAAAACCACTGCTCTCCCCATGAGCAGTAATCTCCAGCAACAGGTCTGATGTTTGTTTCCATGATAGCTCATCAGAGCTGTCAAAAATTTAGGACAAAGCGGTTTAATATTTGATTTTCAAATGAGATCCCATAATCTTCAGGAGGGAAGAACGACATTAATAGTAGTGTAGACAACAGCTGTTTCAGCTGACAGACAGCTTTCTGAAGTAGCATGGAACCATTAGTATAGTAGTGTGTCCCGTGTGTGTCTAAGGGTTTCTCGTTAGTTTACACGGGGGACGGGGCCCGCCGCGGGGGGAGGGGTGGGGGCCGCGGGTAACAGCAGCGAAAATGTGAACAAATAAGTGCACCAGTAGAGCCAGCTGGTGCCTATCTACCAAAGCCTAATCTCCTCAGCTGCCCTTGGAAATACCCTCACATGAACTCTCCTCTGCTGTAAAGAACCCCCTAGGAGCTGCTCTATGCCTCTCAATAATGGGCCTGGACACGACAATGGTAAATATGTTGGTGACGTAATCTGCAAGGGGTAGGAGGGCATCAAGATTTACTAATGTCTATCTCTATCTAGGAGAGTCCCATGAGTTGTAAATTGACGTGTCCTCAGGTCCTGCTGAGTGCTGCTGCCTTCGAAGAAATCTGCCCCCTGCCTCTGAATTGGTCCTGTGCTAGGGCATGTGGAACTCTGTAATAAAGCATGACTGTTCCTATGCAGCTACAGCAAGAATAGCACAAGGCATCTCTAGTCAGCATACTCCAAGAGATATCCAAAGCGCTCTCTAAAGAGAGAAAGATATAGTCCCCATTTCTCATGATATACTAGGGCTCCTTTGTCTTGGGCTCTAATTTGCATATCCACTGCTCTGGGGGTACCAAAGTGCATCTCCCTGTCTCTATCTGCAGCTCATTGGAGGAGGTGCGAAGCTGTCCATGACACATCGAAGGCCGTGCAACATGCGTGAATCCATGTATCTTGGTCGTAAAATACAAAGACCTTCAGTAATGTGAAGATGCTTTTTGTGAAAAACCGTTTTCTTCCACAACTTCTAAGCTTAGGAATCATCATCCACGTCCTCTCTATCTACGTGAGGTCCCATTTGATCACCTCGTGATCTTTGTGATGGTGCACACAAGGAGTATGAAAGGATTGCAATCTGTCCATGGTAAAGCCACGGCTGAAACCAGGCTGACATCAGTGCAAACCAACATCTAGAGTCTTCCCCCATGGCTAGATGTCGAGAAAACATGAGGGCCAATTTAGCATAACAATGACCATGTAGCTCCCATAAGCCCTGTATGTGAGATATGGATCTAGTAAAAATCCCAACCACAATTGGTGAAGCTCCCAAGTCCGCTCAGGCCGCTCAGAAGAAGGGGAAGAGAGGTGGTGGGAGGCGCGGCAGGGTTTTTTCTTTTTTTTTTGTGGGGGTGGGGAGGAGGGGGTAAACCGGCCTGTAGTCTTACTAGAGGACAGTAAACTTCGTCTTTCACCCGATCTAAACCATGTTTAGCTTTACCTGTACTATACGACACAAAGTAACTTCACAAATAAACCTGTGACTGGAATTCACCAATTCAAGACAATCCGCCACTTGGTAGCTAGAGCACTCCCAAGTAAACGACGACACCCTATAGGCCCCAAAGACTGGCGCTGCTAAATCAGCAAAAAACCTCTATTTCCTTGCTGCGAGTTCCTCTATTTCCTTGCTGCGAGTTAGTTAACGAGAAAGAAATATTGATTTTTTTCAAAAGCTAGTATTAAAAAAATCAGCTCTCTAAAAGTATCTCACTTGCACACATGCCCAGAAGAAGAAAAGGGAATATCAGTACAAAATAAGAGGAAAAAATCAGTAATTAGGTGAGTTTTTCATCAAAAATTGTACGAAAATTGAATAGCCCGACAACGATGAGCCTATAGGTGTGCACATGGTCCAATCTGTAGTCAAGCCGGCTCTAATACCATGAAACAAACACATGGGAGGATCTCCCGGCTACCAAGACCGCCTATGGACACACGTCGGACGTACGACCTGATCGCAGCCACCATCCGGTAACACCCCCTTGCTTGGGGCAAGCATCCAAGAATGTAGGCGTGCACCTATGAGACCAGGCATCCCACCTCACCTCACCTCCTCAAGTTGACCTCGTGCACTCCTAGCCTCCTGGGCTAACCACTTGTACTCTGCCAATAGTGGTCAATAACTACAAATGTGACCGGCCATATTGGCTAGGTCCCCTCTAATACCATGAAACAAACACGTGGGAGGATCTCCCGGCTACCCGGACCGCTTGTGGAGACAAGTCAAACCCAGACCTACCATCCACCACAGCAACCATCCAACAGCACCCCCTTGCTAGGGGCGAGCATCCAAGGACGTAGGAGGTACCCTCACTTGAAATCTCAAGGGCCATTGAATCATGGCATCAATCTTTGTTTTGTTTTCGGAGTCGGGTATGGCACGCCCGACCGCTCTCCTCATACACCAGAAAAGTGCACAAGAAGAACGACCAAGACTATGCACCTAGAATCTGAAGGCAGACGCTTTTGTCACTAGTTTCCTCTGGACTACTAGGCCAGAATTATCTACGCTCTTAGGGCCATGACTACTCCCTTGAGAGACCCATTTCGCCAACTTGATTTGGGCATGACAGCCATTCATTGGAGTCCATCATGTGATATGCATGGAGTTAGGTATTGTACCGTCACATGCACATGGCTCTATGTGTCACAAAACGGGAGCGTACACGAGCACTTAAAAATCTGAAAATTAAAATACTTTGCAAATGTGAGAGAAGGGAGAAGATCGACACAGTATTGGGGACCAGAAGATGGGCTGGTCCCCCCCCCCCCATTAAGAGTATTCTTTTATTCAAGGAGAATTCGTATACAAGCACGAGAACCCGAGGAAACCCCTCCGTTCTGTAATCTTAGACCCGAAGGTCGTGCTTTCCCGTAAAGGGCTTGGACACAAGGCCGTTCCTTCCCGTAAGGGACTTAGGCGCGAAGCCGACTTTCCCGTAAGTGACTTAGGCGTGAAGCAATACTTCCCGTGAAGGACCTTCCCGTAAGACGGGAGATTCCTGCAAAACAAACCACACAAACACGCGACAACAATTCGTATGGCGAATCCACAATAGATACCTGTCGCTCTTGCGCGGAAAAAAAAACGACTTCCGTGCTTCGTAGTCTCGCGATCTCTTGCGGCAGAGTCTTCTCTTGCTGACGTTGGTACCCCCTTTGAGTGAGGGCATGTGGTGCTTTTATAGCTCCCTGGCCACGGCACGAATAGCTGCTCACGTAGAGATCGCGTTTTTTCTTTTTTTTTCTTTTTTCTTTTTTTTTTTGCGCTGTTCTACCCGAAATAGGGAGAGAGAATTCGCTGGCTGGTTTTGTTGCTTTATCTTCTAAGTGGCTGCCCACTTATTAAGTGGGTGGCCGGCATATTTTAAAATTGGTCTGAACCTGCCCAAAAACTCAATAAAACCTTTTAAGTTAAAACCAATGCATTTCACAACACTTCCCAGGCGTCCCTGGATGCAACCACATGCACGAATGCAATGCAAACATAGATTCCTTGCGGGAAAGCGTCTGCCTTCCCGCGATTATTCCTGCTTTTCGTAAAAAGCTTCATTGAACCCATCTTTATTCTTGTGCTTGCGTTCTTACGCGTATTTTCTTACTCAGTTCGGATTTCCTCCTTAGCCTACAGAATGCCCCCTTTCTGATGCACCCGTCACCCATCATGTGACGCATCAGGGGCACCCGTAACCCGGCCCTTTCCACCAAACTTACGGAAACTCCTTTGCGATGTTTACCGTCACCCATCAAGTGACACATCAGAGTTGTCCGTTCCTGATGGCATTTTCTGTAGCTACAATCTTTTAACAGTTCTTAGTGTACACATTAAAATATCCTAATTTCATAAAAAGAAATTAATCATTAAAAATAAGAAATAGTCCAATTAGCAACACTATGTGCCACATGGACATGCTACTACTACATCTCCAGAGCCAAGGTGTGCCTGGAGTGTCTAAAAGATTTGGTTCGGACACTTTTTGCCGGACGAGCATGTTTAGACAAGTCCATCGGATAGGCTTTTCCACTTTTGGAATAAATGATTTGAACCGCTGGTGTTACATTGGCATCAACAGCATTAGAATAGGCCTAGCAAAACATGTCGGTCCAATTCCCAAGTCAAATGCATCACCGGTTAGTGAGTTATAAATAATACAGTATCAAGAACTCACTCGTGTGCAAATTGCACATTCCAAGGCAGTCAACTAACTTTCGGGATTCAAGACTATCTTACTCCCTATATAAACAGCCCTACCCTCACTCAGATCTTGGGCACCCCTGCAACAAGTACATCTAGCGTTTTTAGAGGCAAACGCTCTTGCACCCATCTATGGAGTTTTTGGAGTTAATGACCCTCTTCTAGATCTGGCTTTCCTCCTCCTCTGTCACCATACCATCTGTAGACCATTGGCAACCTTCCCACCGCACATTGTCCTCCTCGCCTTGACACCCCAATGCTCTGGCAATGGGCCGAGCAGCACCATTTTCAGAGTTGCATTCGCACTGCATTTTGGCATTTTAGATCTGTGTTTTTGCAGCCAGCATTCAGCCCTTGATTCCACTCACACTGACTTGCAAATCAACCCCAGATCTATCGCATGTTGGCCATCCGCAACACACATCGAGCCAGAGCTCATCAACACACCAAATCAGCCCAGATGAGCTTCATTTCAATGAGTTACCAGCAGTACCATCATCCATAGGGTCGAGTAGAGTCTTGCATTGAGGTATTGCATATGTGTAAATTCCATTTAAACAATTTAAAGCAGGTATTACATCGGGCCTTGAGAGGGTTGGTTAGGACCCCATCAGTGTGTCTTCTTCTAAGCTTAACAGTTCAAGCAGAAGCAAGGGGGCTGCTTGAAGAAGAGGCCTTGTTTCAAGCAAGCGCCCTACTTGGAGCAGAGGGGGAGGCCCTCTCTCAGTAAATACTTGTGGACACTCACCAACACATAGGAAAAGCGCAAAAAAAGGGGCGGAGGGTTTTCTTTGTTTTGCCTCCCCAAGGGGGGAGTGGGAGCCCTCTCAAGGTGGAAGCACAGCACCCCAATCTCCAACAAACATGGCCCCTACGAAGAAGACCTTCGCAACAACACTGACCTCAACCCCAATTGTTGAGCCTCCTATCAAACCACAAACTGTAACAAGCTTGAATACAGCCTGCTATCTGTGATGTTCTAACTTCTGCCACATCATCTAGTTCTGGCCCGAGTGGTCATGCCACATCATCAATTTGTGACATACCCCCTCTTGAAAGAATTGTAATCGTCCTCGATTACGCCTGCAAAATCAGACACAAGCCCAGCACTTGTACAAAGACGACAATATCACATAGACTTCATTCAAATCTAGGACAGTGATTCCTAGCAACGTATTTAGCAATCGCATCTAGATCCACACCGTACCTCACTGATGTCGAATCAACTAATTCTTATTGCGATCATGTCCATAGAATCTCAAGACCGAAATGTTGCAATCATTTCGTCTTTCAAACCTGAACTCAAACACAATCACAGGAGTGAGCACAAAAATTGTAACATTTCGTCTTTCAAACCTGCACTCAAACACAATCACATGAGTGAGCACAAAAATCATATTCATTTCGGGAATTCTCGTGTCGAAGTACTTCTTAGATAAAGTAATCCAATAGAATATTTCAACACATCAATACCCCTCAAATCCAAAGGAAAATCAATGACTTTATTATATCTAGGTAATCTGTGACAAAGGAGCGGAGTGACTCCCCTCTTGTGCGGTCCTGTCTACACCAGATATAACCATGCTTATCTCCAAAATCTCTCGGAATAATCAAAGCTAGACCATAAGTCTCAAGGTAAAGTTCCAATATCTAAGGACTATCTGCCAGGTCCTCCTCCATCCACTTCGCATTCAATGCGGGATAGTTCTTGACTAAGAATCGCCGTTCACTTTACCTTTCTCGTTCCTTTCCTTGTGAGCTAGTATCTGTTCTTGAATGAGAATCTCCTCTCTCTTTGCTACTTCAGGTTGCTCCTCAGGCTCCCTGTCAACTGGCACCTCACCCTTGAAATATTTCAATAGACTCACATAAGAAGTGTCACAAAGTGATGACGTGACTACGGACAGCAAAAACCCTAATTTCTGCCAGAAACCCTAAAATTCCTGCAAACCCTAATTTCTACCAAAAACCCTAATTTTTGAAAATCGTGGAGACTGAAAAAAATTAATAATTTTTTTTTTTAATGAGCGACGCAAATCCTAGCTTTTTGCTACGCAAGGATTTTGGATGAGAGAGAGAGAGAGAGTTGAATTGCTTTATTTTAACTCTCATTGAGGGGGAGAGAGAGAGAGAAATTGCTTTTGCTTTCAAGCTTTTGGGGCTCTGCTTTTGGGCATCCCTTGTAACCTTTAAATTAGTGGTGAGGGCCTCACTTCCCAGAGCATCTGGACGCAGAGTCTGAGAGTGAATCCCGACCCACTCTCTTGTACTTTGAACTGATTAATATAAAAAGAAATACCGAAAGGGGCGCCAGTCTTTGGGGCCAACATCTCTAGGCATGTAACTCTGCCGGACCAGCGCAAATCTATTGTGATCTATGAATTATTTTGAAGTGGTTATTTGGTGCTATCGCGGTTGATTCTTGACTTGGAGTGTCCAAGTCTATTACAGTGGTATCAGAGCACGACCGATTTCTCTTCTACGGGAAATCCAATCCCCAATTTTTTTTCCGCGGCACCTATGGCTTCACGCAAGGATCAGTCAACTCCCTCTGCATCTGGAGATGCAGGTAGGAATCACAATGGAGATTCAGACAGAGAGTATGGCCCGCCTCGGCCTACTCAGGCGGAGCAAAGAGAGATGAAGCGTCGTCAATTGATCGACGATGCAACAAAGATGATGCTCAGTTTTGTGAAGGATCCGAAATTGGCAAAATATATGAGCGAGACTTCTTTTCAAGAAGTGCATGAAGAGTGGCAGAAAAGCACTACACCACCACTGAAACCCGCTCTTAAGAAACTTTTTGATCCCAAACAGTATTCAGAGAAGGAATTAGAAGAGGTGGTTGATGCACGGATTGCTCAGCTTTTTGACGCGCAAAAGAAAGCCAAAAAGCACGACAAAAAGCAAAAGAAAAGCACTGACTTCCCGGAATATTTGGGTCGCCAGTCGACATTTGACAAGGCAAAGAAACAGAAGAAGCGTGTTCGATTTGAAGGAGTACCTAGTTCTTCTTCTTCTTTTTCTGACAGTTCTTCTAGCTCTTCAGATTCGAGCGAAGAAGACAGAAAAGGTAAAAAGCGAAGCAAGAAACAAGGCTTCGGAAAGGGCAAGAAAAAGGCAAAGAAGACTAAATCTCGCCCAGAGACTGACAGTTCTACTGAGGACTCGTCTACAGACAGCTCAGATTCTGATGATGGAAACTTCTACGCGAACAAGAAGAATTTTTACAAAGCCAACCAGTATGACTTTCTCGAACATAAAAGCAAGAAAGTCCGAGAGTTTAAGGAAGGTGGCCACTCGATCAAGTTTGATACTTTTTCAGGATACTCAAATGCTTCAAAGGCTTTGTCTTTTATACAGCAGTTTGACATTGCTTTCGCGGGAGGACACTATTCAGAGCACTCCAAGATTCGGAGAGCTACCTCTTACTTTAAGGGAAATGCTCGTACTTGGTGGTCCACGCTTCTTTTAAACAAGACTGCGTCAGTTAAATGACTGAAATTTAAAAAGCTTTTTATTTCTTCTTCGTTGACGCAAGAATATGAACGAGATGTACGAGCTGCTTGGAACCATCTTCGGATAACCAAGAAAGATACAATCAATGCTTATTGTGAAAGATTCTAGAGCTCTTTTCTACCCGCCTCTTCATTCAAGAAGATCTCGTTCAGAGAACAGATTGAGCGGTTCACCTTGGGTCTACCTACAGAGATCCGAGATCACTGCTTGGAACAAAAGTCAGCTTCTATTCAGGAGTTAGTGAGACATGCGAAGCGGGGCTTTGCCATTCACTCTGGCAGTCTGAGCTACCCCACAAATGAGGCCATGACACAACGAGCCGAACAAACTTTTGGGAATGAAAGTAGAAAGAAAAAGAGCAACCCAGAGAAAAAAAATGCACAACCCAAGCTTACTCCTGAGGAGCAAGCTCGCTTCATTAGAGAGGGGAAGTGCTTTGGATGCGAGGAACATGGACATATCTCCGTGAAGTGCCCTAAAAAGGCACAGAAAGAACAGAATGATAAAGACGAGGACATGCCTGAGAGTTCGAGAGCAACTGAGGAACATGGCAGAAAAGGCAGATAGAAAAGCAAAACTGGTACCACATGGCGTGGGACCTGCACCGAATCTAATGAATGTAAGTACAAACTTTGCCGCTTTTTGGGCAAAGTGAAGGAATCATGAAGCTCTTTTGAAGGAGCCAAGGCAAACTTCTTTTCACTGGGAATTGGCGGCTCGATTTGGAATTACGCCCGACAGACTGACGCCACAGGCGGAGGTAGTTCGATTTGCACTCAGATTGGATGTTGCCATTACACCGAGCATTGGCAAACTTCGTTTGCAATGACAGGGGTGTTCAGGGCACGCGAGTGACGTTCTACTCAGGATCCCTTGGTACCACAAAAACTACGCCGTGGTTGACTACCGGGCCGAGAAAGCGACTTTGATAAATGAAGGGCTTAGAGATTGTACTTGATGAACTTCAGTTTCTTATTCATTCTTTTGGGAAAGAACTGAACGATGGATAAAGGTTGAATATGTTTTGACTTGATCAAAAGAACGCCAAGATTTTTCTCCACACTCATGCCGATTGCTTTTCAGAGGGCCTGAAGATCAAACCATTGATCTGATACCTGGAAGCACGCCACCGAACCGGCCACCTTACCGTGTGAGCCGAGTACAGAATGAAAAGATTATGAACCCAATGAAAGACCTCTTGGAAAAGGGTCTTGTCCAACATAGTACTTCATCGTATTGCTCTCCATTGTTGTTGCATTTGAAGAAAGACGGATCTTGGGCAATGTGCATCGATTATAGCGCTCTCAACAAAATCACCATCAAGAACAGATTTCCGATTCCTAGGATCGATGATATACTCGACAGATTACACGGATCCTCGTGCTTTAGCAAGATTGACTTGAAGAGTGAATATCATCAGATCCGAATCGCGTCGGGAGACGTCTACAAGACAACCTTTCGGACTACTTTTTGGATTATTTGAGTTTTTGGTGATGCCTTTTGGCTTAACCAATGCTCTTGCGACATTTAACCGGATGATGGACAAGATTTTTCGAGAGTACACGCTATTTGTTGGCACTTTTTTTGATGATATCATTGTTTCTCCAAGAATGAGGCAGAACATAGAGATCATCTGCTTCAGAGACTTTTTGGGACACTTTGTCTCAGCAGCAGGAGTGCAAGTGGATTCGGCCAAGATAGACACTATCCGTGATTGGCCCGATTTGAAGAATGTGTTCGTACTACAGGCGGTTCTTTCGAAAGTTTGCAAAGGTTGCTTCCCCTTTGCATATCTTGATACAGAAAGGAGTCCCTTTCTCGTGGGGATCCACAGAGGTGACTGTCTTTCAGACATTGAAAGAGAAATTGACTACAGGACCAGATTTGACTTTGTCGGACTTGCAGAAGTCATTTGAAGTATTTTGTGATGCTTATGGTCGTAGTCTGGGTGCGGTCTTGATGCAAGAAGGCCATGTCATTGCTTACGAGAGCAGATTGTTCTCTAGGCAAGATGACAGCACAGATTTATGAGAGACTTTTGGTGGTTATCCATGCTCTTACTCAATGGCGGCATTACCTACTCGGAGCGGATTTTACTGTCTTTACAGACCATCAGAGTTTGCGCTACTTCTTGCCACAGAAGTAGCTTTCGGAAAAGCAGATGCGGTGGGCGAACATCTTGTCACAGTTTCACTTCCAGATTGTCCATGTGCAGGGACAGAAGAAGGTGATGGCAGATGCTTTGTCTCGAAAGCCGTAAGTTCTGGCTCTTTCCGAGATACATGGTAGATCAGTATACCACAGATACAGATTTTGCAGATATTTTCACACGGATACGGAATGGGGAGACAATAGCTAGATACTCCCTTCGGGAAGGCTACTTGATGAGAAAGACAATGTTGTGTGTTACACAGCCATTGCAAGAAAAGGTTATGACTGAATGCCACTGTCCACCTTTTACAGGTCACCACACCATGAAGGGGTAGAGAGATACTTCTTTTGGCCGAGACTCAAAAAGGATGTGGAAGAGTTTGTGCGCAGTATGCCAGAAGGTCAAGTTTGACAGGCATAAGGCACAGGAATTGTTACAGCCTTTACCCATACCCACCCGCCCCTGGGAATGGATTTCATTTTTGATCTCTCGAGAACACAGAATGATCACGATGATTTTTCGATTACATGGCACGTTTGAGACGATAGTCTCCGACAGAGACCCAGATTTATCAGTCTTAGATTTATGAGATTGTTTTGAAAGGCAATTTGGGAGAACATTGGCACGCGGTTGCAGTTCTCGTCATCGTTCCACTTGTAGACTGACGGGCAATCTGAGATTGCCAATTCAGTGGTTTTAGATTTATTGAAGTCTTGAAGACTTACCTTTGGTGGAATTTGCCTACAATAACAAGATACACTCTTCGACGGGGAAGATGCCATTTGAGATTGTTAAAAGTGCTACGAAGGTTCCATCCTTCCTGAGCACGAAAGATTAGATATTTGAAGCGGATGATTATTCGCGAGATTTGGATACGGCTTTTGCCGAGGTTCGCGAGACTTTGCAGAGTCTAAAGAACGACAAAAAAAGGCAGCGGATCGCCATCGTCGCGACTTGAAACTGAAGGAGGATGATTGGGTGCTCTTATGTTTTGAAAAGGCACGCCTACGAAGAAAAAGGGAAAGGAGAGGCTTTTTCCAAAGCTTAGTATGCGATACTACGGACCTTTCCAGATCATTGAAAAGATAAATGATGTCTCCTTTCGATTGAAACTGCCAGATACTTGGAGGATCCATAATGCATTCCATGTGAGTCTCTTGAAACCTTTTATAGGTGATGTGCCTGACGATGGGGAGCCTAATGAGCAACCCGCAGTGAAAGAAAACGAGGAGATCCTTGTTTCTGAACAGATTTTGGTACATAAGGATACGAAGACTAAAGGTAAAGTCCGAAGGCGGTTCTTGGTTAAGTTCAAGAACTTTCCTGCATTTGATGCGAAGTGGATGGAGGAGGAGGACCTAACAGATACTCCTCGCATCGTGAAACTTTACCTCAATGTTTTGGTTTAGCATAGTCTACTCCAAACAGAACCTAGAAATTCAGCTTGGCCGAAGATCTGGTGCAGTGGGATGCACAAGAGGGGAGTTACTCCGCTCCTTTGTCAACAGATGCCTTGATTTTGATACTAAAGTCACTTGATGTCTCTTTGAGCTTCAGGGATACTGAGAGCTGACAGTATTCTACTGAATGACTTTATGAAATGGAATTCAAGATAATGATACTGATTTGTTCTTGACTTCTTTTGAGTGCAGGAACTGATAGACGAAATGACTACAGCATTTTGGTCTGATTGATCTCGAATAGACATGGTTGCAATAGGGATTAGTCAATCGGGCATCGATGAGGTCCCGATTGGACCTAGATGTGATTGCTAGCTACATTGCCGATAAATCATGGTCTAAGATCCGCATCAATGTTGAATGACATGTGATGTCATGTGATGTCCTGTGATGTCGTGTGATGTGACTGTCGATTTTGTACATGTACTAGATGTGTGTTCCTAGTACGTAGGTACTAACAATCAGTGTCTGCTAAGATGGTTTCTCGCTTTTGTCGGTTTTGCAGGCGTAATCGCGGTCGATTACAATGCTTTCAAGAGGGGGTAATGTCACAAAGTGATGAGTCATGACGTGGCTACGGACAGCAAAAACCCTAATTTTTGCCAAAAGCCCTAAAATTCTTGCAAACCCTAATTTCAGCCAAAAACCCTAATTTTCGAAAATCGCAAAGACTGAAAAAAATAATAATAATTTATTTTTTTTAAATGAGCGACGCAAATCCTAGCTTTTCGCTACGCAAGGATTTTGGATGAGAGAGTTGAATTGCTTTATTTTAACTCTCATTGAGAGAGAGAGAGAGAGAGAATTTGATTTTGCTTTCAAGCTTTTGGGGCTCTGCTTTTGGGCATCCCTTGTAACCTTTAAATTAGTGGTGAGGGCCTCACTTCCAAGAGCATCTGGACGCAGAGTCTGAGAGTGAATCCCGACCCACTCTCTTGTACTTTGAACTGATTAATATAAAAAGAAATACCGAAAGGGGCGCCAATTTTTGGGGCCAATATCTCTAGGCACGGAACTCCGCCGGGCCAGTGCAAATCTATTGTGATCTGTGAATTGTTTTGAAGTGGTTATTTAGTGATGTCGCGGTTGATTCTTGACTTTGAGTGTCCAAGTCTGTTACAAGAAGCATTGTGAATCTTCTAAAATTTGGCAATTTCAGTCCAAAAGATACATCATTTATCTTCTTTTGAATATGGAAAGAGCCATAGTCTCATATTATAAGTTTTAAAAAAGAAGTTCCTTTTCCTTTCGTATTCTTAGGCGTGCCTTCTCAAACCGTAAGAGCACCCCATCATCTTCCTTCAGCTGCAAGTCGCATCGATTCTTGTCGGCTGCCTTCTTATGCCATGCTTGAGACTTCTCAAGAGTCTCGTGCACCTTGACAAAAGCAATATCCAGATCTAGATCATACTGATCTGCTTCAAAATCCTTATCCTGGGTCTAGGGAATTTTCTGACCTACCAGCTGATCCCCTTTCCTTTCCATCCTTGTGCCTTGAGACCTGTGGGTGGCTTCGCTAGCTTCCCCTATCCATTGACACGTTAATCTCAATCATGTCTTTATATTTCCTAAGTAAGATGCCGCCTTTCGCACAGCGGAGTGTTCTGTGAACCGTCCTCCAGAGAAGGCGACGTCAAACTGTTGTACAAACTCAAGGGCTCGATGGGTGTCCTTGTAGCCTAAAAACGTCTCAAACCTGACAGCTTGATTGCCTTCTCTAACTCCTTGGTTTTCTTGTTGATCTGGTCACTATCAAAAGAGGACGAGCTCTCCTCCCCTGAACTGCTAGCTGGCCTTCCATGCCTTCTAGACTTTTTCAAAAGTTTGCTTCAAAAAATGAATCTTATCTTTAGTGCTTAGAAATTTAGAAACCTTCTTAGCACCCTCAAATACTTCAAATGGCGCTTTCCCTGTGTGTTGTTGTGGGCAAACTCTACCAAGGGCAAATATTTTCCCATCAAGTCTCTTTATCCGAAATATAAATCCAAAACCGTTGAATTAGCCATCTCAAATTGCCCATCTGTCTGCGGGTGGAACGAGGACGATAATTGCAATCGTGTGCTAATGTTCCCCCAAATTGCCCTCTGCGGGTGGAATGAGGACGATAATTACAATCGCGTGCTAATGTTCTCCCAAATTGCCCTCCAAAACAAACCACTAAACCGAGGATCTTTGTCCAAAACAATGGACTCAATCAAGCATGCCATATATTCGAAAAATCTTCGAGACACAGTTTCGCCAAATGATCGGAGTTAGCTGTCTGCTTTTACGGAATGAAGTGGGCCTATTTATTGAATTTACCGATGACTGTCCAAATGTCATCATGCCTACGTTGAGTCTTGAGAAGATCAAAAATAAAATCGATGGAAATGCTTTCCCAAGGACGGGAGGGTGTGGGTAAAGGCTGTAGAAATCCTGGTGCCTTATGCTTGTCAAACTTGACCTTTTGGCATACTAAGCAACTACCAACAAACTCGTCCACATCCTTTTTGAGTCTCGGCTAGTAAAAGTAACGCTCAACACCCTTCAAGGTGATATCTATGCTGCGGTGGTTGAAAAAGATGGGACAATGGCACTCTGTCAAAACCTTTTCCCTCAAAGGTTGTAGCCGTCCCGTATGGAAAATGCTGCAATTGTCTCTTCACTCTAAATCGGTGAAAGATATCTGCAAAATCAGGATCTGTGGCATACTTATCTACCATATCCTCGAAGCTTCAATGATGTATCGCGAAAATAGCCAGAACCAAGGGCTTTCTAGACAACGCATTTGCCACTAAATTCCTCTGTCTCTAAACAAGGACTATCTCGAAGTGGAACTGTGACAAGATGTTAGCCCACCTCATTTGCTTTCTCGAAAACTGCTTCTATGACAAGTAGCGTAAACTTGGATGATTTGTAAAGAATGTAAAGTCGGCTCGGTGTAAAAAGTGTCGCCTTTGCGTAAGAGCATGGAGAACTACCAAAAGCTCTTTTTCATAAATCTATGCAACCAACTCAGGACATAAAGACATCCTACTTTCGTAAGCTATGACATGGCCTTCTTGCATCAAGACTGCTCCCAAACTGCGACCACACGCACCGCAATAAACGTCAAAGGGCTTTTGCAAGTCTAATAAAGTCAATATTGTTTCGATTGTCAACTTTTCCTTGAGAGTTTGAAAGGTTGCAGTCTTTGATTGTCCCCAAGTAGAAGGAACCCCTTTCTCATGAACATTCTTCAAATTAAGCCAATCACAAATAGTCTCAATTTTGGTTGGTTTCATTTTACCCCTTTTGATGAGACGATGAAAATTTCGCTCATTCTCGCATTTATAACCAATTTCATGCTTCCGCAGTGCCTGGAAAACTTGCAATAGATGGTGTCTATGTTCTGCTTCATTCTTGAAGAAAACCATAATGTTGTCAAAGAAAGTTGCAAGAAATGATCGGTACCCTCTGAAAATCCTATCCATGATACGATTGAATATAGCCGGAGCATTCGTAAGACCAAAAGGCATCACCAAAAATTCATACAAACCAAAAGTATTCCTGAAACTTTGAAAGTTGTCTTGTAGACGTCTCCAGAGCAATTCGGAGTTGATGATAACCACTCTTCATATCAATTCGGCAAGTAGAACCCTGAAGTCTGTCGAGTATATCATCGATCCTCAGAATGGGAAATTTATTCCGGTTCATTATTTCTTCATGTTGGGCTTGGCTAGGTCGGTAAGATGGCCGATTCGAGATGTACTACTATCGGGAATCAAATCAATCGTGTGATCTTCATGACGTGAAGGAGGCAACTTGCCCTGTAAGCCCTCAAAGAAACAATCATTCTGAGCTTGCAAAAAATCTTGTCATTCCTTTTTCAAGCTCTGACATATTCGACCTTTGATCACCATTCAGTTCTTTCAAGAAAATCGGGTAAACAAAAAAAAAACAAGATTTCATCAAATGGGACGGACTTGACTTTCAGTTTGCCCTTCTTATTCTTCAAGATTACTTTCTCTGCCTTATAATCGATCACGGCACTGTTCTTAAGAAACCTAAGGATTCCTCAGAAAACATCACCCCAAAGGCATGATGTAAAAATCCTCCTGCCGTAAATACCTCTGACAATGCAAACGTAGTTTGCCAACGTTAGGTGTAATAGCAACATCTCGTCAGGGTTTTGCTAGAGCAACCTCGACTTGTGGCCCCATTTCCTTGAGCGTAATTCCAAATCGAGCCGCCAATTCAATTGATGTTGGCCTTGGCTTCTCCATCAAAGAAGTTAAGGGCTTCCTGGTCTCGCACTTTTCCCCATGCTATGCAAAGTTCAGTACTTTCGTTCATCTGATCAAGGTTGGCGGTCCCCACAAAATCTGATACCAGTTCTGCTTTCGTCTTTCTTTTTCTTCCACACTCGGCTACTGCTCTATAACTCTCTGGCTTATCTTCTGGTGGCCCTATGGTTCATCTTCTTTTCAAGCGTTTTGTCCAACTCTTTCTGCAAGTGCAAGTTCCGCTTGTGTGCACTCATGTGTCCTTTCAGCTTTCCTCTTGACCTAAGAGGAGAATCATTGGCCTCACGCCATCTCGAGTAAATCTCATCAGTAATCCTTCAAGTGTTTCACAAATCTTGTGTCTTTGGAGTACTTGATCAATCTTCACACACACGTATCAACCTGCAGGTGATGCTTGTACTTCGTTCTGGTAAACTTCTCCACCAAAAAAGTTGCCCAAGTCTTCATTCATTTCTTCAGTCCCCGCATCGAACTTCAACTTTTCTTTGCCTTTCCGCTTAGAGGTGTTATCTCTATCAGATTCTCCACGAGAACCCATGTGTAATCTGGGATTCTTTATGGCTTATGCACTTTAAGAAAGAGCGATGAAGAAGGGAGCGTGCTCGATGCGCAACATACAAAGGGTGGGAGTGGCTAATAAGTTCAGGGTCGGGACACGAAGATTCTTTCGCAAAAACCTGCATGTGCTGCAAAAAGGATCGGATCCTCCGTAGAAGAAGAATCCTTTTGAGCTCTGATACCACTTTAACAAGCTTGGACACTCCAAGCGAGAAATCAATAGCAGCACACAAACAGAAACTTTAAAATCTCTGAATTTTCATAGAGAGAGAGAGAGAGAGAGAGAGAGAGTCAACATGGCTCGGCATGGTTCCGTGCACAAAGGTATTGGCCGCAAAGTCTGGCGCCCCTTTCGGTATTTCTTTATCATTAAACATTGCAAAGTACAACCCCTGAGGGACCTCTGCTCTCAGACTCTACGTCCGGATGCCCTGCAGAGTGAGGCTCCTGGGCAAAAGCTGCCAACAGAATTTGCGAAAATCCGTATTGCTGCCACATAAGCATGTGTCAGGCTTTCTACAGAAATCTGTACGGCAGTCCACGTCAAAATGTCAACGCCATTTCCGGGCCTGTCTGTACAGCCTGCTGTCCATACTGTTCTGCCACGCCATCTGGTCCTGGCCAGGGTGGTCATGCGACATCATCAGTTTGTGACACAAACCCCTTCGAAAAACTACATCATTAGCGAAATGAAGAAGCTGCAACAGAAGTAACAAGTCTTGAATCTGAACTACTTCGCAAAGAATCTGAAGGGGTTTGTGTACCATATCAGCTACCTCATTACTCTTCCCAACAGAGAATAAAACAATGCCTCTTAGCTTATCCATCTACACCTCTACTAGCATAAATTCGCTTGGACCAATTGCCAAAACCCACCAGAGTGAGAGCTTATCTTGCAGCTACCCTTGAAAGAAAAAGAAAAAGAAAAAGCTATTGGACCATAAGATTGGCAATTAGATAGTCAACTGCAGGATAAACAAAACACAAGGTTTCAATGATGGTGTCATCTGTCTTGCCATAACTCTCAGGTCGCTACAGACTGGAAATAGACATAGGCCTGGATTAACCTTGAAAAGTCCACATCCAACTTTACAGAGGGAAAAGCAAGTTAAAGTTTATTGGTACACATGACTGAAACAAACATATAATATCTGAGACAATGAAGCAAGCATATTTATGAGACCAAAAACATAATGTCACTCCCAACATCCAAACTAAAAACATACATTAACACCAGAATTCAAACCATACCTTCCATTGGCACAGACAGACCATGTGTTAAAACATAAAATGTTGATAAGACAGAAACCTGAGTTTTGAGCCAGAATGAGACTTTAACCTGTCATATACAAAAGCTGCCACATCACAAGAAGCCAAAGCATCCTTCTTAGTCAGAAGCACTGGGACAAGGTCCATTGAAATTTCCCGCAAAATTAACGTTTTCTTTGAGCCCTACAGCATACACAGCACAATACAAGCTCTCAGATAAACTGTGAGGACATTGGCAGAACAGCACAGCATAGCAGCTAAAAATAACTCACCCCTATTGGTTCTACGACGTGCACACTGTATTGCTCTTCTTGTGTATGAGTATACAAATCAACATAAGGCCTGTCAGCACCAGCAAACACAAATTCACAAACTCTAAAATTCAAGGCTCGTATCATAATGGTAGCATTTGATCGGTTGCATGTGCAAAAAGGGATATAAAATGAGTACTTCTGAGAATAACCTGCCAACTAATGCTCGAAGAAGTGCACTTTTGCCAGCCCTTGCTGGTCCAAAAACAAAGCAAGTCAGAACGTTACGTAGAGAACGCTGTCTCTTACGATCTAAACGCCGTCTCCGAGTTATTTGAAAAGCGGTAGAGACATCGCCGGGGTAATTGAGATACAATAAGTGAGCAAGACTCTTTACAGGATCTAGCAAGGTCAGCAAAGCCCACTACAAGACAAGAAAAAAAAAAGCCTCAGACTAGAGAGAGAAATTAAACTAAAGTGACAAAGATCACTCAAACCCATATCTTACATACTGACCTGTGATAAAAATCCATTAAGTGTAAGGCCACCCATAGCATTCTTCTCTGCACAGTCACTGTAGATGGCATCCTCCCATGGACTGAGCACCCAAAACGTATATAAGTTTGTTTTCAAGATCTTTCTTCGTAGAAAAGAACGACAAGCACAAATATCAATATACAGCACAACAAAGAGCTCTCAAAGCAATCAAGATGACTGGACGAGAAGTATTGAACTCATTTTGTGATTGATTTGAGAGTAAACAGAGAAGATTGAGATAGCTTTGTTCAACAACTACAGATCATATGAGAGCGCTAAACAATGACAAAAATGTGAAAATTCCAAGGTTACAGGAAATGGCCATTTTTGGGTCTCTCTTCCCCGTTCCCATTCTAGCTTCACGTTCCGAATGTCCGTTCCATGTTTCAGACATGAGTATCAATGGCATTCCATGCCAGTTGCCGTTCCTCATTCCGATTTCCCATTCCGGGTAACTATGTGTGCAACCTGTACGATAAAGCATGGAGCTTAAGACCAACACAATCACGCATGAAGCACGACGAGGATATAACATGCATCATATTAAACTACATTGTGTCCCTCCCTAACTTGTTTTGAGTGTGAGATGCTACACTAGTTAAGTTGTAGATGGCCCAAAAGACTTCTCTGATAATAATGCTATCGGTGACCCGGCACTCTCTTTGCACACGAGACCCAAATATCAGTGGTCAAAGTATTTATATGCTGAAAAAAAAACAATATAAGACAAACTATGACTAAGCACTAGGATGAAATATATTATACCAGTCAAGAACTTTAGAAGGCAACCGATACAACATAATATAAATAGATGAACAATGAAATACCTTGAAGGAGCAGTAGAGAACAGGTCCTCGACTTCTTGAGGTCGCAATGCCCCATCCTGTAGTGAGACAAAAGGAAAAGTCCACATATCAACAAGTCATTCTGCAGACATGATTACTGAATTTGCTTTCCACCAGCAACGTCATCAGATTCAGAGGTAAAGTGATAAGGTATACGCTAGACGTTGAGAGAAGAGGGAGAAGACTTGCAATCAGATTTGCGAACTAACACTTGAGAGAGATCATCTCCCTAACCATGTATCAAACAACTGAGACAAAACCCACCAGTTTTTTGTACTTTTCTTTTGTCTATGTTGCACGCAGACATGGATAGTTTGTAAAATGATTTAAGAAGACCTATTTAGCCCCTAGCAGGCATTCGAAAGCTACCATTTTTTCTTCATTTGTTTCTTTCCACGTCCAATCCACCAGGGGGGGAAGAGCCAGAAACATCACATAGAACAGAGTTCTATCCAGCACCATAGGGGGAGGATACGAATGCCATCTCAGCCACATAAAGAAACATATGAAACAGATATCCCATTAACAGAGTGAATTCACTGGTCTCTTCGACTACACGTGCACTAAAAGATAGGCAGCTAATAGCCATAAGCTTCAGGCTTGTTTTCTTTCACTCTTACATGACATTTACATTTTGTTCCATGTGCTTTTTAGTCTCATAGGCCACATTGGCCTTTAGAGACCATTTTTATCATAGTTTGCTTGTATCCCATCAAACCAGTGTGTTTATACACCACTACTTGGAGCAAAGACCTGGTTGAAACGATCGAAGCTGCTCCAAACACTCCCAAATGAATAAGCTATGATCAAAAATGAATTAAAACCGGCAGCACCACGTCAAAATCAATGCAAAGTCTTACCCCATCAAGATCATACGCAGAGAAGGCTCGTCTCAAAAAATCGATTGCTTTGTCTGTCAACTCCACGCTCTAGTTACAAGCACCAACCATTTAGCCCCTTGACAAAACTAGAACATCAACTTGAGCGAGAAAATTCATTACCTGATCAGGAGCTCGTTTAAACGAAGGAGTTTGTAAAAGGTCATCTCGCAGTTTAACCTCATCATCATAGCCAAATTTCCTGAGAACTGTCCAAGTCGTCTCTAAGCGACCACGTTCAATAAATAGGGCATGCAGGAATAGAAAACCAGTCAAAGTGAGGCCACTATCATTGACGCCTTCTGGAAGCTTTTCGGCCACAACTTTCTTAACCCCCACCACTTCAGAAGGTTGCAAGGGAGCATTAAAGCATTTGACCTGCACCACCAATCAGGTGAAGAAAAGAGAACTCGGACTATTGATATCCCTCAAAGCAGAACCATAGCAACAAAAACCTCAACCAACCCTAATTCCCAATACTGACCTGAAAATCATTGAGCTCTGCATCACTTAGAGCACCATCTCTGTCATGATCACACAACATAAAAATCCTCTTCAAGGCTCGCACACAGCGAGGCTTCAATGTCTGTGATTCCTGATCAAAAAGAGGTGCCGTGGGATGCAACACTGCTTTCTGGGCATAGTAAAATACTTCAGCAACCTACAATTTACAGAGCAGGGTGTCTCCATAAGCCACGATGGAAGTCGGAACACACATTTCAAAATAAACATCAAAATTAACTGGCATGGTCGGTGGCCAAGTATTTGGTGTGAGAGAGTCTGTGTATGGTTGTCTCTTTGCAGCATCAATAGTGCAATGACAAAAGCCAGTCCCAAAAAGGATGAGGCAAAAAGATTTAACCAACAAGTGGAATACAACGGACTTAATAAGAAACCTTACAAAGGACTTAATAAGAAAGCTGGAGATTGCAAGGTAGTGCAGATACAGTTGTATACTCTTATTAAATGTTATTTTCACACTTGTGAACGTTCTCTTGCACCCCTAGAAAGTTAATTCAGTTGACTAGGTTCATGGAGAACATGCAAGTACAAAACCTAGCTACATCTAGGAACGTTTCTTTAGCACTAAGCACAGAAGTTCATTGATCACCTTGACTTGACCATAGACTATGGGGTGGCTCAAGTGGAATCAATTGTGCAAAGCGCAAATAACATCTGCTTGCAAACACTTGTTTTTCTCTTGCCAATAGATAGGGAGACAATGGATATGAGTTTTTCTTGACAACACTAATGCATATTTCCACTAATCACTCCTTTCAAAAGCTTGAATTGGTTTGATTCTAATTCCAAACATAGGGAGAAATACAGTTTAGTGATATCAATACATGATTGAACCTCTTTTA
This sequence comes from Adiantum capillus-veneris, assembly GCF_014529385.1. Lineage (NCBI taxonomy): Eukaryota > Viridiplantae > Streptophyta > Polypodiopsida > Polypodiales > Pteridaceae > Adiantum > Adiantum capillus-veneris. The sequence continues at coordinate 33,824,812 of NC_140946.1, read as the reverse complement.
TATTATGATGTGTACATTGGTAGCCAAACGTCTTTCAAGGATGGATGTGAGAAGGTCATGTTGGTCTTCTTCTTATTTTGCACACATGTGAGAGTAATGTTCTTGAACATAATTCATCCATGCATTTGTAAAATCGTTTCACTATTGAATTTTTGCACACGCGCACCAAAGGGGTGGATGTCACAATAAAAATGTAGACTTTTCTTATTTCACATTTTAGATTGCCGAGTATTTTGACTTCTTGAGAGCCTACATACTTTAGTAAGAGGGCCAAATGTACAAGCATCAATACCATTATACTTAAATCCGTAGTTGCCATAAAACCATTTCTTCCATAAAAGTTCTTGGAAAAACAGTTCAAAAACCTCTCGTTTCGGAAACTCCGTTTCTTTGAAGACCAAAATAGTCGCATGTGTGGCTCCTATCTATTCTATTTGAATTTTAAAGTTTCAAGCCAGCCATAAGCACTCTATTGCATGCTACACCTAATTTATGCCTTAATCTAACATGTTGTGCAATGTGTTGAAGCTTTCCACGAAGCCTGTAAATGGCGTTTCAAATTTACCGAAGCCTTCTGAAACTTCCAAATCTGTGTTGAAACTCCATGGCTACTATGGTTAAACCTCTATATCTTTTTAACAAATATACCTTCTAAGGTCAAAATAGTATGAACCATAGTTTTTTTCAGAGACGTACAACAAAGCATCCGTATTGCTGTACAAGTCGAGTACGGAAAAGGATTCCGAGCTCCCAGGCCCCAAGCAAAAAAATTTGGGGCAAAATTTATTCTGGCTGAATGCTTATTGCCGCGCGAGCATTCTGTAGAGACGTTTTTGCAGAGAGTGCTCCATGTGAGAGATATGGGCACATCAGCCCATCCTCTCTCTCTTGCTCACCTCCCACGAACCTTGCAAATGTAATTTTTGTGGGCATATTCACGCGACGGTGGTCCCTTACGTATTTGCGCGCATATACTAGGCATTGCTGGCCATGGTGTGGGTGACCCATGTGATCAGGCTCCAGCCAATGTCGTAGAGATCGTCACAAAATTGCATGCAAATGTAAGTCCGGAGGGAGGGGAGAAGACAGAGGTACTTTTGCAGATGCATTGGTCAAATGATCTGGGAGGAGATGCCTCTCAAGCTCAAGGAGGTGCTTCAATGAGTACGCATCATAGTTACCCGGAACGGGGAACGGGAACGTCAAGGAGCATGAAATGCCGTTCCTTGTTACTCACATCTGAACACAGAACGGGGAACAGAGACTTGAAAATGGCCATTCCATGTAACTATGGTACGCATGTTGAGGGAAGGACTAGCTCTTCCAAGTCCAATGTGGGGTCCTTGAGCAAGAAGAGGAAGGTTGAAGGGGGTTTGGCAACTGCATTCGGCTGCACGCAAGCAAGCAAACCAAGACTTGCACATGTTCTCTTATGCTAAGGATGTTCCTACATGGAAAGTAAGGAGCCCTTACTTTTTGGAGATGGTGAAAGCAATTGAACAAGTAGCTGCTTCGTATGTTCCCCCCTCTTACCATGCTTTGCGCACCACAGACTGAGATCGTGGGTGTACGCAAGAAATGGAAGATACACGGATGCTCTATTGTATGTCATGGATGGTCTGATACTAGACGCAAGCCTATCATTCACTTTCTTGCATGCTCTATCATGGGTCAATATTTTTGAAAGTTGCACACACATCTGGGAAATGAAGACATCGGAATTTATTTTTAGGCATCTCAAGAAGGTTATCATTGAGGTTGGCCCAGCAATTGTTCTACACGTATGCCCAGACAATGCAACCACTTGTGTTGGTGTTATGGAGATGGTTGAAAGGGAGGGGAAACACATTTTTTTTACCAAATGTGCTTGCCATTGCTCGGACCTTTTGTTCGAGGACATTGGCAAGATTGGTTGGGTTGCAAAAGTGTGCAACCGAGCTTGTCACGTTTGTGAGAAGAAAGTCTATTGTGCATGCATTATTTCAACCGCTTGACAAGGACTAGGTGAAGCTGTCAACAGCCACATGATTTGCGTACTACTTTATTATGTTGGCCAATCTTGTAGATGAGAGATGGATGCAAGGTGTGAGCAAGCTTATGATAATGATAAATTTGTGAAGATGAAGACATCCAAGACTACAAAGGCTGTTGAGGTCTCGAACATTGTGTTTAATGCATTCTTTTGGCAAGAGGCCAGGCTGATTTTCAAAATTTGTGCTCCCATTTTGAAAATTATTTGTTTCGTTGATAGGGAAGGAGCCACCGTGGGGCTTATGTACGAGCTTACAAATCGCACGGTAGAACAAATTGAAAACATGCAAGGCATAGATGCTGCAAGGACGCGAGAGATTAGGGATCTATGCATTGAAAGATGGAATATGATGCACACACAATTACATGTTGTGAAATACATGTTGCATCCTATATGGCGAGAGAGAGGGCAAGACAATGACAGAGAGGTGCATGAAGAATGGATGACATTCTTGGACAAGTACACCAAGGGTGATTTGACCTTGCAAGGCACCCTAATTGACATTTATAAGGTAGAAAGAAAGTCATTTGCTCATCCAATTGCAAAAGATCAAAACATGATGCGAGAGGAAGAAGCAGCAGCAACGAAAGACTTTACCAACTAATTGAAGAAGGCCAAGAGGCCTAAAAGACAAAGTGGGTTAGTGTCACAAACGGGAGCACATATGGATAATCAACAAGCTGAAAATGAATAAACTTTCAACTCAAAAGATATGAGGGAGACAATATTTGGGACCAGAAGATAGAATGGTCTCCCCTCCTTAAAGAGAATCTTTTTACAAGCACAAGAATAGGAGTGACCCCTTCGTTCTAGATTATCAGACTCAATGATCAATTCCTTCACGTGCGGGAAGTTCTCAAGAGACGAAGCAATATAAAGGAACACCAAAAGGGACGCTTGGGTTTAAGGCAATTGCAGTCTAAGAGTGGAACTCCGCCACTCTCTCTCTCTCTCTCTCTCTCTCTCTCTCTCTCTCTCTCTCTCTCTCTCTCTAAATGGACTATTTTCTTTATTTTGAGTAATTTCTATTTATAAAATTAGGATATTTAAATGTGTACACTTAAACTGTAAAGGTTAGGAACTCTAGACCTACTCGAATTGATAAAAGCTATCAAGAACGGACGACCCTAATTTCTAAAAAGCGGAATTATTTTAAGTGCTTTCCAGGGAAAGTAGATGCTTTCCCGCAAGGAATATGTGTATTGCATTTGTGCTTAAGAATTGCATCCAAGGACGCTTAAGAAGTCTGGTGTGGCGTCGATTTTCAGCTCACCGAGTTTTTGAAGAGTTTTTAACAAGTCACATATTTTATTAAGCGACCAACCACCCACTTAGTAAGTGGGCAGCCCCTTAATTAAATTAGAAGCCAAGTACATGGGAAAAAAAAACAGCACACCTATACGGTTGGTTTCAACCGACGATCTCTCTCTCCTCTCTCTAAAAACTAGAGCTAGCATTCTCTATCCTCTCCCTACTATTCTAGCGCTTCCCTCCCCCTGCTATTATTGCCAACACTTCATCGGCTATTCCTACCGGTTCCAGAAGTCTATACAAGCTGCCAACTCTCCCCCTCTTGCTCCCAGAATTGCCAGTGCTAGCTGTTGAAGACACAGTCGTCTGAATTTTGCAAGTGATCTTGAAAAGCCAACGTGTGAAGATAGCTTTTCCGCACTTGGAGCAACAGGTATAGATTGTGAATACGCTTTTCAAGTTGTGGTTCGTGTTTGTGCTTTTTGTAGGTACTCCATTATGGAGAAGGAGCAAGGAGGCCTCGGCCTATGCTCCAAAATTCTGGAAACAGAATCAAGAATAGTCTGCAGAGTTTCCTACTTCAGATAGAGACGAAATTGAGAGTTCGCCTCTCAAAATTTCATGCATGGGAAGGAATGGTCTGAGATTAAAAACAGATGGATTTCTCTTGTCACAAAGTGATGACGTGGCATACCCAACTAGAAGAGAAATGGCCGAATGGACAAGAGAAATTGAGCAAACCAATTCAAATACCTTATGAAGCACTACCCAAGGGGCCTAAATCACGTGTGCGGAAGCAGAGAAAGAGCTCCCTAGCATTTGTACCTTTGTGAAGCAATATAAAAGGAAAAATGGAAGGGGTGCTAGGGTTTTGGGGCCAGTGCTCTGGGAGTGAAACTCTGCCACTCCGTGTCCACCATGTGGACTCTCTCTCTCTCTCTCTCTCTCTCTCTCTCTCTCTCTCTCTCTCTCTCTCTCTCTCTCTCTCTCTCTCTCTCTCTCTCTCTCTCTCTAATGTTTTAAAGTACTAAAACTATGTTCCAACTATTCTTTTCAACCGGCAAATGGTGCCCTTCCGTTACAATGGTATCAGTGTTGTTCTGACAAGCAAACCGGTCCTACATAACCTACATCGGCAAGCTATGGAGTTGGATAAAGAAGAAACGACAACAACGGGAGGAGATGCTTCTAAAAACATGCTTTTTTTGCAAAGGCCTCTAAAAATATCTTCAAAAGCTAAGAGTTTGGATATACAACTGAAGTCCAAGTTGATCCTCTTGATGAGCCCTACACATTGACGTGAATAAATTTTGACACTGATCATACTAACATAGAAAAACATTTCGGTCCTCCGAAACCTCAAATCAGACGAAATAAGTTGATTTAATTTTTTAGCCCCCTTTTGAACAATTACCTCAAACCACCCGTTTTGAGGATTTTTTAACCCGTGTACAAAGGCCACCTCAAAAAATCGATACCTTGTTCACTCATGTCTCAAGTCTCATAATCTAGATTTTGGTATTTTTACATGTCTTGACAAGTTAATTTGTATGTACATTTTGAATATATAATTATAGGTACATACATGTAAAACGAAACTTGTGTTTCGCTTCTTTGAGCCTCGAAACGCGCAAAACCCCCAAACATTTCACGTCACATTGACTCTGTTTACAAAAGACACCCAAAACATAATTTTGACACATGCCATAAAAACCCTAATTTGCTAATTGAAAACATTAATTTTTGAGAGTTGTCAATAGGCAGCGGAATGAAGAAACTTGGGAGTTACAAACATGGAAGATATACCAGCATGTGTCAAAATTATGTTTTGGGTGTTTTTTTGCAACCAATAGGTAGCAAAACTGAAGAAACATGGAGATGAAGAACCAACGAGAAGAACCAAAACAACCTTTTTTGCCATTCCCAATCTAGCTTCTATTTCTCTCTTAATGTTTGGATTAAATGTATATCGCTTTTAATATTGTTCACAAGCCTCCACTTGTGACAATAATGTACATAGTTGATACCTAGGCTACTGGGCATGTAAAATTCAAAAGCACTTCACCGTTTCTCTATCCGAGAGAGAGAGAGAGAGAGAGAGAGAGAGAGAGAGAGATTGTCCCTTGTCATTAAGCGACTGCAAAAGAAAAAAGTAACGTACCATATAATTCTACCCATTCAATAGTTTTAACATGTTTTAAAGCTGATATCAAAAATAAAATTTCTCGTGTTCATGTGCACCTGCATGTACATGTATAGAATACAAGGAATGCTTACTCTAGTTACATTTTTTCATACTCATCATCCTTTTTGTACATGCAAAGTGGACCCATACCAAAAGACACATTTCTACAACTTGTTTTTTTTTGGAGCAGCCTTCAGCTAAACCACCAATACAAGCTAGATAACCTTTGCATCTACACAATTTTATTCCTCTATTTGTCAACCTACAAGAGCATTTAACTCGAAGTGCAAAATCAAGCCATTTATTTGATGCAAAAGGCATCTGAAATCAAGTGGACGACCAAGGATATTGTTGTACATCTATAGAAGAAAGCATGTTTTAAAACCAAAAAAATCGTTCATCATAGCACCTGAATCTGTCGCATAGCTGAACATTCTATGCAAGTCTCGATTTCTCTAAATTCTTGCATTATAGGTGTCATCATTTGCTCAAGGCTCTGTTGTTGATCATTTCGTAAATCTAGCTTACAGCCAACAATAATTACTGGCACTCTCACCTAGAAAAAGAGCAGGAAGATTCAGTATCTCCAAAATAAGGTAAGAAAGACATTTTATAAACAGTCATAAGTTAACATACACCCATGTCGCGTAATTCAGGTAACCAGTGGGAAGACAGCCGGTCAAGTGTTTCTGGCCTATCACAAGCATATGTAAGCACAACTGCATCTGCCTTCCTACATTCAGCTTCAAGCTTCCCTCTGTCCTCCAATCTGTGTCCAACATGACAATTTATTTGCGGAATAACTAAGCACTGGCATGAAGGAAGCCTCACTTCATTGGTTGTACCATTATGAAAAAGTGCTGAATTATCTTTTAGCAAGGGAAAAACGATTTACACAAAAGGTTAACCAAAGAAAAACTCTGTGTTTTTTGGCTCCAGCTCTAAATTTTGACAAACAGCAACCACCGAGAGCTATGCAAAACAAGATACAAAGTGATGGAAGAGATGATCCTTGAATGCAATCAAGGAAGCAAAGTCTCTCTCTCTCTCTCTCTCTCTCTCTCTCTCTCTCTCTCTCTCTCTCTCTCTCTCATGCAATGACAACACACATAACAAACAAAGAGAGGGACCTGGAGGAAGTATCGATGATGTTAAGGGGAACTCTGTCAGGGTAGAAGTCGGCAGGAAGCCGGGTGGAGGGTAGGACTGGAGGGACACCCGCGGGGAAGGAGTCGGTGGCTACAGCGACAATGAGACTCGTTTTTCCGGTGCCGCTGTCGCCAGCTACCACCACTCTAACGCTGCTGATGTTGCTTGAGCTCGCCATCGCCGCCTAACTCTCTCTGGCCCCTGCTGTAGGTTTCTCTCAGAGAAAACCCTTCCCCACTATATTTCTTTGGTGAGCTTGCCGCGAAAGTAGCTAACTCTTTTAGTTACACAAAAGCAGAAGAATAAGACGAGGAAACCATAAATAATAAATAAAGTGCACTGAAGGAGGACGGGAAAAGAAAAAATAAAATTATATATATATATATATATATATATATATATATATATATATATAATTCTATACTATAGATGAAGGAGAGAGGAATTCAGGCGGCCAGGTGTCAGCATTAGCTTCATCCGGTAGCTTTCAAAATCCAAGCCAGTGTGCCTTTTGCCCTGCGCGAAGTGAAACAATGGACAGAGGAGAGCACAGAGACACTTAGAGAGAGAGAGAGCCTCAGCCCAGTGTTTGACGCGGAGAGAGAGAGAGAGAGAGAGAGAGAGAGAAAGAGAATCGTGACAGTGCAAGCCTCACGTTCAGCACACACAGTGTGGAAGCCGATGACGAGGGCAACAATGATGAAGCAGGCCCCAGGGCCGGCGGTAGTCAGGTGCGCTCACTGAGGTGCTAAGACCGGTGTCGTCTGTGTGCGTATGAGAGAGAGAGAGAGAGAATCAAGAGAATCGTGATAGTCACGCCAGCGCTTTGATGCGGAGAGAGAGAGAGAGAGAGAGAGAGAGAGAGAGAGAGAGAGACATAATTCCTTTCCTTGAATTTTACCAAAGATACAAAATTTCTTTCCTTGAATTTGCCAAGATGAATTTTTTAAAAATTACATTGTTTTTTGGGGTCTTACACTTTTTTTCTCTATTTTTGAGCGGAAATTCTCCTTTTTTGCTTGCCCTCCACCATCATTTTTGAAATTGAAAACGGCACGATATTAAGTTGAGACACATTTTTTCCCGAACATTGCCTCCCTTCAATAGGTTGTTTTGATTTTTCAACCGGCTCAAGGCTAAGTTGAGGCACACTTTTCCTCTACACTATCAATGACAATGACATTGTCACACACACACACACACACACACACACACACACACACACACACAGAGAGATTGTGTTCCCCATGGAGAGGAATTGATGATGACCATTGCTATCGCAAAAACCATTTTCCCAAACATATAAAATTCCTTTTCTTAAATTTGTCAAGAGGAAAAATTTAAAAGTAAGGTCATTTTTTCAAATTTTTCTCTATTCTGAGGCGGAATTCTCCTTTACGCTTGCCTTCAACCGGCATTTTTGAAATTGAAAACGACACGATATTAAGCTTTGACACATTTTTCCTGAACATTGTATCGCAGTAATTAGGCGGGATGACTTGCATTCAATAGTAGAGCGGGGGAGGCGACTCCAGGGAAGCAAACTTAGGACTCGAGGAGGACAATTGAGGTCAGTGCAACTCGAGCATGACCATAGAGGTCCAGTCTTTCAATGGAAAGGCTGCTCTCATCAAACCTTGCATCAGACAACGTCTGGTCTTTCAATGAGAAAGCTACTATGAGGTCAGCATCCCGCCTTTCCGTGCGAAAGCTACTCCGAGGTCAACATCCCTTCAGTGACAAGGGCAATGATGAGGAAGATGATGTTGTTGGTGATGATGATGCAGATGAGGACCCAACTCTTGCAAAGCTCCGAAGAGTTGAATAATTACACTTGCTCAATCATATTTTAGCCAATAAGTATACGCAATTGATGGAGTTGCATTGCAAATGGAGGTAGGGTCGATCGTTGGAAGATGAACTTAGTGGATGTGAAAAAATATATGGGCTTTTGCTTTGCCGTGGAAACAACTTAACTTTGCACTGTGGTTGCCCTTAGGAACTAGCGCTCCTACAAGATCATTGATGTGTGTGTGTGTGTGTGGTGAGAGAGAGAGAGAGAGGAGAGAGAGATGAGAAGAGAGTGGAGAGTGTGAGAGGGGAGAAAGAGAGAGATGAGAGATGAGAGATAGATGAGGAGATGCGAGAGTGAGAGAGAAGAGAGAGAGGTTGCACTAGTCGCTACTTGCATCAACAAAAAACTACTTTAGAGTAATACCACATTCAAATTTGAATTTGAAAAAAAACTGCAAAATTATTTTAACTTTGAAGTTGAAAAAATCCCCACAATTTAGCAAGATTTAGAGGACACCTCCTATAGCCAATTTACTTGTAAGGTCTCAAAGGAGGCCAAACCTTGAAAAAGATAGAGAAAAACCTTTAAGAAGAATGTTATACAACATGGTTGCCGCCTCCAGACCGAGCAAAGTTGCCTATAAGAGATTTAAAAACCAAATTATAGTTTCAGAGAGTGTTAGCTTATTGGTTCAAGTTCTTATGCATTTTCAAATTCAATGATAAGATGTAGGTTCCTCACTAAGTGATAGGTATGGTTCAAGTTCTTATGCGTTTTGATTCAATGCTCTCGTAAGAGAAGGAAAAATTGGATGGGTGCTCTCTCTCTCTCTCTCTCTCTCTCTCTCTCTCTCTCTCTAATTGAAGGTAGAGAGAGAAAGGAGCAATCCGTATAAAATGTTTGCAAGAATAAGTGAAAATGCAATAACTCGCATGAATCTTCTCCCTCCAAAACTTGATTTCTCCCTCCTATCATCTCTCTCACTCAACCAAAATGGAGTGGAATAAATCGAATTTCACATCATGTAAACAAGTATCATCAAATTAATTTAATTTGTGTCATAGTAAGAGCGAGTGAGACCGCCGGTAGGCGGGTCGCGCAAGCTAGTATATATAGAAAGCGAGGAACAATTTTGAAAGAATAAATTGCCAATGCGAGGAAACCATAAATAAGGAGCACTAAAGGAGGATCAGAATATATATATATATATATATAATATATATATATATATATATATAAAGGACAATTGATAAGCGCACACTATTAAATACCTTCTACGTAGTGGCTACTTGGAGAATGGCGTCTCATGGTGTTGGCTAGCCTTTGCAATATACCTCTTGGAAAATGGCGTCTCGTGATGGACAATGGCGTCTCGTGGTGTTGGCTAGCCCTTGCAATTCTTTCTTACAAAGTTATAGATGAGCACAATAAGCCAAATTAGCATGTATATACCTCTTTTGACATAGAATAAGTTCGACTCCTCATACACAAATTCGATTAAAAATTTGGCTTCAGTATCTTATTTTCTAATCTCTTCTTCTTCTTCTCCTGTGTGTGTGTGTGTGTGTGTGTGTGTGTGTACCTGCATGGATGATGGGTGCCCTTCACTGAGTGAGTCCGCAATCTATAGCTTGGTCAACCTCCCTCCCCCATCCAATTTTTGGTTGTCGTCCGTGAGCATTGAATTCAAAACGCATAAGATACTTGAACCAGTACGCTAACACTTAGTGAGGAACTACATATTAGCATTGAATTTGAAATGCATAAGATACTTGAACCAATAAGCTAACACTTAGTGAGAAACTATAGATTGGTTTTTAAAGTTTTTAAAGGGCAACTTTGCACGGTGCTGGAGGCGGCACCATGTTGTATAACATTATTCTTAAAGGTTTTCTCTATTAATTTTGGAAGGTTTGTCGCCTTTGAGACCTTACCAAGGTAAATTGGCTATATTGGAGGGTTGTCCTCTAAATCTTGCTAAATTTGTGGGATTTTTTCAACTTCATAGTTAAATATGTTTTGCATGTTATTTCAACTTCAAATTTGTATGTGGTATTACACTAAAGTAGGTTTTTGTTGATGCAAGTAGCTACTAGTGCAACCTCTCTCTCTCTCTCTCTCTCTCTCTCTCTCTCTCTCTCTCTCTCTCTCTCTCTCTCTCTCTCTCTCTCTCTCTCTCTCTCTCTCTCTCTCTCTCTCTCACACACACACACACACACACGATCATGATCATTGTAGGAGCGCTAGTTCCTAGAGGGCAATCCACAGTGCATTGTTAGTTGTTCCACGTGGCAAAGCAATAGCCCATATATTTTTCACAGCCACTAAGCTTCATCTTCCAACGATCGACTACCTCCATTGCAATGCCAACTCCATCAATGGCGTATTCTTCTCCAACTACAATAATCATTTACCAATATTTTTGTAGTTAAACATTCGCAACTCAAAGCTAGGGGATGGAGTGGTACACGAATGTCATCGGGATTATCAAATTCGCATAAAAAATGAACGCAACGGAGAAGCTAACAAACGAGCAATTATGGTGGATGTTGGCTAATACCGCCTGGCTCGACTCTACCATCGATAGACTGCCACAAAGAACCAATGAGATTGCTAGCCTAGTTGATATATACCAAAGAATAGATGATGCCATTGAAGATATAATTATGGGCAACCCCATGGCTGAGGTCTAGAATAAAAAATATGAGAGCAATTGAAGTCAGCAAGCTAGATCGATCGCCAGAGAGAGAGAGAGAGAGAGAGAGAGAGAGAGAGAGAGAGAGAGAGAGAGAGAGAGAGAGAGAGAGAGAGAGAGAGAGAGGAGCTTGCTGATTAGATTGAGCTCCACAAAGTAGCCACAATAATGGCATTGAATAAGTGCACTACGAGAGAGAGAGAGAGAGAGAGAGAGAGAGAGAGACAAAGAACAAACTTAACATTTTATAACAATTAATTATCAATAAACAAAGAGACAAATTGATTAGACAAATGACTCATTATCAGGAGGGGAGCCGCCCGCACGGCGCGACGAAGGGAAAGCGTCCCTCCCTCGTGCCCCGCCGTGCGGCCGACGGACTGCCCCACCCCAGCAACTCGCCCACTATGTCCTGGCTCCAGCATGAGGGCAAGGCGGGATGAGGTGCAGCCCCTCGCGTATGTCACGGTTCACGTCGTTTTGATGGGATGTATGTCAATGATCCTTTGACAGGTTCACCTACGAAAACCTTGTTACGACTTCTCCTTCCTCTAAATGATAAGGCTTAATGAACTTCTCACAACGTCACAGGCGGCGAACGCAACGGATGTTAAGAGCTTGGACATCCCTCAGATTGGTGAGTACATTGACTCTCACATTATTGTTCTCTAGTTAGGTGCTGAAAACACTTGAAATATTTAATGTTTTATTGATACAGGAGAATCTATTGTCTTTTGGGAGTGGTTGTGGATCAAGGTTTTTTGGTCATCAATTGTAAAAAAGGCCGACAACGTATACAGTAGTATCCGAAGTATACATTTGAAATCAATGTCGGGTCTTGCCCTTGACTCGTTCCTCGAAGACGCTAAATTCATGCAGATAGGGGAAAGACCTTTGCTTATGATCTAGGTCTTATGATGATAAAAGGATCACAATCTGAGGTGTGCAAGGCATTGGTGGATGCAAGGAAAAGATTTCTTTGCAGGTATGCACAATATATAATTACATTAAGTGTAATACCGAATCAGGTTTTGGAAAAAAAAAATGGTGCCTTCAGTTTATCTTGCAAAGTATCAAACTAGAGAAATTGTACCAATTTTGGCTCTTTTCTATATCTAGAAAAGTTCCTAATTTGGTTCTCTGTATCCAGTTTTTAATTATGCAATATACAAAAAAGTACCAATTTGGTACTATGTAGGTTACTTTAGGTATGTCTGCATACTCCTAAAGGGATCCACAATACCAATTTTAGTTTCTTTCGCTTCTGAAAGATTCCCTAACCTGGCATTGACTCTTTTGAATTGCACAACAGCTACAGTACAAGCCTTTTTGGCCTTTTAGGAATGACATCCATGTTGTACCAGATTACTCTACCTCCTGAAAGGCCTTGATGCATGTGAACATCATGTGGAATATCTCTATGAGCATAATACAAGCTTAATCTGGTAAACTCTTGAACATTTTTGTAGCCTCTGTGAGTGTCTTGATCATATGGGCTTTGGAGGGTTTCCCATTCCTTGGTGGTGAGAGCCTTGGATAGTTTAGCCAAGTTGGATGTTTCCTTTGTATGACTTTATGGCTGCTCCAGCTTACTACTCTTGGCACGGGGCATTGTGTTGGATCTTTTCTAATATCTTCAGGTGCATTCATGTGGAGTATCATGTACCTGGGATACTTTGTCAACCAGATTTGTCTACACCTTGGGTGCACCAAGGTTGAGTCAGTCTCATGTCCCTTCAATAGCCTCTCTTTAATGGATAGTACTCAACCTTTTTGAGAAGATAAGGTAGTGATTGTTCAGGCCAATCTACTTCTTTCTTTTTGGGAGTAATCTGAGTGTCGTCGAGGAAGTGTAGCGCCCTCTTTTCCCATTGCATTGCTTCTTTGCATATTTGTTTTGTTTCTTCAAGAATGTTGACCTTGAGCTTTTTCTCGGCTACAACATTCACATTTTGGTGCCCTGCAAAAGGTTCAGCTTCTATTTTTGTGAGTGTTATCTCTCACAATTTTGATGAATAACCACTGGCTTTTGTCAAGCATTGGGCAAACTATAGAGCTTTAGATACATCCGTGGTGATTATAGCTGTGCATCTTCCCTTGGCACTTGCTCTCCTTTGTCTTGTGCCATCTTTATAAGCTTTCTATCTCCTATTGGTAGGCTTGCTCCTTCTGCATAAAACTGATGGCGATCTCTTGCCATTGCATTTGCTCTACCTTAAGCTTCATCTCCAAATCATTGTTTCTATTTTCCAATGCTTGATAGGACATGTCAATCCCTTGGATGGTTAATATGGTAGGATTGGTCCTTAGCTTTTTGAGGAGCTTAGTATGATCTTTAATTCTCTGATTGTGCTACCTAAAGATTAGTTGCATCTAATTGTACTTGTAGCCATTGGGCATGGACACTTGTGTCCAAGACATAAATGTTTTGCTCTTTTATCTTCTTCTCCTACTCTTTGTTTGCTATTGAGCGCCATGACCATACTCATGTCAGTCATTTCTTCTAGGTGCTTTTGGTTGGCCTCTTGCAAACTTTTGATCTCTTACTGGATTGGTCATGTAAGCTGTTGTATTCTTCCAAGAATGCTTCTACCACTTTGAGACGTGTGGTCAAGTAGTGGTGTGAACTCCCTATTTCATGGATACGCTCTTAGAGGGTGTACACTCTTCATTTTGTCTATGACGTGGTGAGCAAAGCTTGTGTGATCTTCAATGTCCTTCATGGGAACTATGTGGCATGTACTAGCTTCCCCTTGTCTGTCCACATCTTCATCTTTTTGCTCATCTCGCTCCTCTCTATTGTCTCCAGGTGTTTGGTTCTTTTCTTGGTCTTGTTTGATCAGATCATCTTTGCTTGTATCCCCTTTAATTTTCATACAGTTATGTGTTTCCTCTAGAGATGCTTCTTTAGGGAGATTTCCCTCACGAGGTTCTGCAAGGATCGATGATCATGTGGTTTGTTGGGTTGTTGACTCCTTGGCAGTAGGTGTGGTTTGCATTTTCATTGAATCAACTTTTGCTTCTTCTTTCTTGCATCTCCTTCCTGGGCCCTTTCTCTCTCCTCTAAACCATCGACAAACTCCAACTCTACTAGTGGATCTTCTTCTTGTCGGAACATAGGGTTCTTTGCTCTAAGTTTCTGGGGTTGGTTGCCAAAACTCCTCTCTCCCTCATAAATGGTTCCTTTTCCCTTTAGAGCCTAGCAACTCATTATGAAGGCTCCTCAACTTTGACAGGTGGTGGCACTTTGGTGTGCTTGCTGCTACTTTCCTTTAGCACCCCTTCTCTTTTCTTCTTCTATCTTTGAAGGTCCATGTGCACCTTTGATGGGTTTTGATGGAGCTTTATCCATGATAATATTTTTTAACCCTTCATCCTCAGATTCCTCGTCATCCTCTCCTCCTTCGTCTTTGTCTTTATAGAGTTCCATCAGCTTTCTCTTGGAGTATGTAGCTGAAGATTTAGCCGTTTTGGCTTCTTCATCTTTGGCTTCTTCATTCTTTACTCGGGCTATGAGCCATACATTCTAATATAGTTCCGGTGGTAGATTATTTGCCATCCCAACATCGTGATATGCAATTCCAATGAGGACTTTTGAAGCCCTAGGTATGAGATTGTGCTACTCTTCTTGGTGCTCTTCAAGGTGTTTAACACATATAATAGATACTCAATTTGCATTAGCTATGTGTCTTCATCAATGCGGTGGTGAATGCTGATGCGACTGCATGGTTTGGAGTGGTGTACCATGGTGGCCTTTTGCCGTAAAATGAAAGTGCTATTGATACAACTTGGAAGGATCCTCAACAAGTTTGTGGATCATGCCAGAGCAGGTGGTGGTTGTAGTGTTCTTGGTGAATAACCTTGTTCTCTTCTTTTTTTCGGATCTCGTAGAGACCCCTTTTGTTGGTAGCCTTACAGGTCCTACCACTATTTCCTTTGTAATATTCACCTTGATGGCTTGCCGTATGGAGTCATTGATCTTGGCAGTACCATAATCTTGAATGTTGCTCAAGAGCTGGTGTCATAAAATCTAATATCTAGCTAACCCAAATGATTTTCTCATATTAAAGTGATCATTTAATGTGGGAGAATAAACATGAACAAGAGTTAGAATAGAGACATGTGCTTTTAGACCTATCTCAACAGGGGGCCAAAAGGAGAGATGGTTACATCTCAATAGGGGTCCAAAAGGAGATTGACTACCAAAAGGCAATGTGTAATAAGTGCTTATAGGCTTATCTCAATAGGGGACCAAGAGGAGAGATGGTTACATCTCAATAGGGTTCTAAAGGAGATTGTCTACCAAAGAGCAATGTGTAATAAGTGCTTCTAGACTTATCTTAGTAGGGGACCAAGAGGAGAGATGGTTATATCTCAATAGGGATCCAAAAGGAGATAATCTATCAAAGAGCAACATGCATCTAATGGAGCTTAAAAGACCTTAGGTTTAGCTTCATTAAAAACCTCCAAAGGTTAGTGTTAAAAGTCCTTAGACCTAGGACCTTAGGCAAGATAGGGTTGAGCTTGAGGTGGGAACCTGACCCAAGCTTCAGGTGCTTGTCGTGCTTGGTGACTAAGGTGCTTGAGGTGCTTGTCATGCTTGGTGACGAAGGTGCTTGAGGTGCTTGTCATGCTTGATGAGTAAGGTGCTTCAGGTGCTTTTTGACTAAGGTGCTTGAGGTGCTTGTCATGCTTGATGAGTAAGGTGCTTCAGGTGCTTTTTGACTAAGGTGCTTCAGGTGCTTTTCATGCTTGACGAGGAAGGTGCTTGAGAAGCTTCCCATGCATGGGGGGTAAGGTGCTGGAGCCAAAAAGAGACCCTACAAAGGAGGGGAAAAGCCCAAATTTAGGGGAATCTTTTACTTAACCTTCCACTCACACAAAGGGCACCCCCTTTTTCAAGGGGCACATGGACACGTGTCAAGCTCTCCCTATGCTTAGCCACATGGTGTGCTTGAATCCTATTGGCTTGGCTAAAAAGGGGTCCAATGAGCTTCTAGTTCAATTCAACAAATATCTAGACATGGGCAGATCATCACTACTAATGAATATAGTTGAGACTCACAAGAATCTTTTCCAAAGATTAAAGAGGTTATATCCATCTCACAGCAAAGGCAAAAAGGGATGTTGCTAATAAGCACAGAAGAGCCTTAACCTTTAAGGAAAATGATTGGGTCTTGCTAAAATTTCTCAAGGCTCATCTAAGACATACTACGGGCAAGAATCTTACGAGCCACCAAGAGTATTATGCTAAACTAGCAAAAAGATACTATGGTCCTTTTTAAATTCTTAAGCCAATCAATGAGATGGCTTATCAATTAACGTTTTCCAACCATTGGCACATGCACAATGTTTTCCATGAGAGCCTACGTAAGCCTTACAAAGGAGCGCCACCCAAAGAAGGAATAGTTGCAGACCCTCCAAAAATCGACGATCAAGACGAAGTACTTCAATCCGAGTCCATCCTATGAATGGAAGACAAGGTATTAAGAAATAGTAAGATTATTCGATGGAATCTTATTAAGTTAAGGATTATCCTTTTAAAGATGCTAGATGGATGCAAGGAACTTAGCTTAAGGATAATACGAGCCTGGTCAATGCTTACAATGCTACACTAGAGTGTAATGGAAATGGCCTATGAACTTTGAGAGTAGCGGAATTAGGAATTTAGGTGAAGCACTTTTGTGAAATTACTTTGTGAGCATAGCGGGTGAACTTAATTGATGGTAGCAACATAAATACGGTACTTAGTTAACTTGGCATGAACAATACTTTTGCAAGAGAGAGAGTTTAGAGAACATGACAATAGTTGAGGACCGGATTCATACGGGGCCGGTCCCCCCTCCAATAGGCAATTGTATTATAGTTTCTCCCATCAAGAGAGACTTGGTACAATACAATCTTTGTGTTCCTTGTGACCTAGGTGACGCAATGAAGATGGAAAGCTTCATGCATCACAAACATAACATAAACTTTGTAAAAGCATTAACTATCCCAAGCCTCAGTCCCAAGGCCTCAAACACCTTCGAAGGTGGAGAGAGCTAGCGGGGAATCAGGGTAGGGAAGAGGAAGAAGAAACATTCCATAAGAGAAAGAAATAGTTCCTCACTTATCATCACTCTTTTTGCTAGCATACATAATAGCATAGTAATGAAGATGGAGAAGATGGTAAGCTTAAGCATTGAAGCATGGCTCTTGGTTGGATTTGCAATCCATAGCCAAGAGTGTTGGTGTAGGCTCTCACTTCTCACAAGCTTGGAGAAGGAGGTGGAGTTCCTCAACTTTCACCAAGTGAGAATGAATCCTCAAAATGAGTGTGTGTGTGTGTGGTGTATATCCCTCCAGCACCCCCCTTGCTTGCTTGGGGCGAGTTGTAGCTTTTACACGTTTTAAGCTCATTGGATCCCTCTCCCCCCTAGCCAATCACAACATGCATTCAAGTACATGGGTAGTCTTTAGACAAGTGTCCTCCTTACCCCTTAGAGAGAGAGAGAGAGCTTGAAAATATCTAGATATTTGTTGGATGGAGCTAGAAGCTCATTGGACCCCTCTTTAGCCCAACCAATAGCATTCAAGCACACCATGTGGTTAAGCATAGGGAGAGTCTGACATGGGTCTCATGTGCCCTTTGGGTGAGTGGAAAGTTAAGTCACAGATTCCCTAAACTTTGGGACTTTCATGCATAGGAAGATTCTCAAGCACCTTCCTCATTAAGTTTGTAGGGTCTCTTTTTGACTCAAGCACCTTACCCCCTATGTATGGGAAGCTTCTCAAGCACCTTCCTTATTAAATTTGTAGGGTCTCTTTTTGACTCAAGCACCTTACCCCCCATGTATGAGAAGCTTCTCAAACACCTTCCTCATTAAGTTTGTAGGGTCTCTTTTTCACTCAAGCACCTTACCCCCCATTAAGTATGACAAGCACCTCAAGTACCTTAGTCATCAAGCATGACAAGCACCTCAAGCACCTTACTCATCAAGCACACACCTTAGTCATCAAGCACGACAAGCACCTCAAGCTTAGGTCGGGTTCCCACCTCAAGCTCAGCCCTAGCTTGCCTAAGGTCAAAGGACTTTTAACACTAAAATTGGAGGTCTTTAATGAAGCTAACCCTAAGGTCTTTTAAGCTCCATCAGATGCACATTTCTCTTTGATAGTCTACCTCCTTTTGGACCCTTATTGAGATGTAACCATCTCTCTTCTTGGTCCCTTGCTGAGGTAAGTCTAGAAGCACTTATTGCATATTGCTCTTTGATAGACCATCTCCTTTTGGACCCCTATTGAGATGCAACCATCTCTCCTTTTGGTCCCTTGTTGAGATAGGTCTAGAAGCACATGTCTCTATTCTAACTCTTGTTCCCGTTTATTTTCCCACATTAAATGATCAGTTTGACATGAGAAAATCATTTGGTAAAGTTAGATATTATATTTTATGACATTACCTCTCTCTTGAAATCATAGTTGTCCTCGACTATGAGGTAGAGAAGATAAAGCCTAGTCATTAATCCATGTTACTTAGTGGGTAGAGGATCCCTTTTTACCCTTCGACTTCATTCCAAGATGGATGACTAATCCATTTGGTGCTTGGGAGACGTAGTTGCCGCAAGCATGTCTGCTCTTTAGTCCATATCATACTTCCAAAGTAGAGTGACAAGTTCTACTTGGTGTTTGGGAAACGTCGTCACCACAAGCATGATTTTAAGCATGCATACTTCTTAAATTTGCGCACAATAAAAAGAGAACTAGTCTTATAAGACAAAAACATTTTTCATTTAAATGCCTTTTCATATGCTTACTCTAGTGTAAGCATTGACGAAGTTCATATTATCCTGAAGCTAGGTTCTTTGCATCCATCTAGCATCTTTAAAAGAATAATTCTTAAACTTAATAAGATACCGTCAGATAATCTTATCGTTTCTTAATACCTTGTCTTCATGTCATAGAATGGACTGAGGTTGAAGTATTTCTTTTTGATCTTCGATTTTTGGAGGGTCTGCAAACAACTTTTGCTTCTTTTGATGGCGCTCCTTTGTAAGGCTTACGTAGGCTCTCATGGAAAACATGGTGCATCAGCCAATGGTTGGGAAAATTTAATTAATAAACCATCTCATTGATTCGCTTAAGAATTTAAAAAGGACCATAATATCTTTTTGCTAGTTTAATATCATGTTCTTGGTGGTTCATAGAAATCTTGCCCGTAGTATGCCTCAGATGAGCCTTGAGAAACTTTAGCAAGATCCAATCATTTTCCTTAAAGGCTAAGGCTCTTCTATACTTATTAGCAGCAACTCTTTTTGTCTTTCCTATGAGATGGGTATAATCCCTTTAATCTTTGGAAAAGATTCTTGTAGGTCTCAGCTATATTCATCAGCAGCGAAGATCTTCCCATGTACTTTAAGTAGTAAGGGACTTTTGGATCTTCCTTCTTTAACCTCAAAAGGTACTTTCCCCATAGAAGTATGTACAATATCATTGTACGCATACTCTATAAGAGGTATGTACTTCTATCGCTAAGAACATTGATCTACTTCCATGACATAGGGTTTTAGTATATCAAGAATCATTAGATTAGTTATTTCACTTTGGTCATCCGTTTGTGGATGATAGACCGAAAGAGAAATTTAATCTACTTCCTAGATTCTCAAAGAGACCCTTCTAGAAATTATTGGTCATTCTAAGATCTTTGTTCGACACTATGGGTATTGGAAATCCATGATGCTTGATAATTTGAGATCTGAAGAGGGTTGCCATTTGATGTGCTTTAATAGTCTTTTTGACAGGCATAGAGTGCGTTTTCTTGTTAAGCCTGTCGACTGAAATAATTGAAGCTGCTTCCCTCGATCAAATTTCAACTTTTGGTATACCACGCATTTTGGAACATACTCTTGTATGTTTACTTTTCATGGTAGACCAACAGAAATACATTTCTACTCCTTGAAGAGTAGATTATGGATTCCCTCTTTGCCCCACATAAGGAGAAGTATGGGATTCATACATGACTTTCTTATTGTATGGGTGAGTAACACATAGCCTATTGCATTTGGAAGATAACCATCCTTCAAGGTGAATGGTTCTTTTTTTTCTTCCCTAATGCAAAGGCTCTAATTACATACTTAAAGTCTCAATCAGTAACATACTTATCTATAAAAGATAGATCATGTGAGTTGCTATAGACACCACATTTATCCTTGGTCGTTGTGAAAGTGCATCGACCACTTGATTGTGCTTGCCAACAATGTGAGCAATATGACATTTAAATTGCAAAAGAAAATTTTCCCACCTCGTTTGTTTGTCGGAGAGCTTGGTTTGCGTCATGAAGTTCTTGAGGCTTTATGATCCATTCCTAGGATGAATGGAGTCCCCAAGAGATAATGTTTCCACGTGTTTAGGGTATATAGAATAACTAGTAGCTCGCTTTCGTATTTGCCCAATATACACTTATCGAAGTTGAGTCTTTGACTCTCATATGGGATGGCATGCCCTTCTTGAAGCAAAATAGCTCCAAGGCAATTACCACAAGCGTCACATTGGACCTCAAATGGCTTTGAGAGATCTAATAGTGTGAGCACATGTTGAGAGATAAGATTCTCCTTAAGCTTCTTCAAAAGCTTCTTACACTTTTGCAATCCATGAACACTTAAGGTTCTTTTTTGTTAAGTCGTTTAATGGGCTTGCTATTAGCGAGAATTTTTTTAATGAAGCATCTATAGTATGCACACATACCTATGAAGCTTCGTACCTCTTGTAGATTCCTTGGATTAGGCCATCCTTTTATTATCTCTAACTTTGTTGGATCCATACGGCTGCCATCTTTAGAGATAATGTGACCTAAATATTGAATCTCTTGTACGAAAAATTCACTTTTCTTTTGATTAATGAAAAGCTTATTCTCTCTCACAACTTGAAAGATTACCTGGAGGTGTCACTTGTACTCCTCAAGAGAATTTGAATGGCGTGAAGATTTTTGTCCATCATGAGTTTGAATGCGTCTGGAGCATTTGTTAGGGCAAACTTGTAAATTATCAAATAGATCTTCTATCCGTGGCACGGGAAATCTATTGTTTGATAGTAATATTATTTAGTACACTATAATCAACACACATGGGATATGTGTCGTCTTTCTTTTGCGCTAAAAGCAATCTGGTGAACAAAATGGAGAGGAGCTAGACCTCACCATCCCTTTTTCCACCAATTCATGCACTTGCCTCATGATCTCCTTTTGTTGAGCTTGTGGAACTTGATAAGGAGGCTTGTTAGGCAGTGATCTTCCTGGTAGGAGCTCAATTGCATGGGCATCATCCCTCATTTTAGAGGTAGCTCACTAGGGATGTCATCAATGAAAACATCTTGGGATCCAGTTAGGAAATTAGACAACTCTCATTCCTCTTGATTCCCTTTATTGCAAGGATATGGTGTTTCTCAACTCATTAGCATCTATGTACATGCTCTCTTCCCTGTAGTTAGGTGAAGTAGATTCTCCTTTGAAGGAACTTCTTGTTGGAAGCCATGCAGTTAAATCGTGGTGCCCCAATGATAACATTCTCATGTTTGAGAGGGAAGATGAAGAAATCCTTTTTGTCCACATAGCTTTGGACATGAAGCCTTAATTTTCCAATGAAAGAAATAATTAAGACGTCTTGTCCCTTGATAGCTCCATTGGCTTTCAATGCATCTCCTATCTTGTGGGCTTGTATGCCTAGCTTAGTGGTCAACTCCGTGGATATGAAGTTGTGAGTTAAACTAGAGTCACAAAATAAAGTCATCATGCTCTTGCATCTTTCCCCAAGCATAGGAAAGGACAAATCCTTGGCAATGAGCATCCTCTTTTGGAGCTTCAAACATAGAGACTCTAGGAGTCTCATTATGGGCAATTCTCTTGGGGCAAGGACGATAGCCATGGCCTTGCTCCCCACACATAAAACATTTGTGGTCCTTACTAAAAGCTTCTAGCTCTTTAGGAGAGAGTTTATATTTACCTTTGTAAACTCCCTTCTCCTTGGATCGATTGTTGTTGTTGTTGGAATAGCCTTGGTAAGAATTTTGGGCATTGGTTTTCCTCTTGGCATCACTTTTGTCTTTATTTTCCATGGGCTTGACATTCCGTCTAGCCCCTTGTTGGAAATTGATGTGCGAAGCAACCATGGTGTGGTGGATTACTTCAGTGATAGGACCAACTCGTTGAGAGTTGACATACTCGGCCATCTCTTTGGGTAATCCCGCACATAATTGTTGCTTTTGCTTGGCAAAGTCTATCTTTTGAAAGACAATAGCCTTGAGATATAAATCCCAAAACTTATCCACATATGTGGATAGACTCATGTGAGAGAAGCTTTAAATTTCGCCATTTGGTAAACACTTTGTCCTTTGCATCACTTGCAAGGAATTGCTTCATGATGGAAACTCGTAGAGTTTTCCATGTCTTTGGGGCTTTGCCATTGCCACGACGGATAGCCCACCATTGACGAGCCAATTTTTGGAAGTGCATAGCTACATGGTGTAGCTTGGAGGACTCCATGAAGCCCTCATCTCCAAAGGCTGCATCAAATTGTTGGATGAAGGCCAATACTTTGTCGGTAGCACCAAAGGTGCCATCATAGGTGAGAAAAGAGATACTCTTTCCTCCCTCTTTGAACTTCTTTAGCTTTTGTGACCTTCACCATGCAGGGTAAGATTTGCGGTGTCCTCCCCTCTTGTATTCTTTAGGAGAATAGCCATAGCTTTCATCATTAGAGGAGGAAGGTGAAGAAGAAGAAGGAGAAGAAGGTGACCTCTTTCTTGCCCTTTTCTTCCTTGGTTTCCTCTCTTCCCTTTTGGAGTGACGAGGAGAACGACTATGGGTTAACCGTTTCCTCTTGGGAGGAGTTGGCAATTGTTTAGTCCTCTTCTTTGTGGAGCCACGTCTTCGGAGGAATTTAGGGATTCATTACTTTCTGGATCTTTGGATTCCTCCTCTCGTATGGGAGAGAGTCTTCTTTTGGGGGTCTCATCAAGAGGCCTCCTAAGCTCTCTCTCCTCTTGGAGGGCAAAGGAAATCCCATAAGCACGAAGTTGTTGAGTAACTTTGGTTTGCAAAGCGGGGTTGCCCATAGCTTGTTGCAACCTAGTGACAAGATAATTAACAAACATGGGGGCATCATCATTAGCACCTTCATGTGCAAAATCAAAGTTATCATCAATGTACATTCTACTTCCTTGGTTATTGTCAGCCATGTTAATTAAACTTATGTGTTTACTTAGTGTAAGCTTTGGCAATTCAAAACCTTAGTTGCTACTCCTCTTAGCGTTTGAAAATAGGCAGTTAAGTATCTACACCCACGGCTCGAATTGGTTAATTATAGAGAGTAGTGGAGTGAGTCTAACGTAGCAAAGTTGCCGAGGGATAGCTCCTTTTGGACTTCTTATGGTTTAATAATGGTAAAGTTGTAGGCAAGTCTAAAAAGACTCCATTATTAAGACCAAAGCTCCCAAGGTGTGCACCATATCCCACATAGTGGGCTCAACAAAATCGACAATAGATTCTAGTCCCACTTACCCTAATATAGTTAACAAAATCAACCATTAATAGGCTACTTAAGGACCTCTGTTCTTAAGCAAGATGAGAGAAACCAAATGCTCTGATACCAATGTAATGGAAATGACCTATGAACTTTGAGAGTAGCGGAATTAGGAAATTAGGTGAAGCACTTTTGTGAGATTACTTTGTGAGCATAGCGGGTGAACTTAATTGATGGTAGCAACATGAATATGGTACTTAGTTAACTTCGCATGAATAATACTTTTGCAAGAGAGAGTTTAGAGAACATGACAATAGTTGAGGACCGGATTCATACGGAGCCGTTCCCCCTCCAATAGGCAATTGTATTATAGTTTCTCCCATCAAGAGAGACTTGGTACAATACAATCTTTGTGTTCATTGTGACCTAGGTGACGCAATGAAGACGGAAAGCTTCATGCATCACAAACATAACATAAACTTTGTAGAAAGCATTAACTATCCCAAGCCTCAGTCCCAAGGCCTCAAACACCTTCGAAGGTGGACAGAGCTAGCGGGGAATCAGGGTAGGAAAGAGGAAGAAGAAACATTCCATAGGAGAAAGAAATAGTTCCTCACTTATCATCACTCTTCTTGCTAGCATACATAATAGCATAGTAATGAAGATGGAGAAGATGGTAAGCTTAAGCATTGAAGCATGGCTCTTGGTTGGATTTGCAATCCATAGCCAAGAGTGTTGGTGTAGGCTCTCACTTCTCACAAGCTTGGAGAAGGAGTTGGAGTTCCTCAACTTTCACCGAGTGAGAATGAATCCAGAAAATGAGTGTGTGTGTGGTGTATATCCCCGCAGCACCTCCCTTGCTTGCTTGGGACGAGTTGTAGCCTTTACACATGTTTCAAGCTCATTGGACTCCTCTCCCCCTTAGCCAATCACATGCAGCATGAATTCAAGTACATGGGTAGTCTTTGGACAAGTGTCCTCCTTACCCCTTAGAGAGAGAGAGCTTGAAAATATCTAGATATTTGTTGGATGGAGCTAGAAGCTCATTGGACCCCTCTTTAGCCCAACCAATAACATTCAAGCACACCATGTGGTTAAGCATAGGGAGAGTCTGACATGTGTCCCATGTACCCTTTGAAAAAGGGGTGTGCTTTGGGTGAGTGGAAAGTTAAGTCAAAGATTCCCCTAACTTTGGGACTTTCATGCATAGGAAGCTTCTCAAGCACCTTTCTCATTAAGTTTGTAGGGTCTCTTTTTGACTCAAGCACCTTACCCCCCATTAAGTATGACAAGCACCTCAAGTACATTACTCATCAAGCATGACAAGCACCTCAAGCACCTTAGTCATCAAGCACGCACCTTAGACATCAAGCACGACAAGCACCTCAAGCTTAGGTCGGGTTCCCACCTCAAGCTCGGCCCTAGCTTGCCTAAGGTCAAAGTACTTTTAACACTAACCATTGGAGGTCTTTAATGAAGCTAACCCTAAGGTATTTTAAGCTCCATTAGATGCACATTTCTCTTTGATAGACTACCTCCTTTTGGACCCTTATTGAGATGTAACCATCTCTCCTCTTGGCCCCCTGCTGAGGTAAGTTTAGAAGCACTTATTGCACATTGCTCTTTGATAGACCATCTCCTTTTGGACCCCTATTGAGATGCAACCATCTCTCCTTTTGGTCCCGTGTTGAGATAGGTCTAGAAGCACATGTCTCTATTCTAACTCTTGTTCCCGTTTATTCTCCCACATTAAATGATGAGTTTAATATGAGAAAATCAATTGGTAAAGTTAGATATTATATTTTATGACACTAGAGTACGCAAAGGAAATTGCATTTAAATGAACAATGTTTTTGTATTAGAAGACTCATTCTCTTTCTTTTAGTGTGCACAAAATTTAAGAAGTATGCATGCTTAGGATCATGTTTGTGATGACAACGTCTCTCAAACACCAAGTAGAATTTGTCATTCTACTTTGAAACTATGATATGGACTAAAGAGTAGACATGCTTGCGGTAGCTAAGTCTGCCAAGCACCAAATGGATTAGTCATCCATCTTGGAATGATGACGTAGGGTAAAAAGGGATCCTCTACCCGCTACTAAGAAACATGGACTAATGACTAGGCTTGATCTTCTCTACCTCATAGTCGAGGACGACTATGATGTCAAGAGAGAGGTAATGTCATAAAATCCTATATCTAGTTAACCCAAATGATTTTCTCATATTAAACCGATCATTTAATGTGGGAGAATAAACAAGAACAAGAGTTAGAATAGAGACATGTGGTTCTAGACCTATCTCAGCAGGGGACCAAAAGGAGAGATGGTTACATCTCAATAGGGGTCCAAAAGGAGATTGTCTACCAAAGAGTAATGTGTAATAAGTGCTTCTAGTCTTATCTGAAAAGGGGACCAAGAGGAGAGATAGTTACATCTCAATAGGGGTGCAAAAGGAGATTGTCTACCAAAGAGCAATGTGTTATAAGTGCTTCTAAACTTATCTCAACAGGGGACCAAGAGGAGAGATTGTTACATCTCAATAGGGGTCCAAAAGGAGATATTCTATCAAAGAGAAACATGCATCTAATGGGGCTTTAAAGACCGTAGGGTTAGCTTCATGAAAGGCCTCCACAAAGGTTAGTGTTAAAAGTCCTTAGACCTAGGACCTTAGGCAAGCTAGGGCTGAGCTTGAGGTGGAAACCCGACCGTACTTGTCGTGCTTGCTGACTAAGGTGCTTGAGGTGCTTGTCATGCTCGGTGGCTAAGGTGCTTGTCGTGCTTGATGAGGAAGGTGCTTGTCGTGCTTGCTGACTAAGGTGCTTGAGGTGCTTGTCATGCTTGATGAGGAAGAGGCTTGAGAAGATTTTTATGTATGGGGGGTAAGGAGCTTGAGTAAAAAAAAGACCCTATAAAGGAGGGGGAAAGCCCCAAAGTTAGGGAAATCTTTGACTTAACATCCCCTTTTTCAAGGGGCACATGGACACATGTCAAGCTCTCCCTATGCTTAGCCACATGGTGTGCTTGAATCCTATTACTTAGATAAAGAGGGGTCCAATGAGCTTCTAGTTCAATTCAACAAATATCTAGACATGGTAAGATCTTCGCTACACTGATAAATATGGTCGAGACTCACAAGAATCTTTTCCAAATATTCAAGAGGTTATATCCATCTCACAACAAAGGCAAAAAGGGCTGCTGCTAATAAGCACAGAAGAGCCTTAACCTTTAAGGAGAATGATTGGGTCTTGCTAAATTTTCTCAAGGCTCATCTAAGGCGTACTACGGGCAATAATCCTACGGGCCACCAAGAGAATTATGCTAAACTAGCAAAAAGATACTATGGTCCTTTTTAAATTCTTAAGCCAATCATTGAGATGGCTTATCAATTAAAGTTGCCCAACCATTGGCTCATGCACAATGTTTTCCATGAGAGCCTATGTAAACCTTACAAAGGAGCGCCACCAAAAGAAGCAATAGTTGTGCAGATCCTCCAAAAATTGACGATCAAGACGAAGTACTTCAATTTGCGTCCATCCTATGAATGGAAAACAAGGTATTAAGAAACAGTACGATTATGCAACAAAATCTTATTAAGTTTTAGGATTATCCTTTTGAAGATGCTGAATGGATGCAAGGAACCTAGCTTAAGGATAATATGAGCCTTGTCAATGCTTACAATGCTACACTAGACTACGCAAATGAAAATGCATTTTAAATGAACAACGTTTTTGTCTTATAAGACTCATTCTCTTTCTTTTATTGTGCACAAAATTTAAGAAGTATGCATGCTTAGGATCATGTTTGTGATGACGACGTCTCTCAAACACCGAGCATTAGGAAAAATTTGGACTCACAAAGGGGCCCTTTAAGGAGTTTGACTTTACCTCTCTCTACCAAAACGAGCGCACGGATAAATTTTTGCAAACAAACTCCAAAGTTGACGGAGGTTTGACAATTAGAATGTCCTCTTCAAGCTCTATCTACTGATATATAGCACGCCATGAGATTCTTCATATTTTAAAAGATTCTTTTTTTGATTCACCTATGATGGGACAACTCTGTCGGAATCTAAGTGAAATTTCACTTAGATTCCGACAGAGTTGTCCCATCATAGGTGAATCAAAAAAAGAATCTTCTAAAATATGAGGAATCTCATGGCGTGCTATATATCAGTAGATAGAGCTTGAAGAGGACATTCTAATTGTCAAACCTCCGTCAACTTTGGAGTTTGTTTGCAAAAATTTATCCGTGCGCCCGTTTTGGTAGAGAGAGGTAAAGTCAAACTCCTTAAAGGGCCCCTTTGGGAGTCCAAATTTTGCCTAATGTAAAGTTTGTCACTCTACTTGGAACTATGACATGGACTAAAGAGCGAACATGCTTCCGGCAACTAAGTCTCCCAAGCACCAAAGGATTAGTCATCCATCTTGGAATGATGTCGTAGGGTAAAAGGGGATCCTCTACCCACTAAGAAACATGGACTAATGACTAGGCTTTATTTTCTCTACCTCATAGTCGAGGACGACTATGATTTCAAGAGAGAGGTAATGTCATAAAATCCTATATCTAGTTAACCCAAATGATTTTCTCATATTAAACCGATCATTTAATGTGGGAGAATAAACAAGAACAAGAGTTAAAATAGAGACATGTGGTTCTAGACCTATCTCAGCAGGGGACCAAAAGGAGAGATGGTTACATCTCAATAGGGGTCCAAAAGGAGATTGTCTACCAAAGAGCAATGTGTAATAAGTGCTTCTAGACTTTATCTCACCAAGGGACGAAGAGGAGAGATGGTTACATCTCAACAGAGGTCCAAAAGGAGATTGTCTACCAAAGAGCAACGTGTAATAAGTGCTTCTAGACTTATCTCAGCATGGGACCAAGAGGAGAGATTGATACATCTCTATAGGGGTTCAAAAGGAGATAGTTAAAAGGTTAGTGTTAAAAGTCCTTAGACCTAGGACCTTAGGCAAGCTAGGTCTGAGCTTGAGGTGGGAACCCGACCCAAGCTTGAGGTGCTTGTCATGCTCGGTAACTAAGGTGCTTGAGGTGATTGTCGTGCTTGCTAACTAAGGTGCTTCATGTGCTTGTCGTGCTTGCTGACTAAGGTGCTTGTCATGCTTGATGAGGAAGGTGCTTGAGAAGCTTCCCATGCATGGGGGGTAAGGTGCTTGAGTAAAAAAGAGACCCTACAAAGGAGGGGAAAAGCCCCAAAGTTAGGGGAATCTTTGACTTAACCTTCCACTCACCCAAAGGGTATCCCCTTTTTCAAGGGGCACACAAAAACATGTCAAGCTCTCTCTATGCTTAAGCACATGGCGTGCTTGAATCTTGTTGGCACATGGTGTTCTTATCCTTTTAAAGATGCTACATGGGTGCAAGGAACCTAGCTTAAGAATAATATGAGCCTTGTCAATGCTTACAATGGTACACTAGAGTATGCAAAAGAAAATGCATTTTAAATGAACAATGTTTTTGTCTTATAAGACTCATTCTTCTTCTTTTACTGTGCACAAAATTTCAGAAGTATGCATGCTTAGGATCATGTTTGTGATGATGACGTCTCTCAAACACCGAGTAGAATTTGTCACTCTACTTTGGAACTATGATATGGACTAAAGAGCAAACATGCTTGCGGCATCTTAGTCTCCAAGCACCAAAGGGATTAGTCATCCATCTTGGACTGATGTCGTAGGGTAAAAAGGGATCCTCTACCCGCTAAGAAACATGGACTAATAGGCTTTATTTTCTCTACCTCATAGGCGAGGACGACTATGATTTCAAGAGAGAGGTAATGTCATAAAATACGATATCTAGCTAGCCCGAACGATTTTCTCATATTAAACTGATCACTTAATTTGGAAGAATAAACGAGAACAAGAGTTAGAATAGAGACATGTGGTTCTAGACCTATCTCAGCAGGGGACCAAAAGGAGAGATGGTTACATCTCAATAGGGGTCCAAAAGGAGATTTTCTACCAAAGAGCAATGTGTAATAAGTGCTTCTTGACTTATCTCAACAGGGGGCCAAGAGGAGAGATGTTTACATCTCAATAGAGGTCCAAAAGGAGATTGTCTACCAAAGAGCAACGTGTAATAAGTGCTTCTAGACTTATCTTAGCATGGGACCAAGAGGAGACATGGTTACATCTCAATAGTGGTCCAAAAGGAGATAATCTAGCAAAGAGTAAGGTGCATCTAATGGAGCTTAAAATACCTTAGGGTTAGCTTCATTAAAGACCTCCACAAAGGAAAGTCCTTAGACCTAGGACAATAGGCAAAGCTAGGGCTGAGCTTGAGGTGGGAACCTGACCCAAGCTTGAGGTGCTTGTCGTGCTTGCTGACTAAGGTGCTTGAGGTGCTTGTCATGCTTGGTGACTAAGGTGTTTGTCGTGCTTGATGATGAGTAAGGTGCTTGTCGTGCTTGCTGACTAAGGTGCTTGTCATGCTTGATGAGGAAGGTGCTTGAGAAGCTTCCCATGCATGGGGGGTAAGGTGCTTGAGTAAAAAAGAGACCCTACAAAGGAGGGGAAAGCCCCAAAGTTAGGGAAATCTTTGGCTTAACCTTCCACTCACCCAAAGTGCATCCCCTTTTTCAAGGGGCACATGGAAACATGTCAAGCTCTTTCTATGCTTAAGCACATGGTGTGCTTGAATCCTATTGGCTTGGCTAAAGAGGGGTCCAATGAGCTTCTAGTTCAATTCAACAAATATCTAGACATGGGAAGATCTTCACTATACTGATGAATATAGTCGAGACTCACAAGAATCTTTTCCAAAGATTAAAGAGGTTATATCCACCTAGCAGCAAAGGCAAAAAGGGCTGCTGCTAATAAGCACAGACAAGCCTTAACCTTTAAGGAAAATGATTGGGTCTTGCTAAATTTTCTCAAGGCTCATCTAAGGTGTACTACGGGCAAGAATCCTACGGGCCACGAAGAGTATTATGATAAACTAGCA
This sequence comes from Adiantum capillus-veneris, assembly GCF_014529385.1. Taxonomy (NCBI): domain Eukaryota; kingdom Viridiplantae; phylum Streptophyta; class Polypodiopsida; order Polypodiales; family Pteridaceae; genus Adiantum; species Adiantum capillus-veneris. Next base: position 33,794,250 of record NC_140946.1, on the reverse strand, counting down.
AAAAAGATACTATGGTCCTTTTTAAATTCTTAAGCCAATCAATGAGATGCCTTATCTATTAAATTTGCCCAAGCATTGGCTCAAGCACAATGTTTTGCATGAGAAAGTACTTCAATCTGAGTCTATCCTATGAATGGAAAAACAAGGTATTACAAAACGGTAAGATTTATCCAGCGAAATATTATTAAGTTTTAGGATTATCCTTTTAAAGATGTTAGATGGATGCAAGGAACCTAGCTTAAGTATAATATGAGCCTTGTCAATGCTTACAATGCTACACTAGAGTACGCAAATGAAAATGCATTTTAAATGAACAATGTTCTTGTCTTATAAGACTCATTTTCTTTCTTTTATTGTGCACAAAATTTAAGAAGTATGCATGCTTAGGATCATGTTTGTGACGACGACGTCTCTCAAACACCGAGTAGAATTTGTCACTCTACTTTGGAACTATGAAATGGACTAAAGAGCAGACATGCTTGCGGCAGCTAAGTCTCCAAGCACCAAAGGGATTAGTCATCCATCTTGGAATGATGTCGTAGGGTAAAAAGGGATCCTCTACCCGCTAAGAAACATGGACTAATGACTAGGCTTTATTTTCTCTACCTCATAGTCGACAACGACTATGATTTCAAGAGAGAGGTGATGTCATAAAATCTGATATCTAGCTAACCCAAATGATTTTCTTATATTAAACTGATCATTTAATGTGGGAGAATAAATGAGAACAAGAGTTAGAATAGAGACATGTGGTTCTAGACCTATCTCAACAGGGGACCAAAAGGAGAGATGGTTAATCTCAATAGGGGTCCAAAAGGAGATTGTCAACCAAAGAGCAATGTGTACTAAGTGCTTCTAGACTTATCTCAACAGGGGACCAAGAGGAGAGATGGTAACATCTCAATAGGGGTCCAAAAGGAGATTGTCTACCAAAGAGAAATGTGTAATAAGTGCTTCTAGACTTATCTCAGCATGGGACCAAGAGGAGAGATGGTTACATCTCAATACGGGTCCAAAAGGAGATAATCTAACAAAGAGTAAGGTGCATTTAATGGAGCTTAAAATACCTTAGCTTCGTTAGAGACCCCCACAAAGGTTAATGTTAAAAGTCCTTAGACCTAGGACCTTAGGCAAACCAAGGTTGAGCTTGAGGTGGGAACCCGGCCCAAGCTTGAGGTGCTTGTTGTGCTTGCTGACTAAGGTGCTTGAGGTGCTTGTCATGCTCCGTTGGGCTTCTCCTACATAAGTCTTCTTGGCCACTTTGACGGATTCCTCTTCTAGCTGAAAGGGTGGGAGTTCTTATAGTCTTTGCTTCATGGGACTCTTCTTTTGAATTGCACTTGGTGATGATTTCATTGAGCCTATAGGTAGCACATAAAATTTGCAAGCTAGGTCCGTTTTAAAGTTCCATCATCTATGCACCTCCATTTCTTGAACTTGGAAATCTCAAATTCAATTTTGGTGCTTAAAGATTACCACTAAAACCCATGCAAACATGATGCAACTAAAAAAAATCAACTTTGGACAAACATTTCAAAGCAAGATAATATATTTTCAATTATTGTTTAGGAATTGATTTTGGCAGACTTTGGTATTGCACATGGGTTAAGGGCATCATAAATTGGTAAGATTTGACTTTTGACAAAATTTGGATTAATTAATGCATGGTTGGGGTCATTTTTAGGAACAAAAGTCATCTTAAAATTTCTATCTGTGAAATGGAGTTCTTTGATAGTCCAAATTCTCTAAAATTTGGCATGTGGGCTTGTGTTGACAGGTTAGAAGCATGGATTACAAAAAATTATGAAGCTGGATTCATTTCAGCTCAAAAGATAGTAAGCACGATTATTATATCCTAGTACTTTTTTCAACTTTTTTGCAAGCTTTACATTTGTTAACCCTCACGGCACACGGACACCCATCACCTACGACGGATGCGTATTATGTATTCGATAGAGTCAGGTACCGGGCTTGTCGGTCCAATAGGGAAAGGTAGAGTGATCGTCGATGAGAGGCGCACTTTAACTTGGACATTCAAGGGATTAGTTGGTTAAGCATGGGCGCCCAAGTGTGAATGGGGTGAGCTCCTATAAAAGCCAACTAAACCTAATTTTTACTCATTCTCTCATTTGTGCAATTGAAGAGTGCTCTTGCTCCATCTCCATCTTCTTCTTCTTCACCTCCTTGTGTGTGTGTGTGAGAGAGAGAGAGAGAGGGAGAGTGTGTGTGCGATCGAGCATTACGAAGGCACGACGGCGGCGAAGCGGTTGAGCGCGGCACGACTGCAGCTTCTTCTTCATCGCGGCGAGGAATCCACCACGAAGGCGAGCGTAGAGCGGTGAGTGACACACCCTTTGTTTTCTTGAGCTTGCTAGTTTAGGCTTGTTGTGTGCTTGGAGCCGTTTGTGGCTCGCATACGGTGTATTGGCAAGTCCCTTGCTTCGACAGTGCGGCAAGGAGCGCACAACATTATACAATGGTAAAGCATGATGTAAAGAAGCCATGGATGTGGTTTTTGTAAAATTTGGAAATTTCTAAATGGCCCCATAGGGAAAAATTTGGAAATTTGAAGCCTTGGTGCGTTTTTGGTTAAAGTAATCAAATGAAAATGGAATTTTGCAATTTCAACTGATATGTGGGGTCAATACAATGTGTACAAGCAAGATGTGAAGGACTTTTGGCAAAATGGTATATTTTTAGGTAAAAAGATAATAAGCATGATTATTTTCTAAGCTTAAAATTATTTACCAAAACTGAAATTTAAGATTACACACATGCTAACTAGGTCTAGTACATAAACCTTAGTCCTTTTGAACTTGAATTTGATGACTCAAGGTAGATTCTTCCACTTTGCTTTGTGCTCTCTGTGGTTTTGTTGTTGACTCTTGATAGAGGTGATTCTTTTCACTTGAGGTAGATTCTTACACTTTGCTTTGTGCTCTTTGCGATTTTGTCTTTGACTCTTGATAGTGGTTATTCTTTTCACTTTGGAGTGCATGGGGTTGTCCCATAGGGCACGTAGATCCACTCCATCAAATTTAGATAAATTTGGAGTAAATTTGTGGCCACAAGTTAACAATGAAGCTTTGCATATCTCTGAGCCGTTTTCTAATGCCATAGGCATCACTTGATGTCTCCCAGTTAGGTACAACTATGTAGAACCCCCTTGTGAAATAAAAAATATCAAGCTCTAACACCTTGCAAAAATTGAGATTATTATCTATAGACCCCCCTAGACTTAGGTCAAATGATCATATGAGCTGATAGGAGTTTGGTGCACCGGATTGGTTGCTATGGTCATTTTTGCGTCTTTCTACCCCAAGGATGCTCTATTGACCTAAAGTTTTTTTGGATTACCCACTTGACAAACCCACAATAAAATTAGCTCATTAGTAAGTTAGGAACTTATCCCTCATATCTCATGTGAGATTGTGCACTATGGAATTCATTGGAAGCTTGTAAACGCACGCAAAAATAGGTCTCTGAGAGCTCTCTCCAAAGGTGAAAAGTGAAAATGAGACTATTTTTTGCTTGCCTAGTATATACATATCTATACCCTATTGTCCAAATTCTCTCATACCTCTTGGTTAGTCCCAATAAGTCGTGAATCACTCTTTCTTTCCAAAAATCTCTTCTTTTGAACTCCGTTTGCTCAAGTTTTGAAAATTTTGCAACATCAGGCATCGTGGGCTTAATTTGGGCTTTCTATAACTGTCATTAGAATTGAACAAGATTTGACATGCTTGTCCATTATTTCTTCTTGATCACCATCATACCTTTTGTTCCTCAACCTGAGCTTTTTTTGTTATTTATTTATTATTTTTTGACCTTTTTATTGAAAAAAATAAAAATCCAAGCCAATAATTTTCAAAACACACTCGAAGACTACAATTTGCAATCGGTGAAAATATTTTTATGGAAGAACAACGCTAAAGACTCGACGCCTTGGTAGTGGGAAGGATGGGAATCCATGGCAAGACCTCTACAGCAAGGTGATATAGGGATTCTTAACCCTAGTACTCATGCAAAAGCCCAATGCGCCAAGTTTGTGGTGGCAATTTTGGAGCAAGTCCAAGCTTGGGCTGATGAAGGCTATAGTGGAAAATGTCAAACTATGCTCGCAAGGTGTCCCCCAATGGAAAGGGCTAGAGATGCACAACAAGTTTCTTGCCCTGCGGGTGGGCTAACCTAAATCTTAATGGAATAATGAGCGAGCTAGTTTGGAAGTGGAACAAAGCAGCTGAGACTTTAGAATGGGGAGAGGTACCAAGGTACTTTCACAACTCATTAACTCACTAGTCCCCTTGGCTATCTAAGGCAGGAAGTGTCATAAATCCTTTTTAGAGAGAGGTGGCCAGAAAGATCAATAACAAAGGACTGCAACAAGTGGGCCAATTTTAAGACAGAAGTAGCAGAATTTGGAAAGGAATGGATCAACTAGCCTTATAATGCCACCTTAATGGAGCTGAAATATTGTTGGTCAATAGAGTTTTAGAAGACTTGGGATGCTCGATTGGGATTCTAGTTTTGAGTGGGAGGCATGGTGGTGGCCCACAAACAGACATTTTCTAAAACAAAAAACCAAGCCCATATACAAAACCCTTTGTTGGCCAATAGAGTTTTAGAAGACTTGGGATGCCTGATTGGGATTCTAGTTTTGAGTGGGAGGCATGGTGGTGGCCCACAAACAGACATTTTCTAAAACAAAAAACCAAGCCCGTATACAAAACCCTTATGGTCCACTAGATTGGTTTCTTCTTCTGAAAAAATAGTGGGGTAAGAAATGGTTGGAATCAAGATGGAGGTCAATTATGAAGAACATCTGAAACCCACAATGGCCACTGGGGATGAAGGTTTTTCTATGGAAGGTCCTTTGGGGAGACTTACCTATTGATGTGAAGATCTTGGTCAAAGGTATTGGTCCAGATAGGTGCTCTTATCAATGCAGAACGGCCACGGAGGACCTAACTCACTTGTGCCCGGCTATCTTCGACTTGGCAGGGAAGGTATGCAAGTGGGTTCAAAAGTCCTGGAAGGTAGGGTTCTCTAAGAACGATCTATTCATGGGCAAGAAGGTATTCAAGAGTCAAGTGTTACCAATCAGAACACAAATTGTTAGAAACTACTATTTCCAACATGTGTGGAAGGCAAGAAACTATCGGATCATTGAGAAAGCCCCAAAAGCAGCTAGTTTCTCACACATAATTCAAGAAACTAGGGAAGTGATCACCACCTGTGTGCGTATGTCGCACGTGTCAATGCAAGGAACTTGCCGATACACTGTGTGCGAGCCAAAAATGGCTCCAAGCACACAACAAGCCTAAACTAGTAAGCTCAAAGATGGCGATGGCGTGTCACTCACCGCTCTACGCTTGCTATCGTGGAGGATTCCTTGCCGCGAAGAAGGAGCTGCCGCTACGCCGCGCTCAACCGCCTCGCCCTTGTCGTGCCGCCACAATGCTCGATCGCACACTCTCTCTCTCTCTCTCTCTCTCACACACACACACACACACACACACACACACACACACACAAGGAGATGAAGAAGAAGAAGATGGAGATGGAGCAAGAGCACTCTTCAATTGCACAAATGAGAGAATGAGTGAATTTTAGGTTTAGTTGACTTTTATATGAGCTCGCCCCATTCACACTTGGGCACCCATGCTTAACCAACTAATCCCTTGAATGTTCCACTTAGAGTGCACCTCTCATCGGCGATCACTCTTACCCTTTTCCTATTCGACCGACAAGCCCGGTACCTGACTCTACCAAGTAAATAATACAACATCCGTCGTAGCTGATAGGGTGTCCGTGAGCCGTGAGGCTTAACATGCCCCCCTTCCTGATGTAAATTCCGTCCTCGGAAGCTATTGAGTTGAAGCTCGTTCATTGAGGTGGAAGAGCATTTGAGATGAATGTTCTTAGCCCTCTTCAGTGCAAAATCAAACAACATTGGCACGGTAATTGCATTCTCATATAAAATTAAAAATCATATGTAGTTTTAGGCAAACAAATTGATTGGTAGCATAATTCTAAACCATTTGTCAGCAATAAACATTAAATTGCAATATAATCAAATGCATAAACAGTTGGGAAGGTAAAAAACTAAACACGTTCGGGATCGCTAATTCAAAGGTCGAAAGGCACTAAAGATCGACTATTAATACCATGGGTAAGCTTTTTAATTTTCTCCGGTCAATTAAATTGTTTAATCACAAGAGCCAAGTATTTCATGTTCGAGGGCTAACTAGAGGCTATACCTAGAAGACCTTGTACTTAAGCTACGATAAAAGGAATTTCTCATGAAATCATCGCCTGTCTGATTACCTTTTCTTTGACCCCCCAAAGTCTTTTCATAGTGATCCAATTTTGATGTGTGTGTTTATTTTGTATGCCTTGGGTTTTTTCCTTTTCAAGGAAAAGCGCCCACACTGGGAACCTCTAGGGCTCTAGTACCATAGACGATACATGTGAGTGAAGTACCAAATCAAGCTGAGATTTCTCTTCCAGCTTAAGATTTCACATTGTGGCACTTTGATTTGTTTTTTTTTGTTCATTTTCAGCCCTAGTACATTTCACACAATGCTGCCTAAATCGGATTAAGAACCTAAGTAACCATTGATTATTAGGAAGGCATTCCCCATGGTATTAAGAGAAGATCTCTAACACCTAGCTTGGTCAAACTAGCTTAGTCGGACTGCTTGATTTTTAAACCTAGACAAGTGATTATGACAAAAAATTACTTTGAATTAAATGTTTGATACTAAGCAAATGTGTTGGATATTATGCTATCAATCACAATTAAAGCAGACAAACATGGATGCAAAAAGATAAGGGGCAATGCTAATGGACAAGAAACACCTGTTTGTGTTGATGGTCGCACTTGATTTGAAGTGTGAATGAGAGAAAGATCCCATGAAGGTCCAAATCTTAAAAACAACAACACGTTCCTGTACACACTAAGAAAAACAAAGAATACCTCTAGGAGGCACATCAGTGGGAAAAGGTACCAACACTTATTGAACGCAATTAAAAAAACATAAGGAACCCTAACCTAATTATTTGCAATCCCCCTAGAGAGTCAAGGGAATAGAATATTGTAGAGATTGGGGGGAAACCCTAAGGCTAAACCCCTATCCTCGTCGTCGAGGAAAACAAAGTCATCATCCGTGAGACCATATGCGCCATCCGTATAATCATGTAAATTCTTCTTCATCATCAGAGGCACCAATGTTTAGTAAGAAGGTCACTAGATTCCTATAGTCATCTTGGTCAAAAGGATAGGCTTGTGCAATGGGAGATACACTCTCTACTAAGTATGGATCAGTCGCGGTCAAGAGATGTATCAGCCATTCTAACTCCTCGAAATTCCTCTCACATGCTAGCATACCTACCAAATCCCATTCACATACAAGCATCGGAAGGACCATGTGAAACATTTGTGAAAAGTAACGAGGCACCTGTCACCCAAGGCAGGAGTGGATGACTCTAGCGTACTAGCCATATCTGTACACGTGAATAGATGATGGTTAGAGTGCAAATATTACAAGGGTCGTGTTCTTGTGCATAATGTGTTTTTATGATATTGTGTTATGGCTCTTGCTCTTTTACTTTTTTATCTTGTTTTTGTGAGTATAAGGCTTTATATATACATTCCCTAAGATTGGAGATTAAGAGGTCAGGGAGGAAGGTTGAGAGGGAAGCAAGTGAATGATGGTTGTCAGCAAACACTCCCCCCTTCCTTGGGTAGATCATACCTTTTGGAATGATGTCGTCACCTTTTGAAACCAATTGTTTCAAGTTGTTCTGGGTGAAGGATTTAACCAATAGTTTTCAACCGCCCTATGCGTTTCATCTAGTTGCAAGGGTGGTAAGGTACTCTTCCATGATTTTATTTGCAACATTGTTGTAGGTGGTGAACTGACAATGGGAGGTGCAAACTCTTTCTTGCTTGTATAGATATGTACAATGGTAGGTGGAGGTTGTGTCGAAGCTTCTATTTCGTATAGGAACTACATGAAGAGCAAGAAGCTTCATTTGATTTCCCTGTTCGTGAGCTAGGTGGAACAAATCGTTCTTTCTTTGGTACCCAAACTAGCTCTGGAGCAGGTGTGTAGCATTTCGTGATTTTTTCCTTTCCGCGATCTTCAATTTGTTTTGGAGCCACACGATTGAGCTCACATGGACCCGGTGACAAGTAAGAGTACAATTTACGTTTTGGCACCCAGATTTGATCATTTCCTTCATAGTAGCCTTGAGCTTCCAATAGTTTTTTAGGAATCCAACACAATGTTTCTTTACATTTCTTGGGGTGAATGGGACGTCTCTTACCAGGCTCCTGTCTTTTAACACTAGCTATGGTTGCCAAAGAAGCTTTAGGGACCCACTTGTATGTTTTCTTTGTTACATTGGGATGGGTCTTGTGTGTCTCAAGCTTTATTTCAGCTACATTAGTTGAAGCTCTAGAGAGTTGGGCTATGGGGACATATGGTTCAACCTCTTGGACATGCAACGTTTTGGGTTTTATTTCCTTAAGAGGCAATATCTCAGGGACTATGGCTCGAGTGGCAAGGCTAAGAGTCGGTTTCTGTGTTGTGACACCCCCTGTCCCCCAATCAATAGTGCATTTGGTGGCTAGCATCCACGTGCGTCCTAGGTTTATATCACCCTCCATAGTTCTAACAGCCATGACCAAAAAGTCTTGAGCTACAATCCCATTGTCATAACTGACAGAATGTGCCAGATTCCAAAAACCGAAGTTTTTTTCTTGTTGACACCCTTGACTTGGATAATACTCTCAGATAGAGGTGGCTTCCCTAACTGACACCACACCCCATATGATAGCAGATTATATTTAGCACCCGTGTCTAATAAGACGTTATATAGCACTTTTCCATAGGTGCTGTTTTAGCTCAATAGGGTATCGTAGAGGTGTGTCAGAGTCCAACCAATCCTCATTGGTTTCAACGTGGAATGCATGTGTGGCTCCAAGGTTAGCCTCTCATTTTCGTCTTATGCGTTGTTGTCGCTCCTTAGCCTCAGCTTGAGCTTGTATCTTTTTCAATTCTATTTGTGTCTTGGCTGCTTTTTTTGTAACGGATGGCACGTAGCTTCTCTTGGCTTAAAGGATCATAGTATCTTTTAAATTTGCTCCCATTGAGGAATCCAATGGTTTCAACTCTATCAAGAGTCTCCACACGAATGGTTCCTTGTGGGGTGATCTCACATACTCTATATGGTCCTTTTCCCGCATATTTCAACTTTTTCTTTTCGTTACGCACTCCATACATAAGGACTTTATCACCAACATTGATATCTTTGTTCTTTAGATGATGGTCAAACCATTTCTTCCTCCTATCTTTCTCCACAAGTGCATTTTGCACAGCTAATTGCCTCTCTTCATCTAGTCTTTCAAGGATATATAATCGCTCAACTAAGGGGTTACCATCCCAACCTTCTTGAGAAGCTACTCGAAGACTAGGAACGACAAACTCCCATGGCATAACCGCTTCTTGGCCATACACCATCTTAAATGGTGTGCAATTAATGACAACTTTGTACGCAGTACAATAAGCCCATAGAGCTGATATAAGCTTCAAATCCCAATCTGTGCGATGAGCTTCCACTGTTTTGGTCAAGATAGAGATTAAGGTCTTGTTGGTGCTCTCAGCTTGGCCATTTGCTTGTGGATAATAAGGTGTGGACTTATGGTGAGCTATCATAAAGTTGGTAGTGAGTTCTTTTATTACTCCATTTATAAAATGAGTACCATTATCACTCACAATCTCAAAGGGACAACCAAATCTTGTAATAATGTTCTCAAAGAGAAACTTGGCAGTTGATTTCGCATCGCCTTATGTGTCGCCCTGGCTTCCGCCCACTTTGTCACATAGTCAGTGGAAACGATAATATATCGAGATTGAGTGCTACGAGCTGCCGGACTAATTGGGCCTACAAAGTCCAAACCCCATTTTTCAAATGGTTGAATCACTTTAACAGGATGTTTCGTTGTGTGATCTTGTAGCGTTGGCATTCATCACATTTTTTTGCAAAAAGTGCATCCTTGAATAAGGTAGGCCACCAATAACCTGATTGCAACACCTTTCTAGCTGTTAGTTCCCCTGAGAAATGTCCTCCGGCTATACCCATGTGGGCTTCTTGCAGTATGTATAAATACTCATCCTCACGGGCACAACGTCTAAGAATATCATCCTTACCTAGCCTATAGAGAGTTCCTGCAATGAGAGAGTAAGGTTCACATTCTTTTAACAGTTTTCGAGCTATGTCTTTACGAAGCTCCTTGGGTGGAAAACCATTAACTAGAAAGTTCACAATCTTCTCACTCCATACATGTATGGTTTCGACTAGGAATAGAGAAGTATCGGGAAACTCATCATCGACTCCAGTAAGGGCTTCACACCATTGGGTATGTGAGACAAATGATCCGCCATGCCATGTCTTTTACCAGGTCTCACCACAACGGTAAAATCAAACTCAAGGAGAATTAACAACCATTGTGTAATTCTTCCCATGGAACAAGGTTTATTTACTAGATACAACAAGGCTTGATGATCAACATAGAACACAAACTTGTTGGCTAGAAGGTAGTAGCAAAATTTTTTCACTGCATAAATCATACCTAAACCTTTTCGCTCTATAGTGGTGTAGTTTCTCTCGGCATCATTCAATTGACGACTTGCAAAGCTAATGGGGTAGTCCAGTTTATGTTCTCATGGTTGAGCAAGAACACACCCAAAGCAAAGTTCGATGCATCAATATGCACATGAAAAATTACATTCCAATTGGGCACTCGTAGAATAGGAGCGCTAGTCAAGGTCTTTTTCAATGACTCATAAGCATGGTCACACTCCGCAGTCCATTGGAACTCAATAAGAAGCTTGTACAAAGGACGAGCTATCTCGGCAAAGTTTAAAATAAACCGTCGGTAATAACCAACATGGCCCATGACCCTTTGAACTCCTTTATAGTTTGTAGGTGGTGGCAATTCAACAATGACTTTAATTTTGCTCTCATCTGTGGAAATCCCATTTTTGGACACTATATGCCCTAAAATAACTCCATGTTTAACCCAAAATTGGCATTTGAAAGGGTTTAAAGAGATGCGATAGAATCTACACTTCTCAAACACTTTTTGTAAGCATGATAGATGTTCTTTCCAAGAGGAATAAACACAAAGGTCATCTAAGAAAGCTTCACAAAACTACCTCAAATATTCTCTAAAAGCGGTGTTTATTAATCTTTGAACAGGGGCATTGGTTATGCCAAAAGCCATAACACGAAATGCGAACACTCCAAATTTGGTTATAAAGGCTGTTTTAGCTTGGTTCTCCAACGCAATTGTGATTTGATTGTAGCCAGAGTACCCATCTAAAAAGCTATAAGCTTCCTTCCCTGCAACTCTTTCAAGCACATGTTTTGAATATGGCAAGGGGTAATGGTCCCTCCTAGTGGCGGCATTGACCTTCTTGAGATCCACGCACACTCTAAGTTTCCCATTCTTTTTTAGCACAATCACTATTGGAAACACCCATTCTAAGTGCTCAATAGGGTATATGAATCCTCATTCCACAAGCTTTTCAATCTCTTTTGAACGATTTTTGCATATTTAGGATTCATTGGGTAGGGTCGTTGCTGAACTGGTTTAGCCATGCTATTCATGGGGATTGTATGTTGCACCACGGAAGGTGGAACACCTTTCATATCATGATATGTCCAGGCAAATATATCCCTAAATTCCTTGAGAAGTTCTTTAAGTACACACTCCTCAGTCTCTGTCAGATCTTGGGCAATGAAAACAGGTTTAAACTCTTCTCCTGGGTATGCTAACTCTATTTCCTTAACTATCGTTGGACCGTCATAGACTCCATTGCTTCCATCGATAGGTTTTCTTTGAGCCTTTGTATACACAACCTTACGTTCCTCTGTGGTATAGGATTTGAAATGTTCAGGTGCAGGGTGTAAGTCTGTGGAGTCCTGTTGTTTTGTGGATTGTGATTTCACTTCCGATTCCTTTTGTTGTTGAGCTAACTCTCGATTTTGTCGTCTCCTTACAGTAAGGCTCAACTTTGGCTTCTTTGTAGCCTCTAGTTGTTCGATGTCAATGGGTTGTGGGCTACACCACATAACGCTTTGAAGGTATTCACCCCAGTTATCTACCAACTTCTGATGAGCATCACATGCCCCTATATAATTAAGCCATTCTGCGGTAGATTTCTTTTTATTTATTCTAGCACGCACATTTGCTCGATATCGTCGCCTCTTATATCTCTTACTCTTCTTGTCTAATTCTCGATTACAACAGATCTCTAGTGAAGAGTCACTAGATGAATCACTTCTTGTGTCTTCTGCTACCTTGGATAGATTGTCATCTGGAGTACCACTGGGCCCTGAATGGTTTGTCCCCACATTTGTACTAAGATTTAACTCAAATTCTTTGTCCTCAGAGTCAATTTCAATTGATGATTCTGACCCCAAATCATGTGGGCTATAGTTTTGTGAGGCGCTACTAGTTCCAATGCCAGTCAAACTTTCATCTTGTAGGTCATCAGAAGCTATATGCATTGCTTCTAGCATATTTAAGGGTACGAGTGGTGGAATTTCATCCCCCTCAGGTGTTACCCAGGTCGTCCCCCTATTTCCCTAAGTGTCTATGGTTGCTGCTAGGTGGACCCAATCCACATTGTCCGACTCAGCCATCCTAGGTAATACATCCATATAAGGAGAATCTTCCCCAACATCAATGTCCGCTTTACACGTGTAACAATACTGCAATGGGGCCGAGTGAACTGTGGTGTCAGATCTATGATCAATTATAAACCTATTTCCTAGAGGATGTCCTCGACCAGTTACAAGATCCACTCGAATGACAGAATCTTGGAACTGCAAGTAGACATGGTTTTTAGACCAGTCATGCACCATTTTTGCTTCCCTCATGAAAGGACGTCCTAAGATCATCTCAGATGCCATAGTGTGTTTGGAGAAACCATAACAATGAAGGTAATCCTTATTCTATGTCCAAAGACCTTGATCTTGAGATCTTCTAGCATCCGAATAGGTTTAACAATAGACCCATTGGCCATCTTCACTGCAATGGTTGTGGTTGCAAGGTGAGGTCTTCCCATAGTTTCCCAACAATTTTTAGTCACAATGCTAACCCCAGCATCACCATCAAGGATTCCCTTCACAGTTAATCCCTTAGTAGTGATTGTTATGGTCGCACTGGATTCATAACCGTCAAAGTATTGTCCCCGCTTGTTAACAGGTATTTCTATAACAAGGTTCTCAGCTAGGTTGGGTTGTGGATCTAAGTGTTCCTCCTCTATTGACATCTCCCCAGCTCCATCCATCTCGGCAAATTGTGGTAGCCTAACCTTCAGTTCTCCATTGAGGAAGGCTCGAAGAGCTAAGACTAGCTCAGGGTCTTTATATAGTTTGGACATGATGGTGGTTCTAACTTACTATCAAGCAATTGATTATTATTGAAGCGCTCATTTGGATTACAACGAGAATTCAAATGCTTTAAGCGACTAATAAAGTCTCTTACCGACTCTTCTTCCTCTCGTTGGGCTTTCTGGAGCTGAGAGGCTACACCCTAAAGCACTCCCCCTCGTATGTATTCTTTCAAGAACAGTCTCCTAAGAGTAGGGTAAATCGTTTTTTCTTCCACCCTTAGGGTTATCTACCAATCCCTTGCCTTCCCACTTAAGGTTAGGCTTAAAGCATTACTCTTATGCAAGTCATTGTGTTCTCCTAGAGAATCACATTTTTGTTCAAACACTTCAATATGCTTTCTCACATCCCCGTCTCCACTAAATTTTTGTGTGAGCTTGGCTATTTGTACTACCTTACTTCTAGGATCTCTATCAGGCGTGTTACGCATATTCTCAGTAATAGATCGACCAATAGCTTGAGCAAATGTTGCCAAGTCACCTAAGTGAGCAGGCACCGTGGGTGAAGGCGCTCCAGAGACTACATGTGGAGTAGGTATTGGCATTGGGCTTGGCGCATAGGAAGCCCTTGGGTTCCACGTCGGGTATGACGTTGTGCGATGTGGTGGTCCATAGTTCATATTTGTGGCCCTAGGCATAGCAGACGTCGGATGTGACATGCTAATGCTAGCCGGTATAGTCCCATGGAAATAAGAGCTTGGGTGTTGTGGTTGTGGAGCATAGGTAGTTTAAACAATGGGAGGGGTAGGGACTACATGAGTGCGATGACCCATAGGTGCATACGATTGGTACACACTTCTAGGCACTGTTTACAGGCATTGAGCTACCATGTAGTGGTGCTTTACTAACAAATGAGGTCCATGGCGTGTTTCTCAGCATGCCCATCATTGGGGTAGGCATGGTAGCCGTGGTGTCATCAAGGAAAAGATGAGCTAGACTGGAAAGGTAAAGCTATCACTTGTGGGCTTAGATTGCACTAAGACCCCTCGCGAACGAACATATGGAGGATCCATCAGACTTACTGAGGGATTCTCCATTTGTGATAAGGTCGGTTGTTGACTTGTCTTGTATCCAAGAATCTCATGAGACCCGTTGAAGGCATGTTGATCCCCTTGTTCTGTCTCTCTAACTCAATGACCCTATGGATGACCTCACAAACTCTTTGTTGTTGATCCTCCACACTAGTAGCACCCATTGTGGATTGTAGGACATCTAACCAACCCACGTGATAGGTGTGACATGTGTATAGGTTGGTTAGAGTTTCCGTTTGTAGTTCGTACTCCCAGTTCTCATTTAAGAACGCTCCATCTAGGATTGAGGTGCTAGGGATGTCCTTTGAGCTAAATGCAATGTTGCTTTCTAGGGGTTGGCCCTTAGCAGTTGCTAAGTCAGGAGCACAGTTGCTAAGTCAGGAGCACTCGATTGCTCTCTTAGCAAGGATATTGACATAGGGGCTTTCGCTTTTAACTCTCTTTGTTGCTCCGCCTTGCGTAAGCTCTCGACTTCCTTTTCCCTAGTCGCAATGATATATCGCTCAACCTCTTGCACTTCGGCAAGGCTTCTACCATCGGGTAATATGCCCTCAGAGGGGAATAGCTCTGAAGAGTCAGGAGGTGCAGTGAATGAAGTATTCACGTGCACATTCTCTAAGGGCATAGGGTCTATGTTGGTCATGAATGGAGAATTTACTTCCCCACCCCCCTCATTTACATCATTAGCTCCATGTTTGGAGCGAGTGGCTCTACTAAAGGGTTCCTTCAAGCAGCTAAACACGCTCAGCCCGGACCGCGGGCCCATGGCATGCATGTCTTGGCTTGAACTATCGGGATTAGGCATTGGGAAACCCTCCATGACGTCGTAGTCAGAGGAAGAGTCACTAGCCTCTATGTTCGGGTCTTGGTTTGTACTACCTTGGGTCCTCGCCGAGGGCCCGGAACCTAAGGTAGGTGGATAATGAGAACTCACGTAAGTCAAAATTCTCTCTAGTTGCTCCGTCTCTAGCACACGACCAGAGCGCAGATGCATGTGCCTTTGGCACCCTACAAGTGTCCGCAAATAACCTCGAAGGTTAACTGCTTACTTTTTTAGGCGTTCATTTTTACTTGTTTTTTAATGATCGGTTTCTTTAATTAAAGTGTGTGATAGCTCCAAACGAGCGTATCACTCAGAGGGTCGTGGTGTGCGTTACAGCACAACGGTTAGTCACCTGAAGCTTCGTTGGTCCTCAAAAGAGTCGATTTTTAGCTACATGTGAAGCTTAAATACGTAATTTTAAAGGGCGATTGAGGCCTGAGCCTGAGTGTGAGCTTGGGCTTGGGTCTGGGAGATATTCTCGATCCCGATCCTACATTTATTTTTTTAATA
Source organism: Adiantum capillus-veneris (assembly GCF_014529385.1). Taxonomy (NCBI): domain Eukaryota; kingdom Viridiplantae; phylum Streptophyta; class Polypodiopsida; order Polypodiales; family Pteridaceae; genus Adiantum; species Adiantum capillus-veneris. Next base: position 33,778,417 of record NC_140946.1, on the reverse strand, counting down.
AATTTTTTGGATAGAGTGTGTGTGAGCGCACACACACTCTACCTACCTACTTACAACTAATACACCTACTGTTACACACTAACACACTTCATTAGCTCTCACAGATCTACTTCCTACTTACTGTACATTACATTACACAGAACTAACAACCTTAATACTTAGACCTTATCATAGAGAAAACACAGTAACCTTTCAAAACTTCATTAACAAAGAAATACACAGTAGCAACACAAAATCCTTCTTCTCATAGATAGCCACAAGGTCCACCACTTGTCCAAGCTAAGATTCATTAAATTATAGACAACCACAAGTTCTACAATCAAGCTATTAGAGCAAGGTCCACCACTTGTCCAACCTCAATCTATAACCTTCTTTATACTGAACCAACCATGTTGGAAGTTCTGATCCTACTATTGTAGCGGAATCAAACTCTTCTACAGGGGTTTGGTTCACGCCCTTGTAGCTATGGACTTTCAAGTTTATCCTTGTCGTGATTTCCATATGTCTCAGGTAGATATGGTCATATCCCCAATCTTGGACCGCTTTCAATTATCGCATGAATGGTATTCCTAGAATGATATCATAGTTCTTCTTCTTACCAAAGTCAACAATAGCAAAGGTACACTCATATTCAATGTCACAAGAAGTAACAAATACTTTTTTTAGCAGTCCTATGGGCCTTTTCGTGTGTCTGTCAGCAAATTGCGGTTTCATCCTGGTAGCCATCACTACTGGTTTTTCCTATTTTTTCTAGATCTCTTTTGTTGCGATGGCAACATCGGCTCCACTGTCAAGGATTGCCATGGTTTTTACACCTTAGAATTCCACACGAAGAGTGGTGTTCCCATCTTCTCCCTCATAGTACTCACCTATTTAATGGCACTGGCCTAGTGTTTATCTGAGCCATTTCAAGCTCTTTGATCCCTTCCTCAATTTGAGTCATTGATTTTTTAACACCAATTTTCTCTAGGCATTTTCCCACAATAGCCCACATGTTTGGTTTTATTCTGAGAAACTCATCTAACGTTATTGTACAGGTGACTAGTGTCGACAAAATGTCTACTATCAATCCTTTTGAATCGATGATTTTGTTGGAAGACAATCTTTGTGATGAGACTGCAATAATATCTAACGTAGCCTCATACTGTCCCGTATAGGATGGTAGTGTTCTTAGCGAATGGAGTTGACTGTCCATATACTGTATAGATCCTTTTTCTCCCCAATATGATTCCACTTCTAGATTCATTTGAGATCTAGTATCAAATTCCTCTATTGGTGGAAGAGACACTCCTCTTCCATCACCCATCTGGTTTGCAAATCTACCTAGATTACTCCCTTGGAAGAGTTATCCGTGGTATTCAACACTATCCTTGGCTTTGATGTTGGGTCCTTGAGCTTTGGTCCATGCTCATGACTGGAATCTATCTCTTTTCATTCCTGGTTTGGTGGGATTATTGATGTAGGCGGGACAAAGATCACGCCCTCAGGTTTTTCAACTTGTGGTTCTACTAAAGCTTGGACTGTTCGAATAATTTTTTGGTATATTTCAAGCCTTTGCTTTTCTAGTTCCGCATATGAATATGTCATCCACCTATGTTCTTGGGTTTGGTTGTTTTTAAGCCGTGTTTCATAGTATTTTAAGAGGGCATCTAATGGCTCATTAACCTTCTTGAGCAAGTCTGATCCTCCTGAACTAGCATTTCTCAGTTTCTTCTCTGTGGATGGTTCTTCTGGAGGTTGAGTCATATGCATAAGAGAAGGTGCAACCCTTTCCTCATGTTGTCTTATCTTCTCTTTAGATTGGGTGAGCTCTTTAGCTAGGGATTTTTGCTCTCGTTCCCTACGTGATCTCATCCAGGCCTTCCTAGCTTTCTAACTATTTCATTTGCTCTTGGTTTTTTGACTAGGTGCGTCGGTCTTTGGTTCATCCATCTCCGGACTCGTGTCGATTTTTGTTTTCTCTGTCTCTGGATTCTTAGCAGCTTCTTTTTGAGCTTGTGCTCACTAATACGACGTTTTCATTCTCTGAGCTACTGGAAAACTGAACAATTCTTGATCGTGATCTTTATTACTCGGTTTGGGTTTTTTGGATAGTCAAGGATCAAGTGAATAACACCACAATCAAGACAACATGCATTTACTTGAGTGTTCTCCATCTGAGGACATTGTGAGGGTGTCACCGCTTTCATGAAACTTAGGTTGAGGAGTTTCTTTACGCATTTCATTTTGGTTGTAAACCGGCTCTAACCTAGCTAAGAACCTTTGTAATGAACCACAATGTCCTTTCGTCCATCTCATACCTTCTTTCTTTAGGTCGAAACTCAGGAGGTGGAGGTTGTACCATCCTCACCACTCCATGTGTCTCTCTCATCTTTTGTTTCTTCGAAGGGTAGTACCCGCTTTGGTGGTTATAATACAATGTAGTTGGTACTAGTGCTTGTTTATTAGATGCTTCCATCATCGATGTGTATCTCATGTCGCATTCAAGCACCTGACAATGGAGGTTGTTGTTCTAAGACAGACTGTGGTCTTGAAACTCCTATTGGACTTGGTGCATTCCCCATACATATCTAGATGGAGTAGATGCTATTGGAACAGGTTTTACATACCTCTCCCTAGCATATTCCATGTTATAGTAACACTCTTCTTTCGTATGGTTTGTTTATTTTCTCTCAATTTTGCACCACTTAGGCTCCCTTGAATCATCATTTACAAGAGGAGCTAACCTCTTGACCATTTCGTTGATAAACTTTTCTTGATTGATAGGTGCCACTGGTTTTGCAATGGAATCACTCATCTGTGAATTACTTTGCTGAGAGGATGTGTCGTCCTCTTGACTCTTACAATTGTTTTCTTTATATTCCTCACAATTATCCACTAAATAAAGAGCTTCTTTGATCAACTCGTTTAGCATCGGGATCCTTATCATATACAGATCCTTTTGAAGGCCCGCATGTCTCATCCCCTGGATAAAGGTCAGCATCAATCGTTCTTGTGTAGACAGTTCTGCTCTCGGACAAAAATTGACATATCTCTTGAGTCGTAATGTTGCCTTGTGCACTGATTCACCTTCTTTCTATTTGAATATATGGATTTGTGAGACCGCATTGTGAGCTATGTCTTTTTGCAAGAATTCTTCGATGAATTCCTCAAATAGCTCGTATAGAGTCTCAAAATTCCATCTTTTCACGGAGTCGAACCATGTAACCACGTCATCTTCAAGGGTCAGTCCAAATCCTGCAAACTGTGTTGCAAAATCCAAAACTTCCTCTTCTGAAAGCTGCTACGTGATCTCTTGGATCTTAATCTCCGGAGTATTTCTTGTTTACCCATTTTTGGACTTGGGACGGTCTAACTCATTGATTGTCTACAAGTATAACCATAGACTCTCCTAATCCTTCTCCCGCTATAGGCCTTCTACTATGGCGAGGTTCTTCTTCAAAGGGATTGGTCGTTCTCTTGGAGACTGGTCCATTTGGGAGATTCACTTGAGAAGGCATGTCTGCCATCTCTGTGATCATTTCATCTTTCATTATCGCTCCACGTGGCTCCCTTTTTGGAATTCTCATAGGAGTCCTAGTGTTTGGTGGAGATATCTATGGTCCTTCATTGACCAAATATCCACCCACTTCTACTGTAGTCTATGGATTTGTGCTTTGTGCAGCTTTGTATCCTCCTCTATACTTGTCAACAACTATAGATTTCCATTGGCAGTCGACTTCATATGTATGTAAGAGCTTGTAATTTGTCAGCACTTTTGGGTATGGCTATGAGCACCTATAAAGGTTGACCTCACTACCGTCAATGCATCTATACAATCCTTCACTCTCATGGTTTGTCATCCAAACTCTCTTAACAAAATTGGTTTTTATCAATTGTATGTTTAGAAGAACCATTGTGGGTGGATGCTCCTCTAAATGCTTAGCAATGATGTCCCAATACCCGGCCTATGCTTAGTTTTTGATTTTGAAATAAAAATTCCTACTTATGATGAAATTAGAGGCCGCAGGTTGGCGATGCCAAAAGCTATAAAATACTGTGATGTGTTTACGTCAATGCATAGAATTCTTACCTGCGGTTGCAATGCAACAAATGCGACTGCAATGTGACAACCGGGGAGGGAGTAGGAAGCGCGAGAAGGAGAGAAGTGAGCGCCGTTAGCTCACGCTATGTATTTCATTATCCAAAACTTACAAATAACTTACAAAAATTGGATTTTATACCTTAGCCAAGGTTTCTGGTGGTCAAAATTAATAATTTGGGAGCTCTATCTAAAAATATGTAATGACAGGTTGATAGAATCTGGAAGCTTGTAGCCCCGGCTCATCAATTGTTGGGGTATAGGCGTCTGTGCCTTGCCCGGCCGCCCAGAGTCTGGGCGCCCACTGACTTGTATACCTTATACATAGCATAAGTGTATAGGGGGCTACTCACTCTTTGAGTCTCCCCACCCACATCATATGTGTCTCTCCTTCTCTCTCTCTCACTCTCCGTCTGTGGTGCTCCCCGATCCCCTTCAATTGGTATCAGAGCTATGGTGACCGCGGAGAGCACGACGGCTTTGAGAGCTTCGAGGCGATAGCTCGCTCGCTCTCGACGGTGGAGTTCGATTGTGGAGTTTCACGGAGAGAGATTTTAGCTTGAGGAGCATTGTCTTTGGAGCTTAGGAGCTTAGTGTGGTCAAGCTTGGTCGAGGAGGCGGTTGCGGCTTCCTTGGTGAGAGGAGCTTTTGAGCTCAGTGGAGCTCGTTAGAGAAGTGCTCGGCGGAGGAGAGCTTGACATTCAAGTGCTTGGATGCTGTTGTGGCAGAGCTCTTGCGTTGGAGCTTGCATTGAGAGGACATTGCATCACGCAGAGTGGAGCAGGAGCAGGTTCAATGCTGTGTGCAGCTCGTTTTTGCCATTTTCGAGCTCTAAAACGCAGTTTTTTGCGTAGCTCCGTCATACAGAGTCAGATCTACATGATCCAGGAGTCTAGGTTAGGGTTTTGGCACGCTCCGGATGCGATGGTGATGTCTATTTGCTGAAATTATGCTTTGAATTACAGCAGGTACATCAGCAGGTTTATTTGTGCACTTTCGGGTCCCAAAAACACTGTTTTTGGTATATCTCACACACACGGAGTATTTTCTGCAGCAACCAGCAAATTCATAGGTGTACACAGGTTTTTGGATATGCATTTGTCCAGAGAGCCACTCATGCGAGAGTGAGCTATGTTGCCATGGTCTTGGCGGTTTATGTATGCCATATATGGATTTGTGTATTTGTTTATGGCTGAGATTATTTGAGTGGTACTCCGGCAAGAGCGGGTATGCTCATATGTATGACTTTGTGAGGTGATTCCGGTCGAGTTTATTCCCGGATTGGCCATCGTGGCATATATTATTGTCTCTTTGAGGTTTACTGTTGAGATTTTGCTCCAGTTACAAAGGAGACTCTGCCAAAATTTTGTCAGATATTTATGCGCGATTAAGTCATATTGACTTGTGATTTTGTGCAAGGTTTTGCACGGTTATTGGTGCAACTTTGCATCAGGTTTTGAGCCATATTTGCAGAATTTTGTTGATGCGATTTGAGCCAGTTTAGGGCTGACTTGTATTGACATTGTGGGAGCTCTATTTTGGAGTGTGTCTCACAGGTTTTACATTGTGTTTCTGGCCATATTGGTAGACAGTTTTCAGGTGTTGTTGGTGAGGTGGTTTTGCTTTCTAGTTTGCTACATTTTGCTCATGGCAGAGACAGGTGATCGATCAGATTGTGACCTCTCACAGATGCGCGTGTTTGATGGGTCAGACTTTGCGGCATGGAGAGAGTGTATGCTTGATGCATTGACATAGCGAGGGTTGCATCGACCATTGAGTGGTGGTGCAGGTAGACCTTCAAACATGTCTGACGATCAGTGGCAGGAGCTAGAGGAGATGGCACTATCTACACTCTCTTTGCACCTTGCAGAATCTGTATATGCTCTTGTTATGTATGAGACTACTTCGAGAGCACTTTGGCGCAGATTACATGATATGTATGATAGATCTGAGTCATCACGGACTCGTGTGAGACATGTACATTCACGGGCACGCCGACAGGTGACATGTTGGTATTGTGGTCATTCTGGACATGTTAGACGGCGTTGTTTTCGTCGTATGCGACATCGTATGAGACATTGCAGTCTCAGAAATGTATGTAGTGATGCCATGGACTCAGTTGCTTTGACAGTTGAGGCACATGTAGTGTCGGAGTATACTAGTGACGGGGATGTCACTTTTACCTCGAGCTATGCACGAGATGCTATACATGTGGATAGTGCACTCCCTTCGCAGTGGTTGCTAGACGCAGATGCTATGTTTCATGTCACGCCGCATTGTGCATGGTTTTGTAGCTATTCTAGCGGGATGCTTGGCAGTGTACGTTTGACCGATGGATCGGTGCATGCGATAGCAGGTGCAGGAGATGTGAGACTGTCATTATCGAGTGGTGCATCTTACTTGTTACGACATGTGCGCTATGTACCAGATTTGACAGTGAGTCTGATCTCGATTGGTTAGCTTAGAGATTGTGGATGTCAGATTTCGCTACGAGAGCGAGATTTTGTGATGCATTTGGGTTCGCTAGTGCTTGCGAGAGGTGCCAGGAGTGGTACAGGTTACCCATTGCATGTGGATCACGCAAGAGACGGTGTTGTCTCTGTGATCATGCAACCAGGTAGACAGCGAGAGAGCAGGCGAGTCTCTTTTGCTTGTGGGTTGCAGGATACTTTGCATGGAGTGCAGAGTAGTGAGCTCATTGTGCACACAGTTGGGGCACGACTTGAGCAGTCACACAGAGAGGTGACAGAGTCAGACATGCATGCTTTGCTAGTGACTGAGCAAAGCAGAGACTTAATTGTGCGAGATACTTCTATACAGGATAGACAGGTAGAGCGGTCTTGCTCTAGTGAGTCACAGTAGATTGAGTGGTCATGTTTGCAATGGATGATTGCAAAGGAGGCTGAGATGTCAGCGATTATGCAGTCATTCCTTTCTATGCTTGACAGTGAGCATGGGGATATAGTTGTGCAGGATATGTCTTCCAGCAGACACCTAGAGCAGCTGGTTTTCTCTGAGGTTGCACGACAGGTTGATGCGTCTTTTGTGGACAGTCAGGAGATGCATGTGGCTGACACGCCTTGTTAGTCAGAGATGCCTATTGCCAGGGATATATATGTTGATGCATGCTCCGTAGAGCTAGCAGGGCCCGCTAGCATTGCATCGGCATTCGGTGGTCTCATGTATGAGATGCTGATCTTGAGACCGGATATCGCAGCTGTAGTGGGAGCATTTGCAGTTGGGGTTGTCAGTCGTTTGTTGACTGATGATGGCATAGTGCATGAGGGAGATATGCAGGTATTGCGTACATACTTGCAGTACGTGTGCGGTACGTCTGGTGGTGTATGGACTTACACGGGAGCAGGACAGCCGGATGCACACGATCACAGCCAGCCAGTGGGCATAGGTTGAGAACGGTTTTCTCTCACCTTTTGTAGTCTTTAGACTAGGTTCTCTTGCTTAAAGGCACAGTCGCCTTTAAGTGGGAGGTTGTTGGGGTATAGGCGTCTGTGCCTTGCCCGGTCGCCCAGAGTCTGGGCGCCCACTGACTTGTATACCTTATACATAGCATAAGTGTATAGGGGGCTACTCACTCTTTGAGTCTCCCCACCCACATCGTATGTGTCTCTCCTTCTCTCTCTCTCACTCTCCGTCTGTGGTGCTCCCCGATCCCCTTCATCAATTACAAGGTTTATCCAAAAAATAGGAGTTACAATATTCCCGATTTATAAAAAATAATAAGTGTTTTACAATGAGAGATCCAAATAATGGTATTCGTGGTATCCGTGTTAGCTTACTGCTAACAAAGTCTAGTACTCAAAAATCAAGATTGGTATCCCTCTTCAAGAATGACTCATTTGATCTGTCTATGTGGACAGGGGAAATAGTGTCAAAAGGGAAGATATTTTGGCACCTGGGACCCCCTCTGGTGGTGGGCGTAACTCACAAGCAAATATTCCTATGGGTTATGGTGAATGTAAGGTACAAGATGCAAAGGTGGGAGTTTGTGTTTCTCCCCTTTCCAAGCAGAGTGAAGGTAATCAATTCATTTATGCTCCCTTATATAGCCTTCAATGGTCGGTTGCTTAAGCTATCCAAATGCAACTTAAAAGAGTTTTTGAAATCAGTGGAAGAACAATACTAAAGACTCAATGCCTTGGCAATGGGCTAAATGGGAGATAGTTGCATGACTTGTGTAGCAAGGCGGTCTCAGGATTCTCAACCCTAGACGTCAAGCAGATGCCCAGTGTGTAGTTCGTGGTAGCACTTGCAAAGCAAGACCAAGCTTGGTATATTGTGGCTAAATCCACAATGGACAACTCAAAAGTTTGCCATTGGAAAGGGCTAGAGGTGCACGACAAGCTGCTTGCCCCTCAATGGGCCATGTTGAAACTTGGAGGTTATTCCGAGATGAAGTGGATAGCCAAGAAGCTTGTGTCTTACCGAGGGTTTGCGACTAGATAGATTTAGTTAGTATTTGTAGTATTAGTGGTAGATTAGAGTAGTTGTTGGTGGTCGAGTGATTTGTGAGGTGATAAAATCCTTTGCTAATCCGTATGTGGCATTGAAGCGTTTTTCTACTCATAAATGCAAAACCCCATATGATGTGTAGGAGTAGCTTTAGGTAAGTGATTTGATTCTGATCTAGAGCTATTCATCTCTGATTTATTTGCTAAAGTGCTTGTTTGCATTTACAATCTCTGAAAATTCTACTTTTCAGGAAGAAATATAATAAAAATATTTACGTTGACATTTTTGCATGTCTGGTTGGTGTTGTGCAGTTGAGAGAGCATGTGCAAGGGTTTTGTGAAGAAAAACTAAAATTTTGAAAACTTGGACATCATACGTGTATGATGTCTCAAGAGGCATTTGGAAACCAAATTTGACAAATTTGACTGCACTACAGTGTTCAAAAGGGGGATTTTACCCTAGGTACATATTGAGACTAGAGTTTTGACCAACTCTTGATACCCAAAAGACAAAAGATAGAGTGTCAGAAACGAAAAAAAGAGAAACTTGTAATTTTGAGCATATTTTTGTATGAAAATTGGTAAAAGTGCTTGAAAACTAGTGCTGGGGACTAGTGGATGCTTGTGAATGAATTATGGCCAAAAATTCATCAGCAGACATCATACTGTATAATGTCTCAAGAGTAATGTTGGCAACAAATTTGAACTTTTGACATTATACCCATCTTCTGCATGTTGTGTTGAGCACATACACCAAATTTTATTTCATTTGGGCTTAAAGATTGATTTTTGAAGGTACTTTACTCTTTCGGAGGATTTCCTTGTCAAAAGTAATGATTTTGTGCAATTTTGATGTCCAAAATTTGTTGTGATCACATATTCTTGTTGTACACATCAAGGGGCACTTGTGGTAGAGATAGAAGTCCATTCTGACCACCTAGACATCATATGCGTATGATGGCTTAGAGGCCATTTTTGGATCAAAAGATACATCTAAGTGCATCCTTGTGATCTAGAGCATTTAGGAAGCATATAGGCTAAATTTCATTGAATTTGAAGCATTTTTGGTCTTGTAAAGGCCACAAGACAGATCTAAGCAAGTGAATGCTTGAATTGATTATAACTTGCACAAAAAATGTTGAAATTCAATTTTGAAACTTGATGTGAGTTGCCTTGTGTAGTGAGGACCGTTGGAGTGAATTTCACTTCAAATTGACCAGTTAAACATCATACACGTATGATGTCTAAAGGGAACTTTTAGGGACCAAAGACATCATACACGTATGATGTCTCAAGGCAAGGTTTGAAGGTCTAATTGCACTTTTGACCACATAGGGAATTTGGGAATGATGATTTAAGCATGTTTGCAAAATTTCATCTCATTTGGACACATACTTTTGCATTTAAGGAGATCTTTGCATATTCAAGAAGGTGAAGGTGAAAAAATAGTGATTTTGAGCAATTTTGACATCCAAAATTTGATGTGCATCAAGGTGTACCTTGTGTAGAAATATAAGTGAATTTTGAGCCAAAAGACATCATACGCGTATGATGTCTTAGGAACCACATCAGGATCAAATCATACATTTGAGTATACCCTGGTGTCCTAGAGCGTAAAAGAAGTCCCCAGCTGTCAACCCTCACGCACATTCCTATCACCTACAACAGATGTCGTATTATTTATTTGTTAGAGTCAGGTACCGGGCTTGTCGGTCCAATAGGAAAAGGGTAAGAGTGATCGCCGATGAGAGGCGCACTCTAACTGGAACATTCAAGGGATTAGTTGGATAAGCATGGGCGCCCAAGTGTGAATGGGGCGAGCTCATATAAAAGTCAACTAAACCTAAAATTCACTCATTCTTTCATTTATGCAATTGAAGAGTGCTCTTGCTCCATCTCCATCTTCTTCTTCTTCATCTCCTTGTGTGTGTGTGTGTGTGTATGCGTGTGTGTGTGTGTGTGTGTATGAGAGAGAGAGAGAGAGAGAGAGAGAGAGAGAGAGAGAGAGAGAGAGAGAGAGTGATCGAGCATTGTGACAACGGCACGGCAGCGGCGAAGCGGTTGAGCGCGGCACAGGGGCGGCTCCTTCTTCTTCGTGGAGAGGAATCCTCCATGACAGCAAGCGTAGAGCGGTGAGTGACACACCATCGCCATCTTTGAGCTTACTAGTTTAAGCTAGTTGCGTGCTTGGAGCCATTTGTTGTCATAATAATCAATATCTAATTCTCCTAAATGATTTTCTCATGTTAAACTGATCATTTAATATGGGGAAGTGCCAGGGGAGAAAAAGCTAGAATATTGGTTAAGCTAGCAAACCGGCCACAGTAGGGATCCAAAGGAGGGAAAATAGGGATCCAAAGGGGGGGCCATTTGCAAAAGAGCCATGTGTAACAATGGGCTTAAAAGACCCTAAGGTTCAGCCCACTAAGACTTCCAAAATACTAAGGTTCCAAAATTCAAAGGTTCTGTCCAAAAATCAAGCATGGGGGGAATTGGATGCTTTGTGTGTGTCCGAAAAGTCTTTATCAATCCCTACATAGGAGGGGGCGAGCCTTGGGAGTAGGAGATGAGAGAGAAACTCACACACACACACACACACACACACACACACACACACACACACACACACACAAGCTCCCTTTACACAAAGGGAATGAGGGACACATGTCAGCTCCCTAGCCGAGATGCCCACAAGGTGTACCCAATTCCTATTGGATGGCCTTGGAGGTGGACCAATGAGAATTAGGCTAGAGTAAATCTAGTTTAATTAATTTAAAAACACTTAATAAAAGAACCAATGAGAATTAAGCTCTCTAGAAGACTATTGGACAATCAAGTGGTCCAATGAGCATTCAGCAGCCCAATGGCTTGCCTGATTCCTGTTGGCCAAGAGGAAAAGGGGTCCAATGAGAGTTTAGTTGCATTTATTAATTACATAAAGCTCTCATAAAAGGGGAAAGGGGGACACATGTCAGAAGGCTATCACTTATACTGCTTAATTATCATTGGCTAGCCCTAGGGAGGTCCAATGAGACTGTAGCATGAGCAAATAGCAAGAGGGGTCGACCAAGAGAGAGAGGGGGTTGATTTTTGCAAGGCATTATCACACACACACACTCACACAATCTCATGTGTGAAGTAAAGAAGACTCTCTCTCCTTCTCAAGCTTTAATGGAAAGCTTACCACCTACTCCAAGCTTGTGAGAAGGGAGGCCTACACCAACAACTCTTGGCTTTGTGATGCAAATCCAACCAAGATCCAAGCTTCAATGCATGCTCATCTCCTCTACCATGCTAATTACTAAGCTAAGCTATGCTAATATGAGTGATTATGTGAGGAGATGTACATCTTTCTCGTAAGAATACTCCTTCCTATCAATCTACTCTCATACCCCGCTAGCTCTCACCATCTTCGAAGGTGTGTGAGGTCTTGGGTCTGAGACCGGAGAGAATTGATGTTGTGTTTGATAAGTGTTTTGCTTAGTGCATGAAGCTTTCATCTTCATTGTACTAGCTAGTCTTGAAGGAACACAAAGAATTGTATTGTACAATGTCTCTCTTGATGGAAGAAACCATAATACAAAGCCTTTTGGAGGGAGGACCGGCTCCATGTAGATCCGGTCCTCAACTGTTGTCAATAGCTTAATTTCTCTCTCTTTTGAAAGTATTGTTCATGCTATCTAACTAGGTGTTATGCTTTTTGTTGCTCTCTCCACCCAAGCACTCTTGTAATTCTCATTAGGAATCCATTCTAATGAAATGCCCATTATGTTCATGCTAATTTCCGCTACACACAAGTTACTAGGCCATTAAACGTTACGTTTGTGGCTCGCACACAGTGTATTGGCAAGTTCCTTGCATTGACATGTGCGACAGACGCGCACATTTTTGGCGCCGTTGCCGGGGAATGCCATACACTAAGCTTGAATGGCACTCTGTGCTTCTTTGTGGTGCAATTTTAATTGTAGGAAAGGTAGGGAAGGAAGGTGTGTGTGTTGAGAAGAAGGAGTTTGTTTTGCTGTTGTGTATTTCTTTGTTAATGAGGTTTTGAAATGTACTATGTTTTCTCTGTGATAAGGTGTTAGTATTAAGGTTGTAGATCCATAATGTTAGTTCTGTGTAAAGTACAATAAGTAGGAAGTAGATCTATTAGAGCTAATGAAGTGTGTTAGTGTGTAACAGTAGGTGTATTAGTTGTAAGTAGGTAGGTAGAGTGTGTGTGTGCTCGCGCGCACAGCGCGGCCGCGGCGACCTTATCCCAAAAATAAAAATTAAAAAAATAAAATAAAACTAAAGGTAGGATCGGGATCGGGAATATCTTGCAGATCCAAGCCCAGACCCAAGCCCAAGCTCACGCTCAGGCTCAGGCTTCAGTTGCCCTTTAAAATTACGTATTTTAGCCTCACACGTAGCTAAAAATCAACTTTTTTGAGGACCAACGTAGCTTAGGGTAACCGAACGTTGTGCCGTAAAGCACACCATGACCCTCTGAGTGAGACGCTCATTTCGAGCTATCACACACTTTAATAAAAAAACCAAACAAAAAAAAACATAAAAAACGAGTGAAAACGGACGCGTAAAAAAGTAATCGGTTAACCTTCAAGGTTATTCGCCGACGCTTGTGGGGTGCCAAAGGCAGATGCATTTGCACTCTGGTCGTGTGCTAGAGGCCGAAAAACTAAAAAGCATTTTGACTTACACGAGTTCTCAATATCCACCTACTTTAGGTTCCGGGCCCTCGGCGGGGACCCAAGGTAGTACAAACCAAGACCCAAACATAGCGGCTAGTGACTCTTCCTCTGACTATGATGTCATGGAGGGTTTCCCAATGCCTAATCTTGATAGCTCAAGCCAAGACATGCATGCCATGGGCCCACGGTCCGGGCCGAGCGTGCTTAGCCACTTGAAGGAAACCTTTAGTAGAGCCACTCGCTCCGAACATGGAGCTAATGATGTAAATGAGGGGGGTGGGGAAGTAAATTCTCCATTCATGACCAACGTAGACCCTATGCACTTAGAGAGTGTGCACGTGAATACTCCATTCACTGCAGCCCCTGACTGTTCAGAGCTATTTCCCTCCGAGGTTATATTACCTGATGGTAGAAGCGTTCCCGAAGTGCAAGACGTTGAGCGGTATATCCTTGCAGCAAGGAAAAAGGAAATTGAGAGCTTACGCAAGGCGGAGCAACGAAGAGAGTAAAAACGAAACCCCCCATGTCAATATCCTTTCTAGGAGAGCAATCAAGTGCTCTTGACTTAGCAATCGCTAAGGGCCAACCCCTAGAAAGCAACATTGCATCTAGATCAAAGGACACCCCTAGCACCTCAATCCTAGATGGAGCGTTCTTAAATGAGAACTGGGAGTACAAACTACAAACAAAAACTCTAACCGACCTGTTTACAGGTCACACCTATCACGTGGGTTGGTTAGATGTCCTACAATCCACAATGGGTGCTACTAGTGTGGAGGATCAACAACAAAGAGTTTGTGAGGTCATCCATAGGGTGATTGAGTTAGAGAGATAGAACAAGGGGATCCACATGCCTTCAACGGGTCTCATGAGATTCTTGGATATAGGGAAGGCTAAACAATTGACCTTATCGCAAATGGAGACTCCCTCGGTAAGTCGGATGGATCCTCCATATGTTGTTTTGCCAGGGGTCTCAGTGAAATCTGAGCCCACAAGTGATAGCTTTACCTTTCCAAGTCTAGCTCATCTTTCCCTTGATGACACCATGACTACCATGCCTACCCGAATGATGGGCATGCGAAGATACATGCCATGGACCTCATTTGTTAGTAAAGCACCGCTACATGGTAGCTCAATGCCTGCAACAATACCTCCAAGTGTGTACCAATCGTATACACCCATGGGTCCTTGTACTCATGTAGTTCCTACCCCTCCCATTGTTTCAACAACCTATGCTCCACAACCACAACACCCAAGCTCTTATTTCCATGGGACTATACAGGCTATCATTAGCATGTCACATCTGATGTTTGCTATGCCCAGGGCCACCCATATGAACTTTGGGCCGCCACATGGCACAACACCGTACCAAACGTGGAACCCAAGGGCTTCCTATGCACCAAGCCCAATGCCAATACCTACTCCACATGTAGTCTCTGGAGCGCCTTCACCCATGGTACCTGCTCACTTAGGTGACTTGGCAACATTTGCTCAAGCTATTGGTCGATCTATTGCTGAGAATATGCATAACACGCCTGATAGAGAGCCTAGAAGTATGGCAGTACGAATAGCCAAGCTCACACAAAAATTTAGTGGAGACGGGGATGTGAGAAAGCATATTGAAGTGTTTGAACAAATATGAGATTCTCTAGGAGAACACAATGACCTGCATAAGAGTAATGCTTTAAGCCTAACCTTAAGTGGGAAGGCAGGGAATTGGTATAAAACCCTAAGGGTGGAAGAAAAAACGATTTACCCTACTCTTAGGAGATTGTTCTTGAAAGAATATATACGAGAGTGAGTGCTTTGGGGTGTATCCTCTCAGCTCCAGAAAGCCCAACGAGAGGAAGGAGAGTCGGTGAGAGACTTTATTAGTCGCTTAAAGTATTTGAATTCTCGTTGTAATCCAAATGAACGCTTCAACAATAATCAATTGCTTGATAGATTCATTAGGGGATTACGACATAAGGATATCTACAATGGCCTAGTCATTAGAGGTGTCACCACTTGGGAAGCAGTCACCACCAATGCGATCCAATTGGAGGATAATTTAATGATTCAAGGAGAAAGAGTGTCTGTTGAGCCTAAATCTATTAGCTCGCAAGCATCGGGGCATCAGCCAATGACCCTAAAGCCTATCGCTAACGAGCCAAAGATATCTGAGATGACTTTAGCAGATCTCACCAAGGCCACTCAAGAGAGTCTTAGAGACAATCGTGCTCCACAAGACAATCATATGTATCCAAGAAGGAAACAACAATGGTGCTCAGTATGCTATGGACCGCATAATACCAGTGAATGCCCTACTTTTAGAGTAAAATTCAATGGGAATTGCAATGCTTGTGGAAGGTATGGTCATCAAGCTAAGGATTGCATAGTATTTAAGTGCGCGATGGCCAATAGACCAACCTTAGCATGGACAGACACACCTCGAGTGCCTGCATTGATGCCAGCCCCACCTCTTGAACAAACATCACAACACATGGTCCCTAGGGCCCAAAATGTTGTTCAAACAACACGCTTACCACCTCCAGTGCTAGGACCGCAACCACCACATCCGAGAATCACTTCTGTGAATCAAGTGGGTTGAGTCATCTATTGCTTGTTTGGAAGAATGTGAGGAAGATATAGATCCTAATATTGCCTATGGGATGGATGTGCTTGAAGAAAGTCCACAATACTACATGGAGGACTATTGGAGACAAGTCAAACCTGTCTATCAAGTAGCTGCTCTTGCGGCAAGAGGCCAAAATATCAATTAAACTGCTAAGAGACCACCTCTTCAATGCTATGAGTGTGGAGGTCCACATCGTGTAGCCAAGTGTCCTATTAGGCTACAAAATAACGCCACACTAATGCAAACCAATCAAGCGAGCACGTCTACAATGCCCATACTCATGTGTAATCGATGTGGCATTGATCATTTGATTGCCCAATGTCCAAATAATCCAAATGCACCGAAGATCATGCCATTAAACTTGATTGAGGTTATCGAGGAGCCATAACAAAGTACACATGTGGTACCAGTAAACGTACTCACATGATCGATGCTCCAAAAAAAAATTTGTATTCTTGAGGAAAGAGACACTACATCAATTGCCCAATCTCAGAAAAAGAAGAAAAACGAAGGAAGAGATTGCAAAAAGCAACGAAGTCAGACCCCAGTTCAAAGACCAACATAGGAATTGGTGACGACCCCGTATATATGAACGATGCTGAAGAGGATTCTGATTCAGGTGAAACCGTGGAGACCAAAACGACCACTAAGATAGAAACCAACAAGGAAGATCTTCATGAGCCACAATGGCCAGGATCCAAAAAGAAGATAGGAACTTATCCAAACCCTACAGAGGAGATCGAGCGAGTCAAGCAATTAAGGAGTTTGGTAGAAGATACCCAAAGGGATCTAGAACCAGCACCGAGGCAGATCCAGATTACAGAGACCCTGTTCCCTACGCAACAACAACCTCACCAAGTCCATAGACCCTTAGCCATACCTAGTTTCATCCAAGAAGAAAGTGACTTAAAGTCATGGGAAAGTGGGCGTACTCACTTCTTGATGGAAAGAATGTTTACAGAGGGACTACCTGATCGTATCGAAGAAATGGAGATCCCATCTTCCCCACGTCAAGGGACTGAAGCCCAAAAGGTGCCGTTAAACATTGCCCAATTGATGGATTTCATGTCCTGAGAAGTTAGAACCACCATCATGTCCAAACTATATAAAGACCCTGAGCTAGTCTTAGCTCTTTGAGCCTTCCTCAATGGAGAACTGAAGTTTGGGCTACCACAATTTAAACAGATGGATGGAGTTGGAGAGATGCCAATAGAGGAGGAACACTTAGATCCACAACCCAACCTAGATGAGAACCTTGTTATAGAAATACCTGTTAACAAGTCGAGACAATACTTTGAGGGTGATGAATCCAATGCGACCATACCAATCACTACTAATGGATTAACTATGAAGGGAATCCTTGATGGTGGCGCTGGGGTTGGCATTGTGACTAAAAATGGGAATCTATGGGAAGACCTCACCTTGCGACCACAACCATAGTAGTGAAGATGGCCAATGGCTCTATTGTTAAACCTATTGGGATGCTAGAAGATCTCAAGATCAAGGTCTTTGGACATAAAATAAGAATTACCTTCATTGTTATGGATTTCTCCAAGCACACTATGGCATCTGAGATGATTTTAGGACGTCCTTTCATGAGGGAAACAAAAATGGTGCATGACTAGTCTAAAAACCATGTCTACATGTAGTTCCAAGATTCTGTCATTCGAGTGAATCTTGTAACTGGTCGAGCACATCCCCTAGGAAACAGGTTTATACTTAATCATAGATCTGACACCACAGTTCACTCGGACCCATTGTAGTATTGTTACACGTGTAAAGCAGACACTGATGTTGGGAAAGATTCTCCTTATATGGATGTACTACCTGGGATGACTGAGTCGGACAATGTGGATTGGGTCCACCTAGCAACAACCATAGACACTTGGAGAAATAGGGGGACAACCCGTGTAACACCTGAGGGGGATGAAATGCCCGTACCCTTAAATATGCTACAAGCAATGCATATAGCTTCTGACAAGACTCATCCTCATATAACAAAGAAAACATACAAGTGGGTCCCTAAATCTTCTTTAGCAACCATAGCTAGTGCTAAAAGACAGGAGCATGGTAAGAGACGTCCCATTAGCCCTAAGAAATATAAAGAAACGTTGCGTTGGATTCCTAAAAAACATTGGAAGCCGAAGGCTACTATCAAGGAAATGATCAAATTTGGGTGCCAAAACGTAGATTATGTTCTTACCTGTCACTTGAACCATGTGCGCCCAATCTTTTAGCTCCAAAACAAATTGAAGATCACGGAAAGGAAAAAATCACGGATTGCTACACACCTGCTCCATAGCTAGTTTGGGTACCGAAGAAAGAACGATTTGTTCCACCTAGCTCAGAAACAAGGAAATCAAATGAAGCTTCTTGCCCTTAAGGTAGTTCCTATACAAAAATGGAAGCTTTGACACAACCTCCACCTACCATTGTACATATCCATACAAGCAAGAAAGAGTTTGCAGCTCCTGTTGTAAGTTCACCACCTACAACAGTGTTGCAAATAAAATCATGGGAAAGTACCTTACCACCCTTGCAACTAGATGAAACGCATAGGGTGGTCGAAAACTATTGGTTAAAGTCTTCACCCATAACAACTTGTAACAATTGGTTTCAAAAGGTGACGACATCATTCCAAAAGGTATGATCTACCCAAGGAAGGGGGGAGTATTTGCTGACATCCATCATTCACTTGCTTCCCTCTAAACCTTCCTCCCCGACCTCTCAATCTCCAATATTAGGGAATGTATATATAAAGCCTTATACTCACAAAAACAAGATAAAAAAGTAAAAGAGCAAGAGCCATAACACAAAATCATAAAAACACATTATGCACAAGAACACGATCCTTGTAAAGTTTGCACTGTAACCATCATCTATTTGCATGTACAGATATGGCTAGTACGCTAGAGTCATCCACTCCTGCCTTGGATGAGAGGTACCCTCGTTACTTTTCACAAATGTTTCACATGGTCTTTCCGGTGCTTGCTTGTGAATGGGATTTGGTAGGTACGCTAGTATGTGAGAGGAATTTCGAGGAGTTAGAATGGCTGATACGTCTCTTGACCACGACTGATCCATACTTAGTAGAGAGCGTTTCTCCCATTGCACAAGCCTACCCTTTTGACCAAGATGACTATAGGCATCTAGTGTCTTAGTAAACATTGGTGCTTCTGATGAAGAAGAAGATTTACATGACTACACGGATGGCACATATGGTATGACAAATGATGACTTTGTTTTTCTCGACGACGAGGATAGGGGTTTAGCCTTAGGGTTTCCTCCCAATCTCTACAATATCCTATACCCTTGACTCTCTAGGGGGAGTGCAAATAAATAGGTTAGGGTTCCTTATGTTTTTTAAGTGTATTCAATAAGTGTTGGTACCTTTTCCCACTGATGTGCCTCCTAGAGGTATTCTTTGTGTTTCCTAGTGTGTATATGAATGTGTTGTTGTTGTTAGGATTTGGACCTTCATGGGATCTTTCTCTCATTCACACTTCAAATCAAGCGCGACCATCAACACAAACAGGTGTTTCTTGTCCATTAGCATTGCCCCTTATCTTTTTGCATCCATGTTTGTCTGCTTTAATTGTGATTGGTAGCATAATATCCAGCACATTTGCTTAGTATCAAACATTAAATTCAATGTAATTTTTTGTCATAATCACTTGTCTAGGTTTAAAAATCAAGCAGTTCGACTAAGCTAGTTTGACCAAGCTAGGCGTTAGAGATCTTCTCTTAATACCATGGGGAATGCCTTCCTAATAATCAATGGCTACTTAGGTTCTTAATCCGATTTAGGCAGCATTGTGTGAAATGTACTAAGGTTTTCTAGTGGGCTTAGTCCCTATTGACCTTTAGCTTAAGTATTATAAAGGGAGTTTAGTAATGTGATGAACCTGGGAAGGGTAACAGTGTTATATGACCCCCCAAAGTTACAAAATTAAAAATGCTGGAAACGAACAAACAAACAAAAAAATCAAAGTGCCACAATGTAAAATCCTAAGGTGGAAGAGAAACCTTAGCTTGATTTGGTACTCCACTCACATGTATCGCCTATGGTACTAGAGCCCTAGAGGTTCCCAGTGTGGGCGCTTTTCCTTGAAAAGCAAAAAACCAAAGGCATACAAAATAAGCGCGCACATCAAAATTGAATCACTATGAAAAGACCTTGGGGGGTCAAAGAAAAGTAAATAAGTTAGGCGATGATTTCATGACAATTCCTTTTATCGTAGCTTAACTACAAGGTCTTCTAGGTATGGCCTCTAGTCAGCCCTCGAACATGAAATACTTGGCTCTCGCAATTAAACAACTTAATTACCAGAGAAAATTGAGAAGCTTGCCCATGGTATTAATAGTCGATCTTTAGTGCCTTTCGATCGTTAAATTAGCGACCCCAGACTTGTTTAATTTTTTACCTTTACAATTGTTTATGCATTTAATTATATTGCAATTTAATGTTTATTGCTGACAAATGGTTTAAAATTCTATTACCAATCAATTGTCTGTCTACAACTACATATGCTTCTTGATTGTATACGAGAATGCAATTACTGTGCCAATGTTGTTTGATTTTGCAGTGACTAAAGGCTAAGGACATTCATCTCAAATTCTCTTCCACCTCAACGAACGAGCTTTAACTCAATAGCTTCCGAGGACGGAATCTACATCAGGAAGGGGGGACATGTTAACCCTCATGCACATTCCTATCACCTACGACGGATGCTGTATTATTTATTTGGTAGAGTCAGGTACCAGGCTTGTCGATCCAATAGGAAAAGGGTAAGAGTGATCGCCAATGAGAGGCGCACTCTAACTGGGACATTCAAGGGATTAGTTGGCTAAGCATGGGCGCCCAAGTGTGGATGGGGCGAGCTCATATAAAAGTCAACTAAACCTTAGATTCACTCATTCTTTCTTTTGTGCAATTGAAGAGTGCTCTTGCTCTAGCTCCATCTTCTTCTTCTTCATCTCCTTGTGTGTGTGTGTGTGTGTGTGTATATGTGTGTGTGTGTGTATGTGTGTGTGTGTGTGTGTGTGTGTGTGTGTGTGTGTGTGTGTGTGAGAGAGAGAGAGAGAGAGAGAGAGAGAGAGAGAGAGTGCGAGAGAGCATTGCGACAATGGCACGGCGGTGGCGAAGCGGTTGAGCGCGGTGCAGCGGCGGCCTTCTTCTTTGCGGCAAGGAAACCTCCACGACAGCAAGCGTAGAGCGGTGAGTGACACACCATCGCCATCTTTGAGCTTACTAGTTTAGGCTAGTTGTATGCTTGGAGCCATTTGTGGCTCGCACACAGTGTATCAGCAAGTTCCTTGCATTGACACGTGCGATAGACGCACACATTAGCCAATTTTTCATTGCATTTGAAGCACATTTGGGCTAAAAAGTGCCAAAAGACAAAAAATTGGGCAAGATTCATGCTTGTATTAACCATAACTTGTAGAAAAAGTGTTCAAATTGAATTCTGGAAGTTGCTAAGAGTTGCTTGAGTGATAACAAGTCAGTGCGATAAAAGTCACTTCATTTTGCCACAAAAGAGATTATACGTGTATGATGTCTCAAGTGCCAAATTAGAGGTCAAAACTCACATTTGAGCTCAAAGAAGTGTTTGCTATCACAAAATAGGCATAGAGACCAATTTCATTCAATTTGGATCACTTTTGGCTTATCTAACCTCCCCAAGAAGTTGCAAGCAACCAAGAAAAAAAATGAGTGAAAGACCTTTCTAAAAGTGTCAGAATCACAAACTGAGACTTTGAGTGGTTAGAGTACATTAAGGAGAGTCTACAGTTGAAGTTTGGAGAAAATCTGAGTTAGTAGACATCATACACGCATGAAGTCTCCATGCACAGATTCACTGTTTTGTCCATAACTTGAGCTTCCAGTATTGGATTCAAAAACTTTTTTTATTAGAATGAATCTCAAGAATAGCTCTACAAGATTCAATGTCAACTTTGAACAACAATTAAAGACCCTTTGTGTCATTTAATGTTGGTCAACGTCCAAAAAAACATCGCTAAGCCTCAAAATTCATATGAAAGTTAGGGGTGTCTAAAACTGACAATTTGAGAAAATTGTCAACCAAAGCACTTGAACACAATGGTATAAGCTAGAGCAGGTAAGCCCAGAGATCACATCCTCTTTAGAGTCAAACTCAGCTTACACAAGCTTCGGGATCCCACTGAACTGGGGTCCAGTTGGTATGGTGGTAGCTCTTGCAGCTTCTCCTTTTGCGAGACCCTTTTCTTGGCCTTCTCTGCAGCTTGCATGGCTTCTGTTAAGTGAATAGAGTGTCAAAATTAGAAAAATTGACAGATTCTTCTCTGAAATGTCCTTTAGTCTGAATTTCTGACAAATTGAGTCCAATTTGCTTGAAATCAATTTTTGAACATGCATAGATGCATAAAAACATGTAAAGATCAAAATTATGAAGTCCAAACAAAAATTTGAAACAAAAGTAAATAATCGCGATTATTTATAGCTGAGTAATTTTTTCAGCTTTTTGCAAATTTGGCATTATAGGCTTGAAGTATATATCAAATAGATAGTCTGAGTAAAATATGGGCTCATTTGGGTGCACAGGATGAAAATGGTGCCATATTTAGGGTTTAGGTCTCTGAAACATTAGATGTAAAGGAATTTTGAGATTTTGAGCTCCAAATTTGTTCCAACTTGGCTAGTGGGCTTAGGACATCATGTACTTTGGTCCTATGATGACAAAGTTGCAAATTTCTCCCATCTTGGCAAAAGAGTAAATAATCGCGATTATTAACTTTTTCCATCAAAATGAACATTTTTTGGTGCAACTTGGTTCTCGGTATGGTGTAGAGCCTGTGTATGTGATATGAGGTGATTTGGATCAAAAAATGTGGCTCATGACTCAGAATTTGGATTGCAAGGACTCACTTTGCGTTTTTTGGCAAATTTTCAAGTTATAATTGATCATTTTGGTTCATACTTGAAATTTGGCATGTAATAGGTGTGTACAAGTGATAGGTCAGGTGATGATACAATTTTCAAGCCAAAATATTGCAAAAGTAAATAATCGTGATTATTTATTGTAGTCAACTTTTTCTTGCAAAACTTGAAAATTTTGACCTAAATACATTCTATACACCTAAAACAAGTCCTAAATTGAATTTGGTAAAATTTGGTCTTGGCGGCATCACTTCGTGCTTTGTCAACTTTGAAATCACCGATTTTTGTGACTACATGGCCTGTACAGTTGGTTAGTCACGTTTGAGGCTATGGACTTGTCCGCAACATAGTCATGAAGCAACTCATCCAATTTTGGCCCATTTGGAGTCAGTTTGACCTCGTATGTCGAATTTGACGCTTTGTAGCCTTCGAGCCATTTTCTGCTTTTTGAGGGCTTGGCTTGGTTGATTTTGTGAAACCAATTATATACATTGTGTATAGACCTCATATGTAAGCTGTCTGTGGAGTCAGAATCCAATTCGTGCATCTGCCAAAAACCTAGCTTTTGTACTTGGGACCCCTCGACCCTTGCCGAATGGTCAACTGTTTATAGAAGTGTTCTATTATGTAGGGCATACTACAGCTCAAGTCTCAACAGATTTGGTTGAGCTGACATGCCGCTATGGTCAATTTTTGGTCGTAGGTCTTCGTGTACTGCTCGGATTCTAGGGTTTTTTCCAGGGGTTTATACTAGTTACCGATCGTACAAAATGGATCATTGACAAGTATAGAACTTACCCCTCATGTCTCGTGTGAGATGGCGCTGAAAACAGGTGACTGTAGACTTTGAAAAATATGCGTGAAGAGGGTCGAAAGGCTCTCTCTCCAAAGGCAACAAGTGGAAATGAGGTGATTTTATCCTACCTTGGGTATCTATACTCGGACTTCCCGAACCATTTTTCCCAAATTCCCTTGTTAGTCCTACTAGGCCGTGAAATCTATGTTAGACTCAAAACTTTCCCCAATCGGATTCCTGTAGCTCATTCCGCAAGAATTCTGCAAAAGTAGGTCTAGCTGCCTAATTTAGGCTTCTCGCTGCCATCTACCTATTTGATTGAATTTTTTTGTGCCTGTCTGCCTTTTCTTTTTGATCATCAACGTGTCTTTAGTTTTTCCATATGAGCTCCTTTGCTATTTATTATTAATTTTTGATATGCTTATTGGAAAAATCAAAGAAAATAACAAAATGCGCTAAAAAAGCAAAGTGAAAATCCAATAATTAAGAAAATCCATTGAAAAACACAGCTTTATTGTTTTTTGTTGGACTTCTCCATTTTTAAGTCTCAATACAAGAAAAATGATGAAAAATACCCAAAAGGACTATTTTTTGGATGATTTTCTGATAGTATATACACTATTTACACTCATCGCGGAGATATCATCAGTTTATTTCCCCTGTTGATGAATTATAAGGGTATTATTAGACAATTTGGCAAAAATTCACACGTTAACATCAAACTTTTTTCTCTCTCTTCAAACATTGCCCTCAATTACTTAGTACTCTTCCACCCCTTCTAGATGGCGTACTCCGGGACGACTGTGTGCATGGGTTGAACAATCGTGTCTATGCATAGTCGTGGTTGGCTCTACCATGCTTTGAAGATCAATGCAGTTTAAACTATTATGCTGTGCAAGAGTTGGGTCTTGAGTAATTAACTCAAGGGTTTCCGATGTCGAGGCTTTCTGATGCTGTCTTCCAAAGAGCAAATCTTGTAGTTTGTGTGCTCTTTGCTTGATTGTACCATCAGGATGCTTTAGCACACTGATTTCCTGAGCTTTTGGTATCAATAATGACTGTTGTTGAGCTTTTACCCGCTATTAATATCTTGGTTTATCTTGGTCAGAATGGTGTGGTTGAGTTTTCTGAGACTTAACTCTCCATTGCTTGATCGGTTTTCCAGTTTGTGGAGAAGATAAAGTGTTCTTTTCTCTTCCAAATCCATTTTGTGTTAGGTTCCTTGCTTGAAGATGCTCGTTTCTGTGTTTTGAACCTTGGAACCGTCTTTGGTATTGTCAATGATGTTTTGGGCACCCAGATTTGAATCGGCTTGTCCTTAAGCTGTGCTTTCGGTACCCAAATTTGTTTGACTCCTTGCATGCTACTTTTAGCATTTACTTGTTGATAGGATAGAGAAGATTGGTTGCTTTGTGGTTTGTTCTGCTGGTAATTGCCCTTCCATTCCTCCTTGCTTGGTGCAATTGGAACAATAAGTTGTCCGTCTTTAGGTGATAGCTTGAGCTGATTGGTATCCCAATCTGGTATTGCCTTGTATGTCCGCATCCAGGGAATTCCAAGAATCATTGTCTCATTCATGTGTTAATCTGGTAAGCATACAAACTAATGAGGACATGAACATCCATGTAATACACATTCAAGTTGACTACTCCCAATGTTGGTGTTGGGTTCTTGTTGCATCCTTTGATAGTCCCTATTCCTGCTGGTCAAGGACTGACTTGTTGCTTTCTTGTACATGGAATAACTAACTACATTTACTCTAGCTCCTGTATCGACCAATGCATTGGTGCTATGGTTGTTGAGTTGTACTTTGATGCGAAGGTCCATTCCATCTAACCATTCATCATCCGTTGCCACTGCATCTTTCTGCAATTCCCATTATCGATCATCTATTTCCAGAGTGTTGATGGGAATAGGTATTTTTTGATTCTTGAGAGCAGCTTTTCTTTTGAGTACCCGAATTCGAGATTCCTCCTGGGCTTCATCAATACTCTACTATCATTTTATCTTTCTCTGCTTAGCTGAATGCATTCTTTCTAGCAATTCATTGGTTAGTGACAAATTGTACTTCTTTAAACAACATCCACTAATCCAATTAGCCATTGGTTCACCATCTAGGGTGGACAACTCATCTAGGGTGGACAACTTAATTGCTCCACTTGGAGATACAACTTCAATGATAAACGGTCCGTTTTCCTTTTTCTTAAACTTGGAAAAATGTGTTACTTAAGGGAATAGACTAGAACTAAGTCTCCTTTTTTGAAGATTTTTGTGATTAGATGGAAATCAAAAAACTGTTTTTGTTTCTGCTTTTGTGCATAGATGTGAGCTACAGCAGTTAGCCTTTGCTCATCTAGCTTCTCTAAATCTTCAAGTCTCTTTGACAATTCATGTCCAGTCCACTCAAGATCCTTAGCTACCCTTAATGTCGGCAATAGAAATTCTATTGGCAATATGGCATCAAGACCATAAACAAGGTTAAAGGGTGTAGCATTTAAAGCTATTTTGAATGAAACTCGATAAGCCCATAGAGCAGCATGGAGATTTATTTCTCAGTCTGTCCTTCCTGAACTAACCACTTTAGTCAATACCGAGCTAAGAATTTTATTCGTATGCTCAGCTTGTCCGTTTGCTTGTGGGTGATAGTGAGCTGATTTATTATGGATGACCATAAATGCATTAAGCAGATACTCAACTACCTCATTGAGGAAATGAGTTCCCCGATAAACTGGCAATGTCTATTGATAGTCCATATCTTGTAAATACATACTCATATTAGAATGCGGGAGTGGTTTTGGCATCATTCTTTTGAGTTGCTTTAGCCTCGGCCCACTTAGTCAAATAGTCCGTAGCTACAATGATATATTGAGCTTGGGTTCTATAAGCAGGTGGCTATATATCGACCCAACAAAGTCTATACCCCATTTTGCGAAAGCTCTAGCTCCCATCATTGGTATTAAGAGCATGCTATCTACACGTGTTGGCATTTTTGCTCATTGACAAGCATCACATCTCCGAACATATTCTTTGGCATCTGCAAAAAGTGTTGGCCACCATATACATGCCATTAAGATTGCTCTTGAGGTGGTCTCACTAGAAAAGTGACCTCCAGCTAATCCAGCATGTGTCGCCCTCATTGGGTTTTGCTGTTGGTGAAGGGCTCGGGCTTGGCATTGGGTGGTTTGCCTGCTCCGTAGTGGGTGAAGTAGGCTTCGAAGACATCTCCTCTTGGTCATGATGTGTCTTACTTTGTTTCGTAGCCTCCGCTTGTCTTTGTTGTTTGGTCGCTTCTTCCCTTGCTTTCCTCTCAGCTTTTTGAGCTTCTTTCAACTTTAGGGCTTTTGCTTTCGCATACATGCGTTCAAGAAAGTCTGTGGGGTCCTCTGCTTCTTTCCTTGCAATGTTTTTGGTTATGGATCCTCTTATCTCTCTTGGAACCCACCTTTCCGGGTCTTCACCTGCAGCTTGGTGGGTCTTTTCATAAGTCTGTTTTTCCCTTTCAAACCTTGTCTTCTTTTGTTGAGGTTCTTCTTGGTGTGCAGATATACCTTTCTTCTTCATCTCTTCAATTCCGGCCCTTCTCTCTTCATTGTATGAGCTCTCACTACTATGAGCTTTGTGGGAGCTTTCGACAGATTCTTCATCTGACTTATAAACTCTCTTTGATGAATGTGTGGTTCTAGGAGAAGGTTGTGCAGACACTATCCATGTGTTTTGATCTAGGGCAGGCGGAAAATTGTCGGCCATGCCAATAGCATGATATGCAATTCTCATCAGCACTTCAGGTGCGCCCAAATATGTGATTTTACCTTCTTTCTTGGTGCCCTTCAGGGTTGTCAGCACATACTGCGCATGATCAATTGGCTGTCTGGTTGTCGACTTCAACACTTGGGTGAAGGTGGTTGCAACTGCATGGTTTGGGATGGTGTACCGTGGTGGTCTCTTTGACAAGAAATGGAAGTGTTGATGGTATAGGAGAGCTGATTCTTCCACTTGCCTTTGGATGAGGTCGGCAAAAGTGGCAGCAGCAGTCTCCTTGGTAAATGTGCCTGCTGTCTTTCTGTCTCGGACCCGCATCATCATACCTTTAGTAGGCAGCTCCATTGCCTCGGCCACAATCTCTTTTGTGATAACTACTTTGACTTTCTACCCTTGTTGGTTGGTGATTTGGGCTGATCCATCCTCTTTGATAGTAGACAATAACTCATAGGCTTTCTGGAAATCTACACCACACGGTTCCTAGTCGTAGAAGTCCCTGAGGCCCAGCCTTTTGTTGGCTTCTTTGGTGTCTGGCTTGGCTGCTACATCATAAATATCTTTTGGGAGAAATTGTAGTTCCACTTTGTGTCCTTCTTTGCTCTTGAACGTGCCTGTGAAACCCGTGGTGTCATTTTCTTGAAGCTGTTCTCTTGACAAGTATGCTGCCTTGGCCGTCTTTACTGAACTGGGGTCTAGTTGGTATGGTGGCCACTCTTGCAACTTTTCTTCCTGGGACACCCTTTTCTTGGCCTTTTCGGCAGCTTGCATTGCTCATGTAAAGTGAATACAATGTCAATAGTTAGAAAATTCTGCAAATCCGTCTTTGAAATGCCTTGAGTCTGAATTGCTAACAAATTGTGTCCAATTTGCTTCAATTTTGGAGCATGCATAGATGCATAAAAACATGTAAAGATCAAAATCATACAGTTCATGCAAAAATTTGCAACAAAAGTAAATAATTGCGATTGTTTACAGCTGGGGATTTTTTCCAACTTTTTGCATTTTTGATATGATAGGCTTGAACTATATAGCATTTAGGTGCTCCGAGTGAAGTGTGGGCTCCTTTGAGTGCATTGGGTGGAAATGGTGCTAGATTTAGGCTTTTAGACTCTGAAACAGTAGATATAAAGAGATTTTGAGTTTTTAAGATCCAAATTTGCTCAGACCTGGTCAGTGGACTTGGGACATAATGTGCTTTGGTCCCATAAGGTCAAAGTTGCAATTTTCCCCCATCTTGGCAAGAAACTAAATAATCGCAATTATTAACTTTTTCATCAAAATGTACATTTTGTTGGTGCAACTTGGTTCTAGGCATGATGTAGACTTTGTGTATGAGATATGGGGTAATTTGGATCAAAGAATGTGACAGATAACTCAAAATTTGGATTGGAAAGACTTTGGTGCGTTTTTTTGACAATTTCCAAGTTTTCCTTGATCATTTTGGCTCATACTTGAAATGTGGCATGTGATAGATGTGTACAAGTGATAGGTGAAGTGAAGGTGTCATTTTCAAGCCAAAAAAGCACAAAAGTAAATAATCACAATTATTTACTGCAGTCAATGTTTTTGCTAAACTTGACAATTTGATGACCTAGATATATTCAATACATCTAAAACAAGTCCTAAATTGAATTTGGTGATGTTTTGTCGTGTCGGCATCACTTCGTGCTTTGTCAACTCTGAAATCATCAATTTTTGTGACTAGATGGCGTGTGGAGTTGGTTAGTCACTTTTGAAGCTATGGACTTGTCCACTACATAGACCTGAAGCTACCCATCCAGTTTTGGCCTATTTGGAGTCAGTTTGACTTCATATGTGAAATTTGACGCTTTGTAGCCTTCTAGCTGTTTTCTACTTTTTGAGAGCTTTCCTTGACTATTCTCATGAAACCATCCATGTACATTGTGTATAGACTCAGTCTACAAGCTGTCTGTGTAGTCAGAATCGAATTCTGGCATCGAGCAAAAACCTAGATTATTTACTTGTGGCCGCCCTCGACCCCTGCCGAATGGTCATCTGGTGATATAGAAGTGTTCTATTATATAGGGGCATTCTACAATTCAAGTCTCGTCCAATTTGATTGAGCTGACAGGCCGCCATGGTCAATTTTGGGTCGTAGGACTTCGTGCACTGCTTGATTTCTAGGGTTTTTCCTTGAGCATAGACTTGCTACTGGCCATATATAATTGATCATTGATAAGCTTAGAACTTATCCCTCATGTCTCGTGTGAGATTGCGTTGTAAAAGGGCAACTATGGACTCCGGAAATCGCGCGAAGAAGGTCGAGAGCTCTCTTCTCTAAGGGCGACTAGTGGAAATGTGGTGATTTTGGGCTACCTTGGATATCTATACTCGGACTTCCCAAACTATTTTTCCTCAGATTTCGCTGTTAGTCCTACTATGCCATGAAATCTATATTAGACTCAAAAATTTCTTCAATCGGATTTCGGTAGCTCATTCTGCAAGAATTTTCGAAAGTAGGTAGGCCTAGGCAGCCTAATTTAGGCTTCTTGCTTCCATCTGTCGATTTGATTGAACTTTTTTGTGCATGTCCGTCTTGTCCTTCTGATCATCAGCATATCTTCGGTTTCTCCATCTGAGCTCATTTACTATTTATTATTAAATTTTGATCTGTTTATTAGAAAAATAAAAAAATAACAAAATGCGCTAAAAAACAAGCTGAAAAATAAAAAGTTAATAAAATTCATTGAAAAACATAGCTTTATTGTTTTTTACTGGATTTCTCCATTTTCAAGTCCCAATATCAAGAAAAATGATGAATAATAACTAAAAAAATATCATTTTTTGATAGTATATACACTATTTACACTCATTGGGGAGATGATATCAGTTAAATTTTCCTTGTTGATGATTTGTTAAGGGTATTATTAGGTAATTTTGCAAAAAATCACACGTTATCATCAAACTTTTTCCTTCTTTTCAAGCATTGCCTCTAATTACTTAGTTTCCTTCCACCCCTCCTAGATGGCGTACTCCGAGATGACTGTTTGCATGGGTTGAACACTGATGTCTATGCATAGCCTTGGTTGTCTCTACCATGCTTTGAAAATCAATGCAATTCGAACCATTATGATGTGCAAGAGTTGGGTCTGAGCAATTAACTCAAGGGTTTTTGATGTCGAGGTTTTCTGTTGCTGTCTTCCAAAGAGAAAATCTTGTAGCATGTGTGCTCTTTGCTTGATTGTACCATCAGAATGCTTTGTCACTATAATTTTCTGAGCTGTTGATATCAATATTGGTGGTTGTCGAGCTTTTACCCGCCATTTGGTATCTTGGTTTTTCTTCAATGAAATGTTGTGGTTGAGTGTTTTGAGACTTAACCCTCCACTGCTTTATCGGTTTTACAGTTTGCGGAGAAGATAAGTGCTCCTTTTTTTCCAAATTCATTTTGTTTTAGGTTCTCCGCTCAAAGATGCTCCTCTTTGTGTTTTGAACCTTGGAAAGATTTTAGATGATGTTTTGACACCCATATTTAAATCGGCTTGTCCTTAAGCCGTGCTTTTGGTACCCAAATTTGCCTGACTCCTTGCATGCTACTTGTAGCATTTGCTTGTCAATAGGATGGAGAATATTGATTGCTTTGTGGTTTGTTCTGTTGGTAACCTCCTTTCCATTCCTCTTTGCTTGGTGCAATTGGAACAATGAGTTGTCTGCCTTTAGGTGATAGCTTGAGCTGATTGGTATCCCAATCTGGTACTGCCTTGTAAGTCCGCATCCATGAGATAAGACATATTTAGGAATTTTGGGAATTATTCAAGTCCCATTTTTAAAAATGAGACTGGAAATTGCATTATTTTTTGTTAAGATCGACCTCATGGTTGTTTGTGGGGACCCTTTGTGCCATATAAATTGAAGCACTAGCACATGAACCGGGGGTTAAAACTTAAGTTCAAGCCTCACTTGTTGCTACTATGTGGGATATTAAGAAGAGTATTTAATTTGATTTTGAGCCTCATATGGCTCGCTTGAACTCGCAAGTGGACACAGTCGAACTTCGTTCAAGGCACTAGCACATGAATGTGAGACTCAAACCTAAATCCATTCCTCACTTATTGTTGCTCTATAGGATATTAAGAGGAGGTTTGAAGCTAATTAGAGCATCACATGCCTTGCTTCAACTTGCAAGTGGGCATAAAGCTCAAACCTAGTTCAAGACAACTCTATGTGACTAGAGGATGGTATCATAAATTTAACCTTAACACATAGTCATATCCTCAACACATAAATATATTTTTGTGTTTGTGTATATACAATGACAAATCATTTGGAAGCATGATTTTAACATTGTTGATAAGGAAAAGTAACTCTTATGCAGAAAAAAAGAAAGACTAACTTTTTAATGTGAATAGCACTTGCATCAAACATTGCACTAATCAAAAAAATTATATTGTCTGCAAAATCAAGACATTTTAAAGGGAGGCCAATGGAACCAAAAGCATCATCAAAGAGTAAAATGTTAAGAAAATGGGATAAAAAATGAGCAACAAAATTGGACTTGTTCACAAGCCCTTACTAAAGAATTTTTCATGTTGAGGGGATCTCAAATGAGGAGGGTGTTTAGAAACACCAAGATAACAAATGAAGAAAAAAAAGATATTAACACTTGTATTCTTAGTTATGTAGGCAATTCATATTTACAATAAGATAAATGTGATTTTCTAAGAAATATCAATCGGGTAACCTAATACATATATATCCTTAGAAATTGTGTTTCCTCTTGTACATACTCTATTTCTCTATCACAAGACAATTCATTTACTAGAGTGCTACAAGTATATCTGTAAGGTCCCCAATCCCACCGACACCAAAAAACGGGATGGTACCATTGACAGGTCTCTAGGCCTACTAAAGTCAGAGTCCTTAAACAAGAAAAATTCCAGGGAATTCACATTTACCATTGACAATGGTTTAGGTTTATAGCCCTAGAAGAGACCTAGTCTTGTCTCGCAGTGGAAACGGGACCATAAAATTTTTTTTTCGGCCCTATATCTTCATCCTTTAGATTAAGGTTTCCTTAGCCAACGCTTTTTTCCCCTTAACATATGTGAGGGCACAGCCATTGGTGGATTCCTCTTTCAAGAGAAGAAGTTTCTAAACGTTTTAGTGCGTAAGAATAGATAGTTACTTGATTAATCAGGTCCACCCGTCCATGATTGACAACCTTAGTCAATCCCCACTCACCACCCCGCACTCACACATGATTTCTGTGTTGTTTAATTACTACCACATTCTTTTCACAATTAAAGCAATGATTCCTTTTAACTTCCACAACTGCATTTCAATAAGACAACCTTTGAAAATAGTATTGAAGACATTCTTTCAGCAAACAAACATCTTTAGACTTAAGACAAGATATTGTCATTCTGAAGTATCTCTCACCAGTATTGGCTTGTCTCAAGACCACCTATACAGGGGTAAAAAACGACACCCATTCCTTATTTATAAAAACCGGGGTGGAAAAAGCCATCACCCAAAGTCTGGGCGCCCATACGCCAAAACCAGTTGCCCATACAACCGGGCGGTTCCTCTAGGATAAACTTGAAAGTACTATCCACAAACATAAACAAGCACGGAGTAAAGACTCCACACGTGCTGAGGAAATCGACTCTTCCATGATGGTATCTCCATCATTACTAATTATCTGGAGTAAAATATTTCCAAGGAATCAGAGGTGTCTTGAGACAAGCTGTCTTAAGGATGGTCAAACATTTCTTTCCTAGGTCAATCGATCATAACCCAATCATTTCTTTCCTATTTAAAATCATTACTCGTTGGTTTCGTGGAAGTTACCTTCCATTTACAACCAGTTTATCCTTCCTAACCTTACGTATGCAATGTTAACTTAAAAATGAACTTTAAAAGATTTTAAGTGAACAAAATAGAAATCCACCTAGGGCTGCTCGTCCATGTGCTGTGGGGCGGGTGCCCCGTACACTCTCCTCTGTTGGCCTATGGCTAGGCCCAACCTCATGGTCATTAGTGGCTTTGTTTTGCTTGTTGCTAACATCCTCTTCCTCAATAAGAGGATTTCCCATGGTCCTCTTTGGAGCCATGCCGGTAGCCTTATAAAAAGACTTAATCCATTAGAAGTTTAATTGAATAATCTTCTTTTCCTTGTTTACCCAAAAATAAGGATTTCTGAAGTAAGTAGGTATCTTTAATAGTCAATTTGATGAGATATTCCTCCGATAACTTATTTATGCTATAAGTAATTTTCCATAATTATCGTTTAATTTGGGAAGCCCTTTTTCTAGGTTTCTCCTTAGTCTATTTTCCATTTTAACCTTAGTAATTTATAAATTTCTAACGGCTAATGGATTACTCTCCCTAAATTGTAATTGAATATGTTCCATCTTTAGGAATTTTCATAAATTTGATTTATAACCTTTCTCTCCTATACTTATGGTCTAAATTAGGTAAAATTTTACTGATAGTAACTTGTTATACCATCCATTTATGACGAGGTAATTTTCCCAGCCTTCAATAGTGATTTTAGACCTGAGGTATTTAATTGGTAATTAGATAAATTCATTTAATAATTTCCCTTGTCTATTTTATACGCAAAATCGGTTACTTTTATGGAAGATAAATATCTAAACTATTTATCTGAGGTTGGGATATTTATCATGGATTTCCCATAGTGTATTCTACCTTTGATATTTATATCAAAGGTATTTGGATTAATTTACTATATTCTCCCTTTTATTTTCCTCTAAAAATAATGTAATTTTACTAGGATAATTAGATAAAATAATTATATGAAGGTAACATAATTATCACAAGTTTCCTAAGATACAGTTAACCTCTAAAAAATAACTCAAGACATTTTGAATCAATTTGATAATTTTCCCCTTTTAATTTATCCTAAAAAACGAGTAATTGTGCTAAAGTAATTAGGTAAATTAGTTATTTGAGCTTCAAATAATTATCACGAGTTTCCTAACATATAATTAACCTTTAAACAAGTCATTTTGAATCTATTTGCTAATTTACCTTATTTAATTGTTTTCTAAAAACAGAGTATTTTTGCTAAGGTAATTAGATAAATTAATTATCTGAGCTTCACGTAATTATCATGGATTTACTAGCATATAATTAACCTTTGATAAATAACTCAAGTCATTTTGAATCTATTTCCTAATTTTCCCTATTTAATTTGTCATAAAAACAAAGTATTTTTGCTAAAATAATTAAATAAGCTAATTATCTGAGCTTGACCTAATTATCAAAGGTTCCCTATGATGTTAACAACCTCTGAAAAATAACTCAATTCAATTTGAATCCATTTGCTAATTTCTCCTATTTAATTTATCCTAAAAATAGAGTATTTCTGCTAAAGTAATTTGGTAAGATAATTATCTGAGCTTCACATAATTATCATGGGTTCACTAACATATAGTTAACCACTAATAAATAACTCACAGCATTTGAAATCAATTTACTAATTTCCCTTATTTAATTTGTCTTAAAAGGAGTATTTCTACTAAAGTAATTAGGTAAGTTAATTATCTGAGCTTCATATAATTATCACTCAAAGCATTTGGAATGAATATACTAATTCTATTTAATTTGTCTTAAAAACAAGGTATTTTTTCTAAAGTAATTAGATAAATTAATTATCTGAGCTTCTCCTAATTATCACAAGTTTCCTAACATGTAATTAACCTCTGGTAAATAACTCAAAGCATTTTGAATCAATTTGATTATTTTTCCCTTTAATTTTCTCTAAGAAATAGTGTAATCCTTCTTAATTAATTATGAAAATTACTCAAAAAATTATAAGATAATTTTCCTAGCGTAATGACTGTCTAATGTAGCTTTGATAATTATCTTAACTTAATCTAAGCTTAATTAATATATTTTCCATTATCTTATGGCTAATTTGGCTAATGTAGAACTCGTTTCGGTGGTTCCCACGACCGCGAGGCTGGGACAAGCAACACAAATGGGAAGGGAAAAGCTCCCATGGACGACCAAGTACCGGCCAACTCACGGAGCAATGACGAGGAGTAGGTCACATTTTTAATTCATGTTTTGCTTAATTTAACATTGCATTCGATAAGTTGGGAAATAACATATCCCTAAACATGTTGGATAAATCCAACGGAGATCACGGCATTTGAATTGAAATATATTTTAATTTCCAAGTAGGAAAGAATGATTGTTGGATAGTTGTTTGAGATAGGAAAGAATGTTTGTTAGGGAAAATTTAGCTCGGCCTGTTCTTTTCTATTCCAATGTTGATACTAGTCCGAACCCCCTCTTGATCACAGGAGGCAGAGTTCCTGGTTTAGGGCTCTTGAATCCATGACTGTTGGTTAAGTGGTGGATACCCATGTCTGCTGGTTAAGCGGTGGGAACCCACGTCTTGTGTTCTATGCGGTGGGAATGTCCACGTCTACTGGTTAAGCGGTGGTGGACATACCTAGTTGTATGGGCAACTAAGCGATAACGGGAGGAGTAAACTCTCGCCGGAGGAAGGATGCTGTACCTCCAGAGCATTGGAAATTTTAATGAATAAGTTTTGAGTAAAATTTTGTGCCACTTTGCAATACTGGTTGAAGGACTGTATTAAAGAACTTGTGAATCGGAAAAATAAACAAAGAACTTATATGTTGAACAACCATTGTGGTAGTAAATAGGTAACAAAGGAAGTGTGAGTATGGGGTGGAAAGTGGGGGCTTGGCTCGGGTTGCCAATGCCTATGAGAAGGGTGGTTCCGATTGGTTGGGAACTCTCCATCCCCATAGTGTTATAAATCAACACTAGTATTACTCATTGCCCGTAGAGCGGCGAAGTCTCAAGTGTACGTGGCTCTGAAAGCTATGGGAAAAAACGCACTCTGGAGTTCTCTCCTCTTGGAAGGTGGGTCTTAGGATCGCAAGATAAGTTAATCACTCTTCCCCTATGGGATGGAACTAGATCTTGATGCTAGTAGGCTCGAACTCGATTCATTTTGTGATGAGAGATCGTCCGCTAGATGAACCATAAACCACTTTGTTTGCTTCCACTGTAGATCTAGTGGCCACCAGTTTTACCATCAGATCCGTCGTTTGAGAGGACGGGGTGGGGACCTCACACCTGGTATCAGAGCTATAGGTTTACGAACTAGAAAATGATGTTGTTTGAAATTTAAAAAAAGTAAGGGATAGTAGGATAGCTCGTACTCAAAGCTTGAGCATGATGTTTCCCAGAATAATGACATTGGAATTGTCTAGTGGATTGTCTCCTGAGTGATGTTAAAGAGTTTTACTCGTTGAGCTTGTTGGGATTCAGTGGGTTCCACATGATGTTTTTTGCGACTAGTGCTGCGCGCAGGTAGCCTGTTGATGTGCATAAAGTTATAAGTATGGATCAAAGCTCTCGAGCAAAGTTTTTACATTTATTTATCGAACAATTTTGGATGTATTCAATGGAATATAAACTAATGGTGGAATGGTTAAATCCTTTGTGATAATTGTACAGAAGATTAAGTAGGCTGGTTAAGCCCAAAAAGTTAAATTTCTTGTTGAGTATGAAAAAGCCTAGATTCATTTGAGAAGAGTGCTATAGTAATAAGTTTTATACCATTGGTTAGGTACCGTCTACTGCGCTATATACCGCCGTTCAGGAGAAAAAGCTTCTCCTTAAGCAAGCTCAACCTCCAACCTTTAAAGGCGAAGGGGTTAATATGGAGAGAGATGCGAAAGTATGGATGGAAGAAATGGACGACTATTTCGAAGCTGCAGGAACTCAACCCGAGAACCAAACCATGCTTGCGATGTTCCGCTTGTCTGGCGATGCCAAGATCTGGTGGAAACAACATTGCAGGGACTTGGATATCAAGGGATCTTCCCAGTCATGGGAAGACATCAAGGCTGCTGTGATGGAGCGATACTTACCACCCGCTCACAAAGCCTTGAAGATGAATGACTTTTTCTCACTTCGACATCTGACTTCTTCTGTCGAAGAATACTACTCGAAGTTCGTCACACTTCGGAGATATGCTCCTAGGATGACATTGAAATTGCAAGTAGCACGGTTCTGCCAAGGACTCATCGACCCCTTGACCAACCGACTAGAAGCTCTGAGGCCAGCAACTCTGCAACATGCCTTGCTAAGGGCCAAACCGTTAGCTAAAGAGATTCAGAGGACTACCCAAGATAGTCAATACTATTTGTCAAAGAGGGCCAGGCCAGACAACTGGAGTAACAGACCAATCAACCCTGCA
The DNA here is from genome assembly GCF_014529385.1 of Adiantum capillus-veneris. Classification (NCBI taxonomy): domain Eukaryota; kingdom Viridiplantae; phylum Streptophyta; class Polypodiopsida; order Polypodiales; family Pteridaceae; genus Adiantum; species Adiantum capillus-veneris. The sequence goes on along the minus strand of NC_140946.1, from coordinate 33,740,851 downwards.
TACGACCATCGTCCGTTAGTAGCTACTACAGCAGCTACCGAGTTTCCCAATATAAGATGCTTTGAGTGCCAGGAGTATGGACATTACAAAAGCCGATGTCCAAAAAGGAATTCCCAAACATCCAGTGCTAATAATGTACCTCTGAATGTCAACGGGCGAGGTCAACCAAACGGAAGAGGAGGCCGAGGAAGAGGAAACATAGGACAAGGAAGCGGAGCTTTCGCTAATGCCGCAATGAGACAACCAACTGTGGGTGACGAAGCTGATGAGAGAGAAACTCTCTATTCTACAACTGCTAATCCTAGTGAGCAATAATTCAAGCACCAGGATCTCATCAATGTTCAGCAGAATAAGACGCATGAAGCTAAAGACTATTCTATTATCAAAGGATGTCTTTACCTTAGGCAAAGGATATATGTACCTAAGTATTTAGCATCAAGTTTATCTAGATGTATTCTTGAGATGAGGACATCTCAAATTTTTCACGCTGGGGAGGTAGTAAGGTCTTTGACCCCGAGCAAAAACAGCACCATTGTACATGGAATAAACATAATGGAAAAAGTTACTATTTTTAGCACTTTTTAAAAATCTGTTGATGCCATGATGTTTAGAATGTCATAAAGCTTCCAAAAGTGAATTAAAATAAATTTTATGGAAATATTCAAAAAATAGTAATTTTTTTGGTTGCCCGACCCGTCTAGTTTTGACCGTCACGACAAACTGCACCCGTACCCCAAATATTAAAAAAATGCATTTTCGGACGTCGGGGGCTGCTAAATGATGGCAGGTACTCGGGATTATGCACGTTAGTTCTAGCTTAGCATAGCAAGTTTCGGCATCAAAATCTGATTAGAATTGCCCGTCTAGGATTAAAAACAATTTTTCCTAAGGTTGTGTGGGGAGGCACCGAGGCTAGGGAGCTGTGTGGGAACCGGCTCCAGGCCACTGCTGAGTTGATATGGCAGGTAGAGGGCGCCCTCACACACAGATAGGGCTCGTGGGCTACTTTCCCAGCTTGAGAGATAGTGAGTGAGTGAGTTAGAATAGCAAATGGGACACTTTGCAACCCATGCACCCCATGCAAGTAACCCTGCCCATGAAGGCTTGAGTGGACTCCAGACCAGCATAGCAGGTGATTTCAAAATTTTGAGCTTGTGAGCCTATATAAGAGCATGCTCACACACACACAAACATATATATGCTCACACACACATTCAGTATACACACACACACACACACACCTTGGGGAGGTGCTGCCGGCACACATAGCCTTTGGAGAAGGAGCAAAAGACGGAAGTGCTTCCCAATTCTCGCCACAAGAAGCTCCATTGGATCAACAAATTGATTCAAATTCAGCCCGAACTACGGTAACATAAAGCTAATTTCACGTTATGTTATAATTCCTTCTATGGTTCTCATAATTTCGTTTCTAGTATGCATAATCACGGTTAAATTTCTCATTAGACACTCTCTAAATTGCTATATGATTATTACATTGCACATTATTAATTCTAATTATCAATTATGCAAAAAACTAACCTCTCCTTATCATAGATTAATGTATGATTAGCAATAAGAGAATTATCCACTAAGTCAGTATAGTTAATGAATGATAGAATCAAGCTAGCAATGTGATAAGGTTAGTCTATTTCATTCTATTACCACACAATGTTTATATAGCTATGTTTAGATTCAATTTGTTCAAATATTAGGATGTATTTAGTGTAATTAATTCCACAATTAATCCACTAGGAAAAAGAAATTAATTGTGTAATTAATTCCACAATTAATCCACTAGGAAAAAGAAATCCTCTCACCTATGCATGTGGTAAATGTGCAAATCTCTACTTGCATTAGGAAGTGATTAAGCATGCCTAATTCATCTCTAGTAAATAGATCAAGTAGAAAATTGAAATTCTTAATTATCTAGGCCAAATAATTAACCTTAGGGCCAATTCCCATAGAACAAGTAAGGGGTATTAGAAATCTTTATTTCTTGAAGTAATCAAACCTCTCGTATAAAGGAGTTTGCTTATTGAAACTAATCCGTCATTTTGGTCGTATGTGCTCTCGAATATTAGCTCTCCTTTTTCAAGTTGTCAATTTAAGTAGTGAGTATAATATGGCCCCGGTAAAGAGAACTCGTTTCGGTGGTTCCCACGACCGCGAGGCTGGGACACACAACACAAATGGGAAGGGAAAAGCTCCCATGGACGACCAAGTACCGGCCAACTCACGGAGCAATGACAAGGAGTAGGTCACATTTTTAATTCAAGTTTTTCTTAATTTAACATTGCATTCGATAAGTTAGGAAAGAACATATCCCTAAACATGTTGGATAAATCCAACGGAGATCATGACATTTGAATTGAAACATATTTTAATTTCCAAGTAGGAAAGAATGATTGTTGGATATACTGTTTGAGATAGGAAAGAATGTTTGTTAGGGAAAATTTAGCTCAGCCTGTTCATTTCTATTCCAATATTGATACTGGTCCGAACCTCCTCCTGATCACAGGGGGCAGAGTTCCTGGTTAAGGGCTCTTGAATCCATGAATGTTGGTTAAGCGGTGGATACCCATGTCTGCTGGTTAAGCGGTGGGAACCCACGTCTTGTGTTCTATGCGGTGGGAATGTCCACGTCTACTGGTTAAGCGATGGACATACCTAGTTGTATAGGGAACTAGGCTATAACGGGAGGAGTAAACTCTCGCCGGAGGAGGGATGTTGTACCTCCAGAGCATTGGAAATTTTAATGAGTTTTGAGTAAAATTTTTACTAGAATTACTGTCTTGGTGCCGCTTTGCAATACTGGTTGAAGGACTGTATTAAAGAACTTGTGAATCGGAAAAATAAACAAAGAACTTATATGTTGAACAACCATTGTGGTAGAAAGTAGGTAACAAAGGAAGTGTGAGTATGGGGTGGAAAGTGGGGGCTTGGCTCGGGTTGCCAATGCCTATGAGAAGGGTGGTCCCGATTGGTTGGGAATTCTCAGTCCCCATAGTGTTATAAATCGACACTAGTATTACTAATTGCCCCTAGAGCGGCGAAGTCTCAAGTGTACGTGGCTCTAAAAGCTATGGGGAGAAAGGCACTCGGGATTTCTCTGCTCTTAGAAGGTGGGTCTTAGGATCGCTAGATAAGTTAATCATGCTTCCCCTGTGGGGTGGAACTAGATCTCGATGCTAGTAGGCTCGTAGTCGATTCACTTTGTGATGAGAGATCGTCCGCTAGATGAACCATAAACCACTTTGTTTGCCTCCGCTGTAGATCTAGTGGCCACCAAGTTTACCATCAGATCCGTCGTTTGAGACGACGGGGTGGGGACCTGACAAAAACTCCATGCTCCTCCCTATCCGGGGCATCAAGGGATTCAACCTACCCTTCGCGGAGTACATACGTATTTCTATTGGCCTACCTTGACGAAGACATACAATACTATATCTCAAAATGTGTGGTATGCTAAAAGACAAAGTATGATAAAGGGAAGCAACCTGGATTGCTCCAGCCTTTACCAATTCCTAATTCACCATGGGAGAGCATATCCATGGATTTTATCTTTGGATTGCCCAAATCCATCCATGGGAATACAAGAATATGGACAATAGTAGACAGGTTTAATACACAAGCACACTTTATATCTGTCAAAAAGACTATTAAGGCACACCAAATGGCAACCCTCTTCATATCCCAAATTTTTAAACACCATGGCTTGTCAACATCAATAATGTCATATAGGGATCCTCGAATGACCAATAATTTCTAGAAGGGTCTCTTTGAGAATCTATGTACTAGGCTTAATTTCTCTTCGACCTATCACCCACAAACGGATGGCCAAAGTGAAATAGACAACCTTACAATCCTAGATCTACTTAAGACCTATGTTACCAAAGTAGATTAATGTTTCCAATGGGAAAAGTAACTACCTCTTGTAGAGTATGCGTACAATAACACTGTTCATACTACTACGAGGAAGGCACCTTTCAAAATCATTGAAGGAAGACCCACCCGAGATCAAAGATCAAGAAGAGGTGCTTCAGCCCGAATCGATTCTTTGACATGAAGACAAGGTACTAAGACATAGTAAGATTATTCATCGGTATCTTATTAAATTCAAAATATATCCTTTTGTCTTATAAAACTGCTTTTTTTTAAATTGTGCATAAATTTAAGTAGTATGCATGCTTTGAATCATGTTTGTGATGACGACGTCTCTCAAACACCAAGTAAATTTGTCACTCTACTTTGGGAGAATGAAATGGATTCAAGAGCAGACATGCTTGCCGCAGCTAAGTCTCCCAAGCCCCAAATGTATTAGCATCCATTTTGGAATGATGTCATAGGGTAAAAAGGGATCCTCTACCCGCTAAGAAACATAAACTAATAACTAAGTCACAAGAGTTAGAATATAGACATGTGCTTTTAGATTTATCTTAGCACGAGACCAAAGGCAATGGGTCCAAATGGGAGATGGTCTAGCAAAGAGCAATGCCAACTAATGGAGCTCAAAAGACCTTAGGGTTAGCTTCATTGAATACCTCTAAAGGTTAATGTTAAAAGTCCTTAGACCTAGGACCCTAGCCCAAGCTTGAGGTGCTTGCCATGCTTGCTGTGACTATGGTGCTGAGGTGCTTTTCATGCTTGCTGACTAAGGTGCTTGAGGTGTTTGTCATGTTTTATCTTGAGGGACTTCATGGCTAAGGTGCTTAAGGGGTGATGTGGTCCAAAAAGTCAACAACATCCCTACATAAGGGAGGGCGAGCCCTAGAAGTAGGCGCATGAGAGGGAACACACACACACACACACACACTCACTCAATGCAAGCCAAGTCAAAAGAGGCAACAAGGACACATGTCAAGCTCCTCCCCATGTTGCCCTCATAAGCTGCCTAAATCCTATTGGTTAACCTCTAAAGGGGTCCAATGAGAATTTAATTTATTTAAATAATTATCTAGGCATTATCAAGCCCTCTCTCTCAAAGGGGTAAGGAGGACACTTGTCCAAATGCTACCCTTGTTGCTTAATATGCACCAAGAATAGGATTGGATAGGCTTGCAGGGGTCCAATCAAATTCAAGGATGAGCTACAAGGAGGGGTTGACCAAAGCAATCTAGGGGTGTGCTTGGGGGTATACTCTCTCTCTCACACACACACTCACATGCTCTCATTCTAGGGGTGTGCTTGGGGGTATACTCTCTCTCTCTTACACACACTCACATGCTCTCATTCTCACTTGGTGAAAGTGCAAGAACTTTATCTCCTTCCACTATGAGAGGAAAATTCTAGAATCGCTAGCATACCGTGGCAAAACAAAGGAAAATATAAAGGGAAAATATTGTGTGTGCGGCAATAGCAGCAGCAAAATACGTGGTAGTAGTTAAACAACAATATACACGGTAATAGTTACGAGAATATACCCGTGACTATTACCGCATGCATTACCGTTGCTATTATCATTAAACACCTATTCAAAAATAAAGGTGCTCATTTGGGCCACTCAAAATTGGGTGGCTCAAATGAGCACCTTTATTTTTTACCTGCATAAAACATATGAAGCATCAATTTTAAAGAGTATACAAAAAAACGTGAAATTGAATATACTTTACCTCGACAATTTAATGTGCAGAAAATATAAGTTTCTTCAAACATAAATAAAAAGAAGAGCACCACATGATCATATAAGTTTTGAACAAATAATAAGTAGGTATCTCACAATTATTTCCAACTAATCATATAGACAATAACACAAGATGATTAGCAGGTGTGCATCCTTTGATAGAATGCAAAATAGCGAAGAGCAAAAGCCAATCAAGTGGATCATGGCACGCGGAGCACGTAAAAAAAACTCCACAAAACTACTTGCACGCCGTGATCCACTTGTTTGGCTTTTATACAAAGTAATAGTTACCAAAACATCAAATAATTTTATACTAAAAAAAAAACCTTTGTACAACTTCAAAAGTGGATCATGGCGCACGGAGTACATAAACAAACCTCCACAACACTACTGGTGCATCGTGATCCACTTTTGGTTGGTGAAATGTTAAATGGCCTTTTACATTTTGAAGCACAATTCCTAGACACAACTAAACTATGGACCAAATGAAAGTGAAGAGCTTGCCTTTACCTTTGTCAGGACTAGACATTGCTCTTGGAGTAGAGATTCAGGATTGGGAATGTTGTTGTTGGTCTTCACGCTTTTGATTTTTGCACCTTGTAGGAGACAGAGGCCTTTTTAACTCTCTCTCTCTCTCTCTCTAGCCTCTATCTCTCTCTCGATGTCTGTATTTGCTTCTCCAATATGATTTCTCTTCTCCCCTTTACTAAGTTACTCTCTCTCTCTCTCTCTCTCTTTCTCTCTCTCTCCCCTTTTCATACAATAATAGACATTACCGTTAGCATTTTTAACAAAGCACGCCAAATATTGTTGTACACGTGCTAGCAACATGCAATAAATGGCTGGTACAACCACATTAAATAGTTTTTACAACCGAAAAATATGTGTACTATTTATGGTAGCAAATGCACACTTCGTTCATGATGAGAGAGAGAGAGAGAGAGAGAGAGAGAGAGAGAGAGAGAGAGAGAGAGAGAGAGAGAGAGAGAGAGAGAGAGACCTAACCAAAGAGACGACCTCTGTGTGTGTGTGTGTGTGTGTGTGTGAGAGAGAGAGAGAGAGAGAGAGAGAGAGAGAGAGAGAGAGAGAGACCTAACCAAAGAGACATGACCTCTGCAACCAAGCTGCAAAGCTCCTTCAAGAGTTTTCAACCAATTTAAAATAGCACATAGGGGAATCTGCCTTGTATACTCATTCCAAACCACTTCTATCCACCAAGAGAGGTATTTCCAGAGTGTTTGTTGATGTAGAGAGAGAGAGAGAGAGAGAGAGAGAGAGAGAGAGAGAGAGAGAGAGAGAGAGAGAGAGAGAGAGAGAGAGAGAGAGAGAGAAAGTGTTTTTGAGTGCTTGTTGGGTTTGAAAGAGGAAGACACACACACACACACACACATAGAAAGAGAGGGAAGTCATGAATTGGAGCATGGCGTGCGATGATGGTCTATTTTCTTTACTCAATTTTGAGCCCGCGCATCCTGATCCATACAAAGATAGAGAGATAGAGAGGGGGGGGGGGGGGGGGGATACAAGAAGTGGAGCACGACACACAATAGGCTATTATCCCATCTCAATGTTGAGCCCACGTGCCGTGATCCACACACACACACACACACACACATAGAGAGAGAGAGAGAGAGAATTGGTGTACGGCACGCAATAGGCTATATTCTCTTCTCAATTTTCAGCCCGCGCGCCGTGATCCACACAAAGAGAGAGAGAGAGAGAGAGAGAGAGAGAGAGAGAGAGAGAGAGAGAGAGAGAGAGAGAGAGAGAGAGAGAGAGAATTGGTGTATGGCACGCAATAGGATATATTCTCTTCTCAATTTTCAGCCCGCGCGCCGTGATCCACACAAAGAGAAAGAGAGAGAGAGAGAGAGAGAGAGAGAGAGAGAGAGAGAGAGAGAGAGAGAGAGAGAGAGAGAGAGAGAGAGAGAGAGAGAGAGAGAGAGAGAGATCCTTTGCATTTATCTCTTACAGTGGAATGGAAAGAACAAAGGCAACAACAAGGAAGGCAGGGAAAGGACCAGGGCTTGCAAAGAAATCATGTGGAAGGTCTGCTACTAAGAAGAAAAGTTAAGGTAAGCCAATGAAGATATTGAAGGGACCAAGAATGAACAATATTCAAAGAAACATGGGTTTATTTAGAGAGATAAAAAATGCTCAGAAATTTATTGAGCTTTGTGTCCCTAAACTTCCTTTCCAAAGAGCAATAAGGTAAATTTGCAAGGAAGCATGTGCTGGTACAATGAGATGGAAGGTTGTTGCCCTGCTCTGTCTTCAAGAAGCAACATAAGATTTTTTACTAGAGTACTTTAATGATATCACCATTGTTGCTGCTCATGCTCACCGGGTCACAATAATGGACAAGGACAGTGAGATGCTCAAGAGAGTACGTTGGAGATACGATAAGCTCCTCATCCCTAATGAGTTTATTGACCCTAAAATGAAGGATATATTGCTAATATCACCAGGTCGATGGGATCATGGGGTTAAGATTCATGATGCTACTCATGATGCGAACACCAGAGCCAGAGCTGAGCAAGAAGAAAGACGTCACCTGGAAGTAGAGAAATTAAAGAGGATACAGACTGCTGCTACTGATGAAGAGGCACATAGGAGAAATTATGGGCAAGTTACCACAGACTTAAATGAAAGAAACAACAATAATTTTACATGCCATGAAAGAAGGTCTGTTAGTAACCATTCCCCTTGCTGATGGTACTCGGCAATTAGATCTAGATTCTGTTGATATTGGGATTTTGAAAGATCCCAACACACAAATTACAGACTCTATTGTTTATTTATGCCTAAAGTAAGTGCTCTTCTCTACCTTTAAGATTCTTTACTTTTGTATTTGGTCTCTAATTAAATCCTTGTTATTGATTGTAGATTAATAAAGAGCCAACTCCCTCAACAAACCCATACTGAAATACATGTTTTACATCCACAGTTGTCTGTGCCACTCCGAATTAAAAGCACCCCTCATGGCACATTGGAGAGATGGTTTGTCCACTGTCCAATGCTTCAGGTCACAACTCTGGTGTTTCCATACAAATCAAATAATCATTGGAGCCTTGTATGCATTGAATTGGACAACAAGTGGTATGGACTATCAACTCCATACGAGGAACACATTCAGAGATAAGAGTGTGAGTGTGGATATAACCTTGAGTTTTTATTTGGGCTATGGATGATGACCTCAATATTGTTAATAAAAAATAACTTTCCATGTTCATAGATGTGTAAAAAGATTACTTTACTTCTATGGAAGGCTTTGTGGAAATCATGAACTCTACACGGAAACCTTTAAAGCTATCGAAGTGCCTAATCAAACAGATCTAAATTCTTGTGGTTGGAGATGTCTTCTTCATGCAGAGTACATACTACAGAGTTTTTTTGCTTTGAATCCATTTATGTCTAAGGTATTTTTGTGCTATGGTTTGGACCAACTTGGTGCGATTATTAATTGAAGTATTGACCACAAGTTAACCTAATTTTGCAAAATGCTGTGGAAAATTATACCTTGGAATATTTACAAAGGTATCGCGCATCAAAGATTCAACATCTACCATCTCTTTCAACTCCAAGAGTTTTAGATGCAGAAGACAGTTTTGTCGACGACCATAAAATAACTTTAACAAAATGACCGGTGATGAGGAAGTCATGCCAGTTTCCACCACTGGAAACCAAATCCCTAAAACTGACCCCATATTAGAGGAACAAACACCGGTTTGCTTTGCAGTTAAAGCGACTAAAACGGAAGTTGGGATTGATCAATGTGAAGTAGACCAAGCTCTTGAAAATGCAGATTTAAAATTCTCTTCAGAGCCGAGGAATGCAACAGAGGTCTAGGCCAAGTAGAGGAGGATAAGGGAGTGCCTATTATTGTGGCATAGGATGAGGCACATGATCAATATGAGGGAGTCCAAGCTCCTATAATTGCTGATGTGAAGGGCTCTTAAGAGCCAAGAGAAGATACAGAGTGTCTAGACCATATAGAGGAGGAGGCCAACGTTGCAAATCAAAGCCAGGAACAGACACAGAACAAGTTAACCATTCGGCCATGGAAACACAAGAGTCCTGTACTGCACAACCACAAGAGGTGGATACCCTTGGCAATACAAAAGGGAACATTGACACTCAACAACAGAATGTCAACATTAGAAATGACCAGTATGGACTCTTACTTCAAGTAGATATGGTTGTTCTGGTAATATCCATTGTGCTTAAATAATATACTCTTTCTTGTTTCTAACTACTTATATATATGCACACAATGATCAGAGATTAATTATTTTGGATCTCAATGTATTGTTGCTACTATGACAGCCGTACAGTGTACATACAGAGATCTCCGATTTACGTAGTTTTCGCTTGGGAAATCTCAGAGCAGTAATTCGACGAGGCACAAAGGATTTTTGAATTTTTTGATTCCAAGGTTTAGGGTTGCCGGTCTTCAATGCAGGCCCAAAACTTGAGTCCCCTTGTTTCCAGAGTTTGCGGTTTGGCTGAATTTCAAAGATCAGATTTTTACTTTGTGTATAGTCAAAGAAATTGTAATACCATTGTGGGACATTTCCACCCAACTAAAGCTAATGTACCACTTTTCTACAAGCCCTTTGAACATATCAATGTGTCCTCTGATGCTCTCAATACTTTGTTGATTGATGACACACCACATAAGAGCTTACTTAATCCACCCGGCACTACTATTTCCCCAACTTCATTTGAAGGGCATCTTCATGATTTTTACCTAGAGGACATTTTGGTCCCAGACCTCCCAAGGAATGTACTTAAGCCCATTGAGCACATCGGAATTTGTACTTACAAATGTACTTAGTAATTCATTGTTTATACATTAAATTGATAGTGTGACCTGACTATGTGTTTTGAATACTGAGAGAGAGAGAGAGAGAGAGAGAGACAGAGAGAGAGAGAGAGAGAGAGAGAGAGAGAGAGAGAGAGAGAGAGAGAGAGAGAGAGAGAGAGAGAGAGAGAGAGAGCCTTGAGCAAACAATTGATATTAAGATTAAACTAGTAAAAAAAGGTTACATTTCGTTGAAGCCATTTAGGCTAGATTACATGGGCACAATTTGAATACGGCCAGAAAGATCTCCACACAAAAATGCTTCTCCCTTCATTGCATTACTCTTCGTCCGCCCAGCAAGAAATAAAAGTTTATGGAGTCAATGTCGGCAGTCTCCTCCACTATGTCATGTCAAAGTTGCAAAATATTGCATTGCTGTCTTATTGTAATTACTGTCATAAGATTTAGGTCTTTGTCCACCACTTCCACGTCTATGACAACATTGTTTGCCAAACTTGCTGCCTCTTGATCCATAGGCACATAACAACCTTCAACAATGTGAGAATGCTTGTACCAAAATGAGATTATTAATGTCTGTGTTGCAAGCATATACTTGACAATGAAAGTGTCAAGAGCAATCTTGCAACATATGCCATTTGTTTCTTTCACATACCACCCTCGATCAAGAAGCTTATCACACAAGAGGGAATCAAATGATTTGCAGAGCATCATACTTTTAGCAACATGTACATTGCAGGTATGAAACAACTCAACAAAGAGACCAACATGATAGAAATTTGCAAGTTTCACCAATTTAGTGGGTACAGAGTTTTGGAGAGACCTCTGAACATCCCTATAGAGCCTGCTCCTCAATGCCTCACTCATTGTTGTGTCAGGAACGGGCCAATCCATGGAGTTCCAGTTGGTTGGTAGTGAAACCTTCACCAACACTCCTCTCTGATTCCTTTGATTGCGTTGGTAGAAATGGTCATAGAAAAAAATACCCTCGTCTGCAAGGTTTGTGCTAGTTCTGTCCGCATATTACAAGACCCTCATATGAGCATGGGTCACAAAGATGAGAACTATAATGCACTCTAATGGCTCCCATTCCTCATACGAGGAAGGATAAACATCTGTGAATGTAAAAGAATAGAAATAAATACAAACATCTGTATAACCTAATTAAATACCTGTAATAAGAGAAGAAAAAACAAATTGACATTTGACATGTAAGATAACATTTATAGAGGAGTGCTAAATAATTAACTCACAGTTGCACCGTGGATTATGCACCATGGATTATGCACCATGGAGACATCTCTGACATTAGCAATCACATTAGAGTGAGTGAAAACATGTTGAACAAAGACCTCTTTCACAGTCTTCTTACCAACCTCGACTTTGAAATCCAGAACTCTTGCTTTCCATGCAGAACGAAACATATTTTTTGCTTTCGAGATTTTTCTCCTTCTTGACTACATAAGAACCCAAGAACCTTTGCTTATCCTCTACTCTTGCCACCTATTATTTATAGTGAGAGAGTTTGATATTGAGATAGTGCTTATGCTACTACATGGTCTTCTTGGCACACTAATGGTGAGGTTAGTTGGGGACAATGTACAGCAACCTTTAGAACTTCTTGGGCGGGAAGAAGACGAAGACATAGCTATAATGGAGGGAGAATGAGTTTTGAAAGCCTTTCATAAAGGTAGTGGATATCTTTTAATGAAGAGAGAGAGTTAGCTATCAATCAGGAGAGTCAGGTTTCAGCAACTTGACGGCTATTGGCAGTGGGCCTTACTTTGTGAGACGAGGAAGTTGCCTTATGAAAATGGGACAAATCTCAATATTTTAAAATGATTTCTTTATTTTTTGTGATATTTTCCATGCATTTTTACGTTAGGTAAGGTTTTGCTCATTGGTTGCGCCTTCTTTTCTCTCTCTTCAATAAGGCCCTCCAAATGACCTCCAAAATTTTCTAATGTAGGAGTGAGGTTACAAACCCATCCTAGATTTGGTGCCTCCGAGGACGAATAGACCTAAACTAGGAAAAAACAAGAGCATCTTGTTTAGTTGTCCTTTAACTTCCTCTAAGATCACCTAGAGTAAATTTTCCTCTTTAAAACTGCATAGCTTAAGAGTGTCGTCTTTTGCTGTGTAGAGGTAGCTTGGAAGTAGATTGTACTTGCTAAGTACCTAGTAGAAGGACTGTAGGATTAGGTTAGGATTTTGAGAATGATTGATGGACAAGACAAGTCTTAAGATCAAAGCTCAAAAAATCATAAAAAACAAGAAAACAAGTGTTTGTGAACACTTTCCATAACCCAATTGCAGTAGAACCTACGAGTAGGTAAGTAGAATCCGAAGTGGGATCTCATAACTTTTCTCACTCCAAAAGAATCAATTGTGATTTGTTTATGTGAAGTTGCAAAATTTCAGGTCTACGACTTGAAACAGCACCAAAAGACTGTCAACCACTGAATCCGGCTAGAGATTATGCTCTAAAAGTTGTATGAACGAGTGGGTAAGCTTAAAGAAGCATTTGAGATAAATTTTTAAGAGTTTGCAAAAACTCAAATTATTTACATTTTCTTGAGAATTTAGGCCAAATTAAGTTGTGACTTGACTCACAGACTTAAAACAGGTCACAAAAAGACTGTCCATTGAAAAAATTGCAAAAAGTGTTCATTTTAGGCCAAAAGTAAATAATCATGATTATTTACTTTCAGGTCAAAATGGATCAAGGTTGATACCAAAGACTCTATACATGATTACAAACATCTTGTGAAGGCTCATACAGTTTGGATCACAAAAAAGACCAAAACCTTGATAAAAATTGAAATCTATACTGGTTGTCGAGAAACTGAGCTTGACTTGGTGAATCTTGCTCAAATTTAGTGAAACTTGACTCAGAGGCTTAGATTGAAGTGTTTAACATGTGTATATGCTTAGATAATAAAAAAGATGTAAAAATTTACCAGAAGTAAATAATCACGATTATTTAATTTTGTCCTATTTTTCAACTTTTTTGGCCAACCAAGCATACCACATGTTCTATCATGTTGTATTGAGCACATATATCAAATTTGGTAAGATTTGCATCTATAAAGTGAAAATTGTGGCCAAATTTGTAAAGTCGGTTTGCAGACACAAAACTGTTGACCAAATTGAGTAGAGTTTATCCAAACTTGATGAAACTTGGCTAAGGAGCTTAAATTGAGTTGCTTAACCTGTTTGTAGGCAAAAAGTTACAAAAATGTTCTAGAAGTAAATGATCGCAATTATTTACATCTGCATCAGAATTGAACATTTTTGCACAATTGAGTATACCACAAGGTCAAGCATATCAAGTAGAGTCCACAAATCAAATTTGGTGAAATTTGGATCAAAAAAGTGAGACTTAAGCTAGATTCTTGAAAATTGAGTTTGCAGACACTAAAGAGGAATCCCAAACCTCGAGCAAGAATTTTCGAGCAATCCCTAAACCGAGCAAGACAAGGTAAGGTACACTATTTAAAACCCAAAGTCAAACAAGATTTTGAGATGATTTCAAGAAAGAAAAACGTTACTCAATCCTAGACCTCTACCCAAAGGTTAAACCACAAGCCTTATGCTAAAAAAATTAACGCTCTTGCCACTAATACAAATCTCAAGACTAAGTAGAGAGGAGCGTGACCTTCTCTTGACTTTTTCTTCTTCTTAATACTCCTTTGTCTCTCTCACTCTCCCTCTCCCTAACTCAAGTTGTTGTGATTTGATGTACAATAAATTTTTGTATAGATCATGGTGGGAACTTTGGAAGAATTCTATTGCAATGTGGGAATTCTTTTAAGAAAATCCACATCATGGTATATATTGAGGTTTGCATGAACCCATCATAAATAGCCAGTCATTGAAGGGGGGGGGGGAGTAGGGTTATTGAAGTGATTTGATAGAAGAGTCACCAAGGTTGCTAGTCATGATTGATGTACTGAGGAAAACTTTGTGCTCGCACATGGCCTCTCCCTTTCACCTACTTGTGTGTTTACTGATCATGGTTACAACCCCCCCTTCTGGGACACTCTCTTTGATCTCTTTTGCATGCATTGATTCATGACAGTGCTGAAAAGCCTACTAGTTTTAGAGAAATTTAGTGTGAAACCCTTGATATATTGAAATATATTCAATGTACCTCTTAGTGTTGTTTCTTTTGAGCACGAGTCTGGAATCTATAGAGCTATCTGCCATAGCCTCAATCCATTTTCCTCACGCAAAGATTGACCTTGTACACTAATAGTGCTTGGAAAGTAAAAAATGTGATGGGAGGACAAGAAAGGGACCAAATTCTATCACAAACTCCCAAAAATCAATGAGAGAGCACAAGAATTTGTCTAACATCGGTGGGAGTTGGTAGCACATGCCAAAGCTGATAGTAGAGCTAACCAGAATACCAAAATGATAAGCAAGGAGAACGAATAATTGGCTAAAAATAGCAATTCAAGAATCTAGAAGCTGACGTCAATGCCAAATGGGAAGTGCCATGATCGAAACCTGACAAAATTGATATACAGGATAAGGGAGAGAAAGCCGCAATAGAAGTCGATAATGATGGAGGAAAAACTTCTCTACTACTTGCTAACGGCATTTTTGCCAGCCACAAGAAGATCCTCCCACTTCTGTGAGAAGCCCACCCATGCACCCATTTCTTGTTGCTAACCTTGGAACCATGGTTAAATCTGTCCAAGCAACACTTGTTGCAAGCACAACCAACCTCGACGCATTGTTGCATGCTTCCACTCATGAGTTTCTTGGCATTTAAGCTCAGGGTGTCGCCACCTCCACTGAGGAGCCTCTCTCAAATCACCTTGCTCTCGTGGTGAAATCACCCAAGCCCGCCATGCCCCTATAGGCGATGCCAACCCTGTCAACTTAGTGGAAGTCAAAGCCAACAACTTCATCATGGAAGCATTTGTTGCTTCATTAGACGAGTTTTGCTCAGCAACATATGATGATTCTATTTCCCATCAGGTGACGATGTAGCAAATTACCCTGTAGATAACGTAGAAGTTGCAATCAAAGCTCTTGCACCACCCTCCCAGCCCCTTGCTGTGGATGATAATACTCTTGCTGCAATCGGTGTCCCAGGAAACCATGACCTTGCTGCTCGAGTTACCACACCAGTCCAAGTGACACAATCTACACGGGTCCTTTAAGGTGGTACACACCTTCCATGCAACCCGCTTGATGGAAACCATAGAGACTTTCCAAGCACAATCCAACAAAATGCAGGCCAAGATCATGGAGACCCTCACCATCCTACTCTCGGTGCACCCAAACTTGCATATGCTCAAGCTGGCTACCAAAATACCTCTCTCCTTGGCGCCAGAAGCCAATCTCAACAAGCCCTTGGAGATCACTTTTGATGTGCTGTAGATCCTGCTGTGGCTCAAAACAACTGCAAGCTGCTACCAACCCCTTCTAGCGTATGCATGCCTTGCTCCTTCCACGAGGCCCTTTAGGATGACATGGCTTATAGCCTGTGATACTAATTCCTCTAGGCTTGTAGAGAAAGCAAAGACACAAGCATGTCTTGCACCCTCCAAGGTTGTGCATGGCTTATAATAGCATGCGATACTTCCTGCAAGATGACATGGCTGCACGATCCTTGCTGCGCCCTGCGAGGTTAGCAATATCGTCATCTAGTTTTTCCCACCCTCTAAAATGCATTATGAACCTACAAAACCTCTCTCTAGCCATCCACGCCGGCGTGGATTGCTAGAGGGAGATGGATTGCACCCTGTGAAGCTGCGTACGAATATCATCATCAACCTTTTTCCACCCTCCAAATGCAAATTGAACGTGGAAAAACTCTCTCTACCCATCCGCGCCGACGCGGATGGCTAGAGGGAGTTAGGAATTTATTAAGACTTGACTCCTGCCTACTCTCTCTACCAGAGTTCGGGAAAAATCATTTTTCAAAACATACAAAATTCCTTTCCTTGAGTATGCCTAAAGGAAATTTTAGAAAATAAGGGGTATTTTTGGGTTTTTACACTATTTTTCTCTATTTTGGGGTGAAATTTCTCCTTTTCCCTTTGTTCTCAACTGGCATTTTTGAAATTGGAAATGGAACAATATTAAGTTGAGACACATTTTTCCCAAACACTGCTCTCTACCCATCCGCGCTGGCGCGGATGGCTAGAGGGAGTTTGGAATTTATTAAGAGTTGACTCCTGCCTAGAGGGATTGGCAATAGTGGGAAAATGATCACCCTACTATGATGGGGTCACACTGGGGCAAAAATTATATCGTAGTTTTAGAACTCTCACTACTACCTTGTGAAAGTGGAAACAATAACCAAAGTTCACGGGTAGATGCTTGTCCACCCCAACTTTCCTTGCCTTTAACGTGTAGATACCAATCCACCCCAACTTTTCTTGTACCATCTTGGCCTACCTTGGCATACTACTGTCTCCAAGATTCCCCAATTTCCAAAAGTTATGGGCACATTTTCTAAACCCATTGGATGTGGCCTACTTTTAGGGGAAGTAGCTATGTAGCTTCACAGGCATGACTCAACATGTGCATTCATACTGTGTGACCAAGGAGGCTTCATAGGGTGCAATCCATCTCCCCACTACCCCCATATATGACTCCGTGCATGCAATCATACTGTACATGTCACAACACCCCAACATCAAAATTCCTTTTTCCAATATCCTTGCATTTAGACTATTGTTGTAACATCTAGGTACAAAAGAAAACGTCAACTTTTGAAGAAATAAATGAGATACAAGCTTGTGGTTATGTGATTCGCAACTACAGATGAGGGTTAGAGATCAAACCCTTGTTTGTATTTTGCACCAAAAAGTACCAAACTACCTCTGTTCTGAGGGGAAAGGTGTCCCTCTAGTGGGTCCCAAAACTGAGCGCCTTGTTTTGAACCAATGGAGGCTTGCCACCTCGTTTGAGGGTATGAAGGTCTAGGTAGTTCGAAACCCCCCCTAAATTTATTGCATGGATAGCCAAGTTGGACCTCTTTCTCTCTCTCTCTCTCTCTCTCTCTCTCTCTCTCTCTCTCTCTCTCTCTAGCAAACCATGCCAGCTTCAATGGCTAAAGAGAGATTGGCCTTCAACCTAGCTAAGCTTGGATGGCTAAAGAGAGATTGGCCTTCAACTTAGCTACCCTTTATTGCTCTAAATCTCCTACTTTTAAATAGCATGTCTTGAGGTAAAGACCCGTTGGATAAATCTTTAAGGTCACTTGGGATTGTTTGTACCACATGAGATCTTCACCTTCCTTCTCTCTCTCTCTCTCTCTCTCTAGATACACACACACATACATATGTGTGTGTGTATGTGCAGACATGTGTATACGTACATATATTATAGGCATGGTTAGAGATAGGTGCAAAGGAAAAATAAAAACCAATGTACTTGACAAAGGAGCATTATGAACATCACCATACAAAAAACCAACACATCATGGCGTGAAAATCAATAAATTTGGAAAGCTAGAGTTGAGCTAGATGCTTATAGATGCATACTAATATTTGCTTAGTTTTGTCTTTGCTCGGAAAAACTTGCTCGGTGCGTGGTAAGACTCACACTAAACAGTTGATAAGTTGGGCAAATCTTATTCAAATTCAGTGAAACTTGTCCAGAGACTAGCACAAGGTGTTTATATGACAAAACAAGCCTAAAACGTAAGAAAATTTGAGAAAAGTAAATAATCATATTATTTACTTTTGAGCTTTAGAGACAAGATTTTGGACTTCTGAGCTTGTACAAGGTTAGAACAACATAATACAAGGCCATTGGTCAATTTTGGGTTCCATCAAATCCAATTTGGTACCTGTTTACTCAGTTTCCAGGTCGCAAATTATTCCTTTAGCTCTTTTCAAGGGTAGAATTTGAAAATCTCAATTGCTGACTCACTTAGCTCCTATTGAAGTGATATACACAGAGCACTCACAATAGTTAGCAAAAAATAGTACAATCTTTGCGAGAAAAGATTGCTAACTTGGTTAAAACTGACAGAGGAACCAGGTTTCAAGCAAGGAATTGAGAGTTTGACACGAGTTGAATTCAAGTCAAGTGGAAAAGCGGTTAACAAGTCAATCCGACGATAAGTTCTCTATCCAGGGCTTAACTAATCTATATGAACCTTAGATCTGGTCGTATACTAGCAAATCAAGGCATATTTGGAGAGACCGCTAGTAGGGTATCCACCAAAGAGAGTGTGAATCAAGGTAATCACTTGGGCACTATATTTGAAGAAGTCTCAAACACTTATTCAGACTCAACATCTAAAATGTCTTCCTATTCGACTCAATCAGGAACCGGAATGACAATGCGATATAAGCACATACTCACCTTTTATAAGATTAATGGCCATGGAGCTCAGGTTTACGTGGATCCTAATGAGGAGTTTGCCATTTGCATTGATGACCATGACATAGAGTTTGAAGAGGAAATCAGAGCAAACAAACAAGGAAAAATGCATATGGATAAAAACGGGACTCAATATATAAAGGTTGAAAATCCTGCTGTGATAGACAAATGGTGGTGAGAAGTGAATACAATAATTTTGAATATGGCAGCAAAAGAAGGTCCACCAACTTTATAATTCAAGGGATATGATCAAGTTGATCTGAAACCTTTGAAATGGCTTAGCAAGGATAATCCTAGGATCAGAGTCTATTATTGGGAAGATAGGAACGTCAAGGATCTTTTATGGACCTCTCATGCATCAGGGCAGTTAACACCCATGAAGATCATTTATATCTTCAAAATCAGAGACAAGGGTTTAGCAAATCTACCAATTTACCTATTTAGGGTTTGTTATAACAATAACTTTGTTATGATGAATCGTGAGAAGGTAGAACATACCAAATACCAAGGGTACTCTATAAGAGACTGGATATTGGGCCAAGGACCACAAACAATTCCAAGAGAGGAACTCGGTGAGAGATCTTTTGGGAGCAATGTTAAAAAACCCGAACCTACCTCATCATGAAGAAAACCAAATGACATTAAAGCCGGGCTACATGAGTCACTATTTTCAACAGATTGGTTTGAAGGACTCGAGACATGACCAATTGCCAGAAGAGTTGGAGTTGAGCCAAATAGACGTGTCAAACCAGCTGATTTTCAAAAATGGATCAAAAAAATATAGTGGATTTGGGGATCCATATGACCACTTAGCAAGCTTTAAGCAAGTGCTAAGAGCAAAACGCATATTTAATTTCCAAACTCAATTTGAGGGATTTGGAATGAATTTAGAAGTAAAAGCCTTGACATGGTTCCAAAACATTCCACCAAGGTCAATCATGGACTTAATACATTAGCTTAGGGATATCTAGTTGCATGTTCCAAAACTGGGATCAAACATAATACGGTAGCTCAAATCTATAGCTTCAAATAGAAACAAAATGAGTCTGTTAGGGATTGTGCAACTAGGATGAAGCAATGCATTACAAGGTGCCCAGAACTAGAAGTACCTGCAGAAGAAAGATTAGTGTCATTATTTCTAGAGGGATTGCTAAGCAAATAACTTCATGCTATATTGTATAGCAAGAAGCATATGACCCTAGAAGAGTGTGTATTAGATGCTATTGACTTGGGAGACATTGTGATATTTTCAATGAAGAAGGCGTCCCTAAAGATACTCAGAGTGAGAAAACAGCATCCTCAAAACCAACTCGTGGGAAAGGCTGTTGCAGCACCACTTACAACCATAGAAGACATGCTCAAAAGGATGAATGAAATGATGAATAATATGCAAAAAACACCTACAAGAGGACCAAGGCAAGGGTTACCTCAATAGGGACAACCAATTAGGCCACAAAAATGGTGTGCTATCGAGGGTAAGTGGACCAACCATGAGACCAAGAAGTGCTATTACCGACTTAAGTACGATGAAAATGTTCAATATGTACCTATGAGACCACAAGGACAATCCATGTACAGATCTCAGCCTAATATGGACCCAACACAAAGACCACGACCAGTGTTGGATCAACAACCTCCATATCTTGGACATAGTGCAGTGCCTGTAAAGTACATGCATTCAAAAGGAGTCATAGATGAACAAGCACTAGTGCCTAGTACACCTTATGTTGAGCCTAGTCCATCTACAATAATGATAGAAGGAGAGTGGTATAATTCACATCCACCTTCAATGGAAGAACTTGTGTGAGTGATGCTACACCAGAGCTTACACCGATGTACTATGTGGCTAAGCAGGTTAGATCTCCAATGATAAGACCTATGATTAAGCCAAGCAGTAAAAACTGTCATAATTGTGGTGCAGATGATCATCGGAGAAATGAATGCCCAGAGCCTAACAAGAACATTAAGCCAATTGAAGCTTTTTGCATAATGTTGCAAAAAGGGTGGACACTTCCCTGAAGACTATCCAAACAATTTGTTAAACAAAGGAAAAGCAATGGTGAATGTAGTCCAAGTGATTCCTAGTAGCTCTTCAGAGAATGAACCTATTGTTTCAATCAAAGTGATCACTAGAGCCCAGGCTAAGAAAAAGAAACATAACTCCTATGATGAATCAGAGAATACTAAAATTTCCTCTCAAAAGACCAAGAAAAGAAGAAGTCAAAGGTATGAGATGAGAAAACAGAAACAAAAGGATGAAATTGAAGAAAAAGCCAAGAAACTATTCCAGGAAAAAATGAAAGAAACTGGGAGTGAAATCAAAGAAACCACAATGAAATCTAGAGGATCAATATTGGTATATAAAATTTTTCAGCCAATCAATACAACCTTGGAAGCTTTCCAAGCGGGACTTAAAGTAAGCCAAAACATGGAAAACAAATGGAAAAACTATCCTTCTCTAGATATGGAAGCAGCCAAGCTTGAAGCTTATCAAAATTTGGTAAGAGTTACTCAAGAAATGCTAGAAAAACAAAAACCCAAGCTTGAGAGTATAGGAAAACCCAAGAGCTTGTGGTAAAAACAAAAAAAGAGAAATCCAAAGTGGTGGTAGAGCCCCACCTTGAAACTAAAGAGTCAAAACTCATAGTGCTTGACAGTGAAGATGCTTTAGATGGAATTTTGTTTGTGGAGGAAGACTGACCAGTACATTTAATGAAAAAAGTGAGAGAACTTAATGATAGGAGCATAACTTTGAAGTCAGCTCCTATAGAGGAAGTTTGGTTAGACAATCTACCTCCTGATATGGACAATGATATACAATCCTTGTATGGGGATTGCGGATCTGAAGCATCACGAATGTCTAAACCAATGACTCTAAAAACACTACCCTCTTACTTAGGAGACAACGAAGACGAGTCCATAGTGTGTAAAACCACTCAGGTAAAAAGACCCTAGAGGTAGACAACATCCATTCAATCATGTCTACACCCATTTAATGCACTCTCACTTTGAGAGAACTGTTAAAAATCAAAAAATATTTATGAAATGATTTACAAAAAACTATAGAGAAGGTGGAGATAACAGGGCTAATCGCAAAAAATGTGGAAAAATTGAAACATGAATTGGATAACGAGGAGATTAGATCCATCTCTATGAACAAAGTTGGAGAATACTACAAAGCGGAAGAAGGAAACACAACCCTTCTAGTGAGATATAATGATGTAGAGACCATGGCAATACTGGATAGTGGGGCTGGCATAGTCATAGCCACAAAAGAAGTATGAGAATCATGGGAAAAATTGGCCATTAGACAAACTCGAATGAAATTACAATTAGCGGATGGACACATAGAAAGACCCCTAAGACTGCTTGAAAAAGTGATAGTTAGTCCATGTGAAATTGATTATCAACATACTTTTGCGATAGTAGACTTTGGAAAAAAACTTAACTATGAAAACATCTTGGGAAGGCCATTCATGCGGCAAGTATATCTCATTCAAGATTGGGGAAACAATTACCTATATTTGAAGCAAGTGGGATCAATCACAAGGGTTAATCTAAAAGATCACACTTATAGAGATGTAATAAAGACACCCATTCAAGAATTTGACTTAATCTCTTCAGCTAAATCAAAGCTTCCATCTTGGTTAAACAAAGACACGCCTATTTGGATGTGTGGAGCCTCACAAAACGGGAGTTTAAAATGAAAAGAATGTATCTTAGAAAGGGATTGCACAGATGAAGCATATATACCTAAACCCTTTCCTAAGCATTTGTTTGAGCCATTTGAGTGGACTCAAATTTTGGTAACAATGGATGTGTGTGTTAGTACGTTGGACAGGGGGAATAGGGAACACACCCAGCACACAAAATACTTGCCTCTCTATAGCCCAGGGATTCCACAACACCCCTAACCTCTCAAATAACACCTTCAAATTGTCTAATTTGCACTAACAACTCCACTCTAGCATACAAAACAACTACCTCACACCTTGCAAAAAACACTCCACACAACAAATGCACCCACACTGCTCAACTCACCCTTTCCGACTCACAAAACACTCCTAATCTACCCTCTTGGTAGCACCTTTCGAGCTGCAGGCAAACCCTCTGCAAGCAATGGCCAACACACGAAGAGCGAGAGAAAAGGAGGGGAATGGGGAGAAGCAACACAAGAGATTGGGGCAAATGAGTGGTATTGTTGCATAGGGAGTAGTACACTCAATGTATGCAGCTTCAATGGCAAGCTTCAAGCTTCCAATCACACACTCAGGCAAAAAATCCACCTTGGTCCAAAGACCCTAAAAAAAGAACATAAACCTCCTTTTATAAGGGTGTGTCTAACAGTCACCAAAAAAGAAAAATGGGGTGAGATTCCATGTCGTGCACTTCATTTGGAGCTCTATTTAGAATTTACTTGCATTGCCACCACTTGGCATATTTGATTTTTGGAAACCTTTGCATGCTACACTTCTTGTCCACCCGATTGGGCCGCCCGGTCTTCCTCCTCTTGGCCTTTGAGTATCCTTGGCTCGCCCTTTAATAGCCTCGTCATCACCCTCTTTGCAGCGGGACCCCTCCCCTGTTGAGGCAATAACGATGTCGCTATTGGGGGGGGGGGGGGGGATACACCCTTATCCTCAAAAAACTTGACCCTTAATGGGCGTGGGCACATCCCCTTACAAGCTGCCACGGCATCATCGAAACTCCCCACGCAAGTGCCCTGCGCTGCCCCGCCTCACCGACCGCCGCCAAAATCGCCACCAACCACCACTGCGCAGCGCCAGGCCTGCGCGCCATAGCCATGGGAGGAGAGCTCCCCTCTCTCTCCCTTCTTGTGTCCAATGGAGAGCCCACGCTCTGGGTCATATACTTCGGCCCCCGAAAAATCTTCAACTGATCATATCTTGCAAACCATGGCTCCGATCCGCAATCCGAAAAGATGGGTAGGCTCCATGAATTGAGCTCTACACATTTGTACTTCAATTTCCACTTGGACCACCTGTCTCCCGCTGCCCTGTCCGATAAGAATCTGCAAACCACTAAAACTTTAAGCTTCAATAACTTGGGCTCTGTAGCTCGGTTTGATGGCCCGTCTGGACCTGTTCCTTCATCACTTCAAGCTCTTCATTCCTGGATCCAAAAGCTGCACTTTGAATCTCCTTCACCTGCTACCCCAATTAGCCCCTCATGGAGCCTTTCCTGGCCTATAAGCCGCATCATGCGTACACTTCCACTGCTACCTGCCATCCCATGATTCTCCTTGCTGCTCCAGTCCTTTGCCATGCTTTTGCTTGCCTGCATATATCTACCCATGCCATCTTCTAGAGTCGACACACTTTGGCTGCACCATCATTGCCCACCCCCTTGTTGAGCATTTATGCTCTTTTGTGGTTGAGCATTTATGCTCA
Organism: Adiantum capillus-veneris; assembly: GCF_014529385.1. NCBI lineage: Eukaryota > Viridiplantae > Streptophyta > Polypodiopsida > Polypodiales > Pteridaceae > Adiantum > Adiantum capillus-veneris. The sequence goes on along the minus strand of NC_140946.1, from coordinate 33,716,643 downwards.
ACCACAAAAGAGCTTTATTTCACTATAAACTGCAAAACCTGGCACACACTATGAGAAAACTAAAACACCATATGTACACTATTTTATTGCATTCTATTGCCAAACCTTCAAGTGGGTTGCCCCACCCCCTACATCACATAGCTTCCACCTGGATCAAACACCTGCCTTTGGTATCTTCCACCTATTTGTAACTGTTCACCATAGTACCGTACCACATCACCTAGACCATCATGTGTGTAGATTGCCCATAGTCTACCTTCTGCACTCTATGCATTCCTTTGCAACCTGTCTACCCCATACCAAGCAGCACCAAGCATATCATAATAAAAAAAACATGTACCTGACATCAAGCTACAACACATGTCTGACCCTCCCTCCCAATCAAATAAAGTGGAGGCCTTGAGCGTATACCCCTGTACCTGCTAAACTAGCCTCCATAGAGCTATATCTACCATCTTTTTCATCAACCATAATTCACATACCTTCACTGGAAGCAAAGCCACTGCTTGAGATTCTCCTTACTCCACCATTGGACATGTCTGCTGCATCAGAATCTCCTCCATCTTTGGCCTCACAACCTCCTCTTTGGTTGCACACTCCATTCCAGCATCATCGAGCCCTTCCTTGTCAACTGGCCCTTCAAGGTTGACCAACACGATCTCCTCATCAACTTCAACCAACTGCTCTTCAATCACCTCTTCTACCGCTGCATCATGCTCCTCTATGGAAGAGAGAAACTCGTTCTCTACCGCATCCATCTCAAGTTCCTCCATAGACACGGCCGCTTTATCTCTCTTGGAAAAATTCTGCACATGTTGCACCACCATGGCACCTTCCACCGCTACTTTCATCAACATAGCCATTAACATGGCACCACACACTACCTTTACCTGCATATCATCATCTGTAGGCCTAGACTGCTCCACTTGGCTTTCATCAATCATCTCGGTTTGCTCTATTCCCTGTTCTCCTTGCACATGGGCTACTACCATATCATCAAACATATAAGAGGGCAGCTTTACCTTTACCAGTTCAGGTTCATCAGATTCCGTCTCTTTGTCATAGGATGTATACTCATCCGCATTATTCTCCTGGCTTGTCTCCCAGCTAATTGAGCTTGTATCATCATCGGCATCGGCATTATATACCGACTCCGTATCAGCATCTGCATCCACTTGTTGCTCCACAAAAGCTTGACCATCTTCACCGCTTTGTAAACTTTCTCCATCAGCATCTGAACCCTCGGTATCTGCATCTCGATTGCATTTTGATACCTTTTCATGCAAACTCTCCACAGGAACATGCTTTACCTCTTCAATCCATATCGGAACCTCCGCATCTGCTACCGCTTTTGCATCTTGATTCACCTCGACATGGAGCTTACCCTCGTTGACAAGCTCTTCCACCCTCGGCACATGCACATCACAAACTGGAAACCTCCAAGGAACATAACCAATAGTAGGTCTTACCTCCATAGGCCTTGCATTTTGCACAACTGGAATCACCTTTGGTCGGACCCAAGAGCACTCTGCTACCTCCGCAACAACAGGCATATAATCTGCTGACTTTAGCATTCCCAACTCCAACTTCCGCTTCACCTTTCTGCTATTTATCTTTGCCAGACAGACCATGTCTTCATAGGTATGTGCACCATCTTCAACCTTTTCTCTAATCCTCGGATGCAAACACTCTAACAGCTTTGACAGCTTCAAAGATTGAATGCTTTTTGACCCCAGTAGCAATCTCTAACTGCTTCCAACAAGCTTCAAACTGCTCAATGAAAATAGAGAAATCTTTACTTACATCCTGGTGTACCATCTTCAGCCTTGCACCGGCTTTTTCTGCCATAATCACCTCTCAAAACCACTCCAAAAACTGACTCTGCAACCTTTGCCATGATTCTCAATCACCCCTCTTTAAACCATCGAACCACACCTTGGCTCGCCCTCGCATCAATAGTGGCACCGTATGTAACCTCTTTGCATCCGTTGACATATGCATCGACAACATCCATAATTCGAAATCTGCTAACCAATCCTTGGGATCTTTGATGCCCGTAAATATGGGGTCAAAACTTGGCTCCACCATCTCTGTCAGCTCAACCCCGACCATCAGCCAACCGCTTCGTCGGCTAAAAAACACCACTTTCAAACGCAAATTGGAGCATAAGATAGCTCCTCAATGGAGGCACCAGAAGATGGAGAGGGGGAATGGGGAACACACCCAGCACACAAAATACTTGCCTCTCTATAGCCTAGGGATTCCACAGCACCCCTAACCTCTCAAATAACACCTTCAAATTGGCTAATTTGCACTAACAAATCCACTCTAGCATACAAAACAACTACCTCACACCTTGCAAAAAACACTCCACAGAACAAATGCACCCACACTGCTCAATTCACCCTTTCCGACTCACAAAACACTCCTAATCTGCCCTCTTGGTAGCACCTTTCGAGCTACAGGCAAACCCTCTGCAAGCAATGGCCAACACACGAAGAGCGAGAGAAAAGGAGGGGAATGGGGAGAAGCAACACAAGAGATTGGGGCAAATGAGTGGTATTATTGCATAGGGAGTAGTACACTCAATGTATGCAGCTTCAATGGCAAGCTTCAAGCTTCCAATCACACACTCAGACAAAAAATCCACCTTGGTCCAAAGACCCTAAAAAAAGAACATAAACCTCCTTTTATAAGGGTGTGTCTAGGAGTCCCCAAAAAAGAAAAATGGGGTGAGCTTCCATGTCGTGCACTTCATTTGGAGCTCTATTTAGAATTTACTTGCATTGCCATGTGATGCTTCCATGTCGTGCACTTCATTTGGAGCTCTATTTAGAATTTACTTGCATTGCCACCACTTGGCATATTTGATTTTTGGAAACCTTTGCATGCTACACTTCTTGTCCACCCGATTCGGCCGCCCGGTCTTCCTCCTCTTGGCCTTTGAGTATCCTTGGCTCGCCCTTTAATAGCCTTGTCATCACCCTCTTTGCAGCGGGACCCCTCCCCTGTTGAGGCAATAACGATGTCGCTATTGGGGGGGGGGGGGGGGGGGGTTACACCCTTATCCTCAAAAAACTTGACCCTTAACGGGCGTGGGCACATCCCCCTTACAAGCTACCACGTCATCTCCGAAACTCCCCACGCGAGCGCCCTGCGCCGCCACGCCTCACCGACCGCCGCCAAAATCGCCCGCGCGCCATAGCCATGGGAGGAGAGCTCCCCTCTCTCTCCCTTCTTGTTTCCAATGGAGAGCCCAAGCTGTGGGTCATAAACTCCGGCCCCTGTAAAATCTTCAGTTGATCATATCTTGCAAACCACGGCTCCGATCCGCAATCTGAAAAGACGGGTAGGCTCCATGAATTGAGATCTACACATCTGTACTTCAATTTCCACTTGGACCACCTGTCTTCCGCTGCCCTGTTCGGCAAGAATCTGCAAACCACTAAAACTTTAACCTTGAATAACTTGGGCTCCGTAGCTCGGTTTGATGGCCTGTCTGGACCTGCTCGTTCAGCACTTCAAGCTCTTCATTCCTGGATCCAAAAGATTCACTTTGAATCTCCTTCACTTGCTACCCCAATTCGCCCCTCATGGAGCCTTTCCTGGCCTATAAGTCGCATCATGCATACACTTCCACTGCTACCTGCCATCCCATGATTCTCCTAGCTGCTCCAGTCCTTTGCCATGCTTTTGCTTGCCTGCATATATCTGCCCATGCCATCTTCTAGAGTCGACACACTTTGGCAGCACCAACCACTATGCCTACTCAATTTTGCAATGAGGATGGTTATGACATAATTCTCATACAAATGATCTCAACCGTTCACATTGAAGATGAAGTTCAGGAACCCAAGGACTTATTGAAAGCTCAACAAGTCTTTTCAGACCTCTATTATGATGTTGTTGATGAGTTTGAAGAACATTCAGCTACATCTGATGATTCTGGGTCAGAAAAAGAACATGTAAAAGCTCAACTACTCTTAAAATGTGGGGAGGGAAAAAAAATTGACTTTCGAAACCAAAAAACAAGAAGCCAAAAATGGTATAGAAAAAAAGAGACACAAGAAACTTGAAATCTATACCTATGCCATTAGTTTCTAGCAGAACACAGTTTCTGATGCAGATAGATGCACACAATTGTGTCAAAGACAAAATCACGGGTAGATATCCTACAGAAAACAGACAAGGAACATCAAAGACATCAAGGAAAATGAGAAAGGAAACTCAATCAAAACTTAAACGCCAGGATGATGAATCATCCATGACATGGGTTGAACGAAAGAAAAAATATTGAGAGTTGAAAAAGCTCTAAAGGAGATATATACCATTGAAATGGAAACAACCGAGAAAGAGAGTAAAGATGTAATGAGTGTTCCATCCTATTATAAAAAATATACTCTCCAAGACCGAAAGATCATATTCAAACAACATGTAAGGGAACTAAGAAGACGGGATGAGTCATATGAAGGACGTGAAAATGCAAAGAAAACAGATCTAGCTGAACCAGGAGAAGAGAGTAAACCTTTCTACATTGCAAATGACTTGATTGACGAAGAAGAAGAGCTTTTGCTAAGCTTGTTGAAAGAATACTGAGATATCTTTGCTTGATCTTATAAAGATCTCAAGGGTGTTGATCCAGAAGTTTGTCAACATACCATACCTATGAGATATGATGCGAAGCCAAGTAGACAACGTCCATATACTTATAATGGAACATTTTTCAAAAAGATAAAAAATGAGATAGAGAAGCTCAAGGAAGCCGAATTCATTTATGAAATTGAACACATAGATTGGGTATCTCCAATTGTGGTGGTACCCAAGAAAAATGGAAAATTAAGAGTGTGTGTCAATATCAAAAAAGTGAATGCAAACACCATTAGAGATAACTACTCTCTTCCAATCACCAAGCATGTTTTAAAACGAGCTGCAAGAAAAGAATCTTACAGCTTTTTAGATGGCTTTTCAGGGTACAATCATGTTTTGGTTATTCCAAAGATCAGTATAAAACTGCCTTTGCAAACTGAATGGGCTATTTTAGGGTTATGCCTTTTGGGTTAACTAATGCTTGTGCCACCTTTTGCTCTGTTTGATTGGCTCATAACACATCTTGAGCACCACATTCCAAGGCAAAACCCTTGCACTTTGTGTACGTGGGTCTTGCCAACGTGATTGGCTTGTTTTGGAGCCCTTTTGGCCTAAAAAACCACATTGACCATACATCTCTGCTATCACTTGCTTGCCCTTGTCTTCCATACGTACTTTGACCCTCTATCGTGTATGTGTAGGCACCCATAGCATTGCTTGGCACCACTTCTACCCTAGAGAAACTTTGGCTACACCAATGTTTCTACATTCAAATCATATGGTCAAAATGAGGATCATTCCAATTATCTTATATATCATCACAAAAATTGAATTTAAGGATGAATTAGACCTTCATCTCCAAGGTGGACGGCAAGCTAAACCTCTTTAAGCAAAGACATAATTCTCACTTACATCCATATAAACAAGACAACGTATTTGTTAGTCTTATATTTGTTTTTCAAGTGTGAAAGAACCTCTTTTAGCAATTGAAGTACTCGATGAGAAAAGATGATTGTTTTAGAAACTCGTACCCAACTGTCTAAGCGATGTACATTGGCAAAGTTTTTCCACACTCAAGCCAATTAAAATTTTTGAAAAAAATCCTTACATCGTGAGTGGCTTGAACTAATAATCTCTCAAAATGGTGAAAGAATAGGTCCTAGAATAGGGCTAAATGCTCTTGGGACCATCGGGGAAGGAGGCAAGTCACTATATGTAAAATTTATTTATCACGTGCATTGAAGGAATATCTATAAAACTCCCTAGCCATAAATTTTTCATCGATAAAAGAAGTCCATTTCCTATTTAATCTATATTTTATTTTCAAGAACATTTTCTCAATATCCTTTTGTATGTGAAAGTGTAAGAAAAAATACAAAATAATAATCCCTATTGTCATTTGAACTCATAGGATAGGTAACCCCATTGTTCCCCACCCTTCTCCAAGCTAAATTAATGTTTAAGATTGTTAAAATATTTTTGATCTCATGCATGAAACATGAAAACATCAAAGCATCCAGCAACTAAATATGAAAGAAAGAATAACTCTCGCTAACCATGTTCTCTCAACAATGTCAAAAGTAACTCATGTCCATTGATAATATAATACCTTATTTTTTACTTGCATCTCCTTACCCATCATGGAACAAGCCCATTTGATGATCCCGACAAGTGTTGCCTTATAGTCGGGTGGTGTAAATGCGAGGTTACTTGTGATGTAATAATACCTTGACCTGAAGGTGTTAGGTGCAATGTAATATATGGACATTAACCTCTTTTTCTTAATGTCATTCCATCTGATCAAGATGAAACATTGAATTTCAAATCCCATTTTTTGGTTAATTTGTACCAAATCAACTTGTATTCTAGTCTCATACAAACAACCAATTGACTGAGGAATTGGTTGGCTAATGATCTTGCTCGGGATACATGTGTGAATTCTTTAAAACAGTAGAAACGTGGATTAGTTTGGCAAAGAGGCTTCATGTCTAGACTTCTTTACACTTTTGAAAAAAACAAAAAAGCACTTGGATCAGAAGGGGTGATAAATGTGCTCTGCAACAATTAATTGTATAAGAATATTCATTCTAGTCTCATAGAAGTTAGTCAATCATTCTCACACTCACTCTCACACACACACACACACACACACACACACACACACACACACACACACACACACACACACACACACACACACACACACACACACACACACACACACACACACACACACACACACACACACACACACACACATCAATCAAGTTAGTTATGAAACAACAAAAATTTAGGTTACTAATACAAAACTTCACAATAGGCCGAAAAAATATGAATAAAAAGAATAGCCTCAATTTTGACATTCATGTAGTTATATCTCTCTTTCTCTTGTGTTTAGATGGATATCCATAAGCCTTTAGATGAACTACCAAGTGATTTTGCAAGGAATGTCTTTTATTGCTATACAGTTGTGTTCAATGTTTGTGGGGAGTTAAAATGGTTTGAAATTCAAGGAGGACTATGTATTACCTTGCCTTAAACTCCTACATAACATGGAAACTATATGTCGACTCGTCACCAAAACATCAAATTGGAATACAAGATAGATACATGAGTGATCCATAGCTTGTTAAGTATGGCACTATCGGCTTGTTAAGTATGGTTTGAACTTCAAGGAGGACTATGTATCACCTTGCCCCAAACTCCTACATAGCATGGAAACTATATGTCGACTCCTCACCAAAACATCGCATTCGAATACAAGATAGATGCATGACTGATCCACAGCTTGTTAAGTATGGCACTATTGGCTTGGGCATATGAGTGCCAAAGAAATGCAAATCCTTTATCAAAGAAGCTTTTACCAAGTTTAAGAGAAGTGGATTTTGAGTTTTGTGAGAAATGTGTTTATGGTAAACAAGAGGGTAAAATTTTAAAAGTAATAAATGAAAGAATAACCAAAAGGCTTTCATTTTTATGTACGGGGTCCTACAAGTACATCATTCCTTGGTGACTCATTGTACTATGTAAAATTTATAGATGATGCAACAAGGAAAACATGGGTCTATGGAATGAAAAATAAATCCGATGTGTTTTTCACATTTTAAACGTGAAAATCCTTCATGAAAAATGAAGAAGGTAACAAGCTTAAATGCCCTTGATTTGACAATGGAGGCGAGTATTACAACCAATCTTTTGAAAGCTTTTGTGCAAGCAATGATATTCGGAGGCAGAAGTCGCGATCCCAAGGACACCTCAACAAAATGGACTTTCAAAAAACATGAATACGACAATCATGGAATGAGCACAAAATATGTGGCTACATACGGGTCTACTGCTTGAGCTTTGGATGAACGAAGTAAGTACATTTGTGTACTTGATTAATCGATTACCCTCAATGGTGCTGGATGAAGGAGTTCCAAAAGAGGCGTGGATAGGTAAATCGATGAATTGTGCATTTTTTAAAGTGTTTGGATGTGAGGCTTTTATGCACATAGATAGAAGTCTAAGGTCAAAGATAGATGCAAATTCTAAGAAATATTTCTTCATTGGCTATGAAGAAGAAAACTTTGGGTAGCGCCTATGGGATCCAAAGATGGTAAAATCTTTGGGACTAGAGATGTAATTTTCAACTAACAATATAATTTATGTTTGGAGGCACTGATATTTTCTTGCAACGGTATATTGATGTAGATATGGTAGATGACATAGATATTTGAAGGAGCACTATTGGCCACGTGGAGGCACATCAATAAGTTGGGCTTCAAGTCTAGTGAAAGTGGTCTCACTTTCTACCATAGAAGTTAAATATGTAGCTCTTAAAAAATCTAGCAAAGAGATTTTGTGGCTTCATAGATTCTTCGAGGAGCTTTGATACAAGCAAGACAATTGTGTCTTGTATAGTGAGGGACAATGCCCCATTCATCTTGCAAATAATATAGCCTTTCACTCAAGGACATATAGAGGTGAGATGTCATATCATATGTACTCTTTTGGAAGAGGGACACCTAAAGCTTGGAAAGGGACAACTAAAGCTTGGAAAGATACACACAAGCAAGAATCCCGCGAACATGTTAACAAAGGTGGTTAAGAAGGAGAAGTTGAGCTATTACTCATCTTCCATTGACATTCAAGGATAAGAAGCCATAATGGAAATCAGTCATAGGTTTGGTGTGGAGATCATTCTCCATGTGAGATCCCAAACCTGCCAACACCAAAATTGGGATGGAGTCCTTGACAGGTTTCTAGGCCTATTGAAAGTTGGGGTCTCTAAACAAGAAAAGTCCAAGGAATGATCCTTTACCATTGACAACGGCTTGTGTCTATAGCCCTAAAAGAAAGACGTAGTCCTGTTTCACAATGAAAACGGGTCAATAGTTAAAAATCTAAGACTGTTTCAACACTATAACTTTAACAATCTGGGTTAAGGTATTCTCAACCAACGCTTTTTTTCCCCTAACAGATGTGAGGGCACAGTCGTTGGTGAATTCCTCTTCCAATTGGAGAAGTTTACTAAATGCTTTTAGTACACGGGAATGGATAGTTACCTGACTAATCAAGTCCACCCGTCCATGATTGAAAACCTTGGTCAATCTCCACTTACCGCCCCGCACTCACACATGATTATTTTGTTTTCTAATTACTATCACATTGTTTTAACATGTAAAATAATGGTTTCTTTTAACTTTTCGTCACAGTGATTCCTTTAATCAAGCATTAAAGACGACATTGAACAACATTCTTTTATCAAACAAACATCTTTAAACTTAAGACAGGATACTGTCAATCAAAACATTGTCCATAATAACCATGACCAGTACTCTTCTTGTCTCAAGACCACCAAGACCACTCTTCTTGTCTCAAGACCACCTAAGTGAAAAACGACACCCATTCCTTGTTCACAATCCAGGGTGGATAAACCCCCACCCAAGGTTCGTGGTGCCCATACAACAAACCAGTTGCCATACAACCGGGCGGCTCCCCTAGGATAAAAACGGTATCCTAACTTGTGTAAAAACATCAAGACATGACACGAAGTAGAAACTCATCGTTCATGAGGGTAACTGACTTATCCATGGCTGAAAATTCCATCAATATCATCAATTTATACCAAGGAGTCGGAGGTATCTTTGAGACAAGCTATCTTAAGGATGATCAATCATATCTTTCCTAATTCAACCATTTTTAACCCAAACAACTCATTCCTAATTTACAAACAATGGACGTTGATTTCTTGGAAGCTACCTTCTGTTTTTCGACCAATTATTTCTTTTCTGATTCTTACTCACTCCTTATATACACAATGTTAACTTATAAAAGAACTTAAACTATTTAAAGACTTAGTTGAATAATGGGAAACCTACCTAGAACTGATCGGCCATCTGCTGCTGCGCTGGTGTTTGAAGACTCTCCTCCATAGGCCCAGCCTCATGGTCATGAGATACCTTAGCCCTCTTGTGAGTTGTATTGTCCTCATTGGACTGAGGATTTTCCTCGGTCCTCTTCGGAGCCATAGTGGTAGCCTTATAAAAGGATACTTAATGAATTAGAGAATTAATGGAATAATATTTGTTATTTCTTTTATCCAAAAATAGGGGTTTTTTGACTAAGTAAATATCTTGAATAAATATATGGGTGCGATAATTTTTTCTTAACTTCTTGGTAGTATTATTGTGCTCTCATAATTATCCTATAATTATCAGAGCTATTTTACTAATTTCCTTATTTAATTTCTCTTTAAAAATATCCTAATTTGGCTTTAGTAATTTATGAATTACTTATATGCTTGTGAGATATTTATCCTAGGTGGCTTTTAATGTATTATAACCTTGGTAATTATCTTCCTAACTTATAAATTGATTTACTAATTTTTCTTCTTAATTTTTAGTCAAAATAAAATAATATTAGCTAAGGTAATTAGCTAAATTGACTATTTGTGCTTAAGGTAATTATCTTGACTTTTTAGTGCTATTTTCCATCTCTAGTAATTACTATGTAATTATATAAATTAATTAGCTAATTTCCCTTTTCACTTTATAGTCAAAATCAAATAATATTAGTCTAATTAATTAGCTAAACTAATTTTTTGTGAATGACCTAATTATTTCAATTTCCTAATAATTTTTTCTAGATTTGATAATTATCTAAGCGATTTAGATAATTTCCCCCTTCAATTTATGCTTAAAAACAGATAATTCTAGCCTAATTAATTAGCTAAACTAATTTTTTGGGCATGATCTAATTACCTCGGCTTTCTGATAGTAATTTTTAGCTCTAAAAATTATTTTATAATTATTTAAGTTATTTAGCTAATTTTTCCTTTTAATTTATGCTCAAAAATAGATAATTTTAGCCTAATTAATTTTTGATGCATGGCCTAATTATCCTAGCTTTTTAACAGTGTTTTCTAGCTTTATTATCTAAGTAATTTAGCTAATTTCCCACTATAAATTATTCTTAAAAATAGATAATTTTAGCCTAATTAATTAGCTAAACTAATTTCCTGGGCATGACCTAAGTATCCCAGCTTTCTACAAGTGATTGTTAGCTTTGATAATTATTGTATAATTAATCAAATGATTTAGCTAATTTTTCCCTTCAATTTACAGCTAAAATTAGTCTAATTTGACTCAGATAAATAGCTGTATTAATTCTCTAACCTTTTTCAAAAATTTTTTAGCATGTAAATTAACTTTGATAAATAGCACATAATTATCTAACATGATTTACTAATTTCCTCCTTTAATTTTTGGCTAAAAACAGTTAATTTTAGTTTAATATTAAATACTTGAATTAATTATCAAATAAATTATATTTTTGTGTTCCTAATAGTATTTTCTAACTGTGATAATTAACTTTAGAAATTTTGAGCTAATTAAATAGATTTTTCATCAGTTTTTAAATTAAAAACATCTTTTTTTTGCCCAATTAATCACAAAAACTAACCAAAATATTAAGAGATAATTTCCTAGCTTCTTGACAGTCTAATCCAACTCTGATAATTATCTTATACTAATCTAAGTTTAATTAGTATAACTATCCTTAATTTAAGATCAAAAAGATTAATTTCAGTCCTAATATGGCTTAATAATTAATTATATTAATATTCGTAATCTTAATCTAAGTAATCAGCAAAATATTAAGAGTTAAGAGAGTAGCTTATAGTATAAAGAGGATTAATCTTCTCAATTAATTAGATTAGTTAAGAAAACAGAGATAAATTAGCACAATTTTGCTAATTAGAAAGAGATTAGGCTAATTATCGTAGATAATCAGCTACAGTTTTTGCTCTCTAGTGATTTTTGAGTAGAGTTCTCTCTAGGTGAGAGAGAAATGACAAGGACTCTGAGTCCGAGTCAAATTGTGAAGCAAGGGGTCATATTGATAGGTTTCTGGCACTCATAAGCTCCCATAGGCTGAAAATGGCAGTTGCTTGTAGCTCAAGCAGCCCCCAGGCTCAAGATGGCATCCCCCACCGGCTAATTGTGTCCGTGGCAGGCTCATTACTGCTCCACACAGTCCCCAGATGCACCAAATTGATCCTTCTATTGACCAATTACATTTTGAAAATATTTATAAATATCTGTAAATATTTAGGGGTTTTATGATAAAATCCTTTTACAATAATGATTACCAAAACCTTACAATTTATTTAATTAATTTAATCAACAATATAAACTTCCAGGGGCCATAACTATCTCAGTTTTTATCGGAATTCAGTTCTGAAAATTTCTAACCATAGTAAAGTCATGAATACTGTTCCAAAAGTACCAATATTTACCATGGTTGAACAATTCTACATTGCTTTTCAATAATCATATCAGTTTGATTACGATTTATACGATCTTTAAGGTTTCAGAAACTGGAAACCTTACAATCACCTCAACTTAAGGAATTGAGATGTCCTCATCTCAACTGAAATTGGGAAAGTCTTTGAAAAAAAGAGATTTCATTTTCCCAAGTGGCATCCTTGGTGGGATAATCTTTCCACTTTACAAAGTGTTATTGATTACTCTAAGAGTTCTTTCTAGTTTCAAGGATACAATCTGGTGGCAGTTTCTACAATTCCTTATTAACTACTTGCTACTCAAATTTTCGCCAAGAAATTATCAGTGGTGTTGAGCCCATCTTAAAATCCTTTATAAACCACTTGTATCATCTCAAAAATCAGGTCAAATCAATTCCATAAAACGTCCATATATCCACCTTGTCAACATGAACGCTCTCGGTCTAACTGACCATTCAGAGCAATCATCATTCGATGAGTATCATGTATTCCAGCTTTGCCAATCTGAATGCGCTCGGCATGTTCTTACCATTACACCAGAGGTACCCTATCTATGCTTTAGCGTGGTTGACCAACAATATGTAAAGGGTTTTAAGAAGTATCATACCAAGAGTTCTTTTGACTTTCTATTATTCATGTGCACTAATACTTACATATCTAGGTTATTTTTCAAGGAAGGCTATCTTGTGTACAAGGAATGTGAGTTTTTTTTTTCTTTTTGGATAACTATCTCATTCCTAAGATTTGTATCTACCTTCCAATCGAGAACCTCTTTCTTAAATGTTATATCTACCCTCTAATTTCTTGATTAAGTAATAACTTAACTTTACATTCCTTAAGTAAATTGGGAAAGGAAAAAATGTATACCATTATAATATATAAGTAACTCAAAGTTTTACATTATCTATTTATTGTGGTTTACAAAAATGTCTATTGTTGTTGAGCTCTAGGATTACTAAGTGTAGCCAAGTGAGTGGCTCTTTTATCTTCTTCGCTCATTAAGGTTGGTTCTCCCATGATTGCATAAGCTTTGGCTCCTCTTACTTTTCATCTACCTCGTCCTCCATTTCTACCTCCTCTTAGATTGTCTCCTTGATTTTGAGGAATGGATCTAGCAGTAGTTCGAGGGGTTTGCTCTTCTGGACAATTATTTCTATAGTGCCCCATTTGATTCCATCCATAGCACCTAATGTTTGGGAACGTTTGATCCAAGTTCACTGCTGCAGCTACTCCACGTTGTTGATATCCTTGTTTGAAAGTTCCCCTGGATCTTCCCCTAAAGTTATTAAATCCATTATAGTTTCTTGTAGAGTTGATTCCTTCAACTGTGCAAGAGGCTTGGCCCTGAGAAGGGCGTCCTGAATTGATGTAGGCCTCATGGCTTTGAGACGCGTACTCAAGGGTTTATTGAGGCCTTGACAGAAGCAAGCAATCTGCTGCTCCATTGTCATCTGGGGAGCATAGCATCGTAAGGACACAAATTTTTCATAGTAGTCCTTCAAAGAGAGTCCTACCTGGCATAGACCAAAGAATTCGTCCATCTTGATAGCATGATGTGCAGGAGGGAGATAGCGTTCTTTGATTGCCTGTTTCATTTTATCCCAAGATGGACTACTCGTGGGATTATCTTTGCAGTCTTGCTTCCACCAAAGTTTGGCATCTCCGCTGAGACGAAACATACCCAGCATTGTTTGGTTTTCTTGAGTAGTTCTTGTAGCTTTAATATAGTCGTCCAAAGAATCTAACCATGCTTCGGCATCTCGCTCTATATTGGGTCCCTCTCCCTTGAAGGTAGGCAATTGGACTTGCTTTAGTAGTAATTTTTTCTCTTGAGGACAGTGTAAAGGCTATTTACTTGAGTATTATCCTGGGATTGAATTAGTGGAATTTAGTACTAGATGAAAATCTCTCTTACTTATGCTTTTAACTTATCTCATAATCAAAACTTTTGCACACAGGATGAGGACAATTGCCAAACCATAAACAAAACTGCTTATAGCATACCTATGAGAACCATAGTATGTACAAGAGCTAATACAATCCATGAAGATCCTACTACGTACAAGGTGATGAGAGTCTTATACTAAAATCTTGTGGATTTTGGGTGGATCAGATATAGGATCAAAGTATACAACATCTTTTGGTCCACTAAAACTAGGGCCTACACCTATGGGTCTAATTCTACCTAGGTAGATTACTTTAGACACTTGATTAAACACCTAATGATTCTGTGATACTTGAACATCATGTACCACAAGGATTTCCTCTGGATTCTTTGTCCCAATGAAAAAGTATACTTCAATCACTTGAAGATCTTCGATCCATTTGAGTCTCTTCATATTTAGTTCTAACACTTCTAACTCTCCCGCATCAATGAAGAAAATTCCACCAGACACTACAACACTACATGAAGATATCGATGCGTATATAGACGGCCATGCTTTTTCACGTGTATATTGACGTAATTAGCGTGCATCGCTATACGCATTGATATACGCGTCGCAGTGTGCGTCGATATATGTGTGGAAAGGGTTTATTTGCCACGCGTATATCAACGCGTATATCCACGCGTATAGTGACGCAAAAAAATTTGGGGAAAAAAAGAGAAACCCGCGCGGCAGGCGCCATTTTCGCATGCTCAGATCTTGGCCGAAACCTGCTGCACAGGTATTATGTCCATCTCCGCCCCCCCCAACCCCTCCCTCTCTCTCTCTCTACATCGTGTGTGTGTGTGTGTGTGTGTAGGAAAGAGAGAGAGAGAGAGAGAGAGCGGTGTGTGTGTGTGTGTGTGTGTGTGTGTAGAGAGAGAGAGAGAGAGAGAGAGAGAGAGAGAGAGAGAGAGAGAGTGAGAGAGAGAGAGAGTGGTGTGTGTGTGTGTAGGAAAGAGAGAGAGGTGTGTGTGTGTGTAGGAAATAGAGAGAGAGAGAGAGAGAGAGAGAGAGAGAGAGAGAGAGAGAGAGAGAGAGAGAGAGAGAGAGAGAGAGAGAGAGAGAGAATTAATGTATGCTTAGGAAATTAAAATTAAAGAAAAAAATTAAAGAGAGAAATGAAATGAAATGTTATATTAATGTCTTCAAAAGGCCAAAGTGACCTATGAGACATGAGACAAGAAAGTTACAATGTGATGGATCTGATACAAAGTCAGAGTAAGAAGATGACAAAATAAAATATTATGGAATCCTAAACTGCTGGGTGTGGACTAAACGGCTAAACCAGCTAGCTGGGATAGGTAGATCATAGGAGATCCAGCATCTATCTCGCTGGCGGATCTCATCAATCTCCTCCATGGTCAGTAGTCTGACCGGGCGTTGTGCATGTCGAGCCTAAGTGACCTAGCTAGATCCTCTGATGCAGCCTCTGTCGATGTTGTGTAGTCCTCTGCAGTCGTGGGCGTCTAGATCTCCCTAGCTCAGTCGCTCGTTTGATCAGTAGAGAGATAGGGAAGTAGAGAGAGAGAGAGAGAGAGAGAGAGAGAGAGAGAGAGAGAGAGAGAGAGAGAGAGAGAGAGAGAGAGAGAGAGAGAGAGGGAAGTGGAGAGCGAGATAGAGAGAGAGATAGGAAAATAGGGAAATAGAGAGAGAAAGAGAGATAGCGAGAGCGAGATCGAGAGAGAGAGAGAAAGCAAGATGTGAGAGCGAGATCGAGAGAGAAAGAACGAGAGATAGGGTACGTAGACAGAGAAGAAACTATGGAACTAAAAGAGGCAAAGGTGTTTTGCATGCTACATGCATTGCCATGTACACCTGGGAGTGCACGTATGTGTCTACCCATATAGGATTTGACCAATAAAGATGAGATTTTGACCCGGTGGTCCTGATCTCCATACACCTCTAGACCGAGGTGTACGGAGATTGGGCAAGACTAGAGAATGCGAGGTAGTTTACATTGTGAGGAGTATATATATATATATATATATATATATATATATATATATATATATATATATATATATATATATATATATATATATATATATATATATATATATATATTAAAACAACATTCGTAATCATTGTAGATGGCAACGCCATCAACTAACATGGAGGAAAAGATTGCATGCTCGTGCATGCTCAACAAGTATCAAATCCTGTGCAAGCGTAGGATATGTAATGAGCATGTGCACAAGTACGGAGAGTTTGCTAGAGAAACCGTACAGAATTTGGGATACGACTCCTACGGAACGGGCATTGATTTCTACGACATAGCACCTACATCTGAGAGAGAGAGAAAAAAGATTATGCATGAAGGTCCGATTAATATAGAGCCACGGATGGAAGCAGAAAAGGGCTTATAGACCGAAGACAACGGAATGGAGGAGATGCTGGATGCCTTCTTCCAGACAAGCGAGGAGAACGCGAACTAAGCAGCACCAGAAGCCGTGCGCCTATCTCCTGAAGACATGTTGAGGAAGTTGGCACGTCAACCAATCTATGAAGGCGCCAAAATATCTGTGCTACGTACTTGTCTGGCGTTTTTGAATCTTCAGTCAGTGTACGGGTGGTTAGATGCAAGCGTCACTGCTTTGTTTAGGTACGTAATTTTCAAAAGACATTTTCCGATTGCAACGGTGATTTCAAGAATGTGGGAGAGCTCCTCTGGAAAACAATCATGGGAATGAAAGACAATCGAGCTTCACGAGATGATTTGCATTCAGTTGGAAAGATGCCAGAGCTATGGCCTTTCACCAATGCAGCTGGCCAAACAAAACTTCCAAGAGCGCCATGGGTATTGCTAAAAAATGAAGAGCGACAAGTGAAAAGGGTGATTTCACAGTTCAGAACGCCAACAGGATATATGCGATGTCTCAAGACAACATTCACCCGTGACGATCAATTGTCAGGATTGAAATCGCACGACTGGCATAAGTTCTTGCAATTCATTCTTCTAATTGCGATCAAGGGGTGTTTAACAGAGGAAGTGCGGACCTGCATATACAAGATTTCAGAGCTAGTGCGGTGGATCTCTTCCAAGGAGATACGAGAGGAATCTATTGCAGTCGCAAGGGCTAACTCCATTGAGGCAGTTTGCATGATTGAGAAGTATCTACCCACAAGCTGCCTAACTATCCAAATGCACTTGCTCGTCCATGTAGTAGATGAGGTTGCAGTGGCAGGTACAGTCCACAACCGTTGGATGTTCTTTCTAGAGCGGTTCATGAAAACACTTAAGGGTTTTTTTTGCCAAAAAGCACGTCCAGAGGGGAGCATGGCAGAAGGATGGCTGGTGCAAGAGTCTCTTGTATTGATGAACGAATTTCTATCCGTTTCTGACCCAGAAATGCCTCGACTGTGGAGCGATGAGGAGGATGCAAGACTGGTGGGAGAGGAGCCGCAAGGGCAAGGGGTGCCGAAGAAAATGAGCCTGGCCATGCGAGAAAAGATCATGAAGTTTTGTATACTAAATTCAGCGCTGATGCAAAAATGGCTTGAAAGGTACGAAGAAGAGAAAGAGAGACGCAATAGGGAGCGACAGGATTTCAGGCGAAGTCGAACGACTAGAGGCTTACCCTTGCCAGACTATCTCGCTCCTCTACCTGAATTCCCTACAATGGCATGGTTGGACAAGACAGTGAGAGCAACTCGATAGATAGGAGAACCCATATCTCTAGAAGAGGAAGAGCTGGCTATTGGATGTGACTCGAAGTATCATACATACATGGCACCGTGGTCGCATGGAAAGCATTTCAAAACACAACAAATTGACAACAGAAGAAACACGTTTGACAGTGGGGTAATGGTTAGTTTCATGCAAAAGAGCAGGGCCGGTGCTAGAGACACGAATGAAAGCACTAGCAACATGGATTACTGTGGTCTGGTGTCAGATATCCTGAAAGTAAGCTTCAGGCGGTTTGAGATGTTTTTGTTGGATGTGAAGTGGTTCAAGGTGATTACTTCTGGTCACAATGCAACGGTACACAGAGATGGAAACAAACTTGTGCAAATAGATTCTACAAAGATTTGGACAGATGTGAGGGACACATTTGCTCTCCCCGAACATTGCGAGCAAGTGGTCTTTGTACCGGACCCTCGAGAGCGACAATGGTGGTTTGTGGTTCAGGTTGCTCCAAGAAATAAACAAGTATTTGAAGGGCAAGATCTCCTGGAGGAAAGTCAGTCAGACGACGTCCATACTACTGTGACATTAGATGAGATGGACGAAGGTATGGCAGAGAAAGCTGACAGATATACAAGGGATGACGCAGACGAGCCAGAATTGACACTTGTAGATGAAGATGCAATGGATGAAGAAAATATGCCAGAACGAGTTGGGGCAGAGTTATGTTTGCAATTAGAGATAGACGATGATACGGTGCAAGATCTTATCGATGATGCCTCACTCGTCGAGGCCTAGGCCTGTAAGTGTTTGTGTGAAGACGTTGATTTAAAATTAAGCTTAAAGTTAATTTAAACAATTGTGTTCTGACGCTTTATTTTACTTTCTTTGTGCAAGACTTTAGTATGGCAGACCAGATTCCAGATCCCGCTTCCATGAGTGCAGATGCATTGATGGGCTTCGTTACACGGATGACGCCTGCTCAGATGGCAGAGGCTTCTCGGTAGTGGGTAGCCAGAGGCACGGGTACTACGCCTCCGGGCTTCACACCGGAGGGTCCGACGCCTAGGGGGGGGGGGGGGGGGAGGACGCCTATGGGTACGACACCTGCTTCTCCCATCACGGCCGCTTCGACACCTAGGGGTGGGACAGAGGCGGGTACGTCCTCATCTCCGCAGAACAGGCGCACTCGCCGATCTCGGCGATCGTTAGGTGGAGGTGGTGGTTGCTGTGGAGGAGGGTCCACAGATGCTTCGACCCCTCCTCGTTCACGACCCCCGTCCTACCCAGGCACACCTCTCGACACACCTCTTGGCACACCTCGGACACCTTGGGGGGCACACGATCCTAGTGTCTCCAAGCTCTATACCATACAGGCAGATGGTTC
This sequence comes from Adiantum capillus-veneris, assembly GCF_014529385.1. Classification (NCBI taxonomy): domain Eukaryota; kingdom Viridiplantae; phylum Streptophyta; class Polypodiopsida; order Polypodiales; family Pteridaceae; genus Adiantum; species Adiantum capillus-veneris. The sequence continues at coordinate 33,697,330 of NC_140946.1, read as the reverse complement.
TGTTGACATGGATAGAGTCGGGACTGAGATGCGACAGCGGATTCCCCACCTCGCGGAGCTGCAGTTTTCGACTAGCCTTCTGACGTCTTGGGGTGATTAGGATGGGGACAAAGTCAATTACATGGTGGAGACCATCCTGAGAGAGTACCAGCCTGCTCCGGGTTCTTTCGTTGTTCCGAGGAGGTGGATCAAGGGTGTTGCACGGGACACCGTGAAACATCGACGAGATGCAGCTCGGAAGGCTTTCAGGACCGGCTCGCCGAAGCCTTCGGGCATCCCACACGAGACGTGGCTACAGATCAGGGAGGATGAGCGGATAGCGGACACGCGATTCAGACAACAGTGTGAGGCTGCGCAGGTACGACAGATGACCAGGGGGACATCTCATCTTGGCAGTAGAGGCTTCGACACCTTTCGCTATGAGTTTGTGAGTTTCTAATCCAATCTTAACTATGGCGTTTTTTAAAACGCGATGAATCATGTATTCTTATTACTTTGATTTTTGTATAAACGCAGAATCTTGCGATGCATCGAGCTCCGTCACGCCAGGAGGAGTCAGATGGATATCGCAGAGATAACTATGAAGTATTGAATGATCTTGAAGCTTCAGGAGAGCCTGTAGACTGGGAGGCCTTACAGTCTCACTGATCGCTTGAGGTGAGACGTTAATATGTGTGAGTTGATTCAATTAAGTAAGTATATGTGAAGTAATATCAATACTAATTTTGTGAGTTGTCCTATGTACAGGTTGCGACGCCTAGTCATTAATGGACCGGATTTCATATATATGCTTTGTGAGACACAGACACGCTTCTGTGTCTCTTTTTTGTATAGACAGTTATTGTTTAGACAATTATTGTTTGCCTTATGGTTATGATTATTGTCATTGTCATTGTATAGACATGGTTATTTCTCCTATTCTTGTATAGACATAGTTATGGTTCAGGTTTTGTTAATGGTTATGTTTAACTTTCTGGTTATGCTTATGGTTATTGTTAATTTTGTTTATGGTTATGGTTATCTGCATTATGGTTATGCTTTTAAGTTATGGTTATGGTTCGTTATGGTTATGCTTTTAAGTTATGGTTATGCTTTTCAGTTGGTACGGTACTTGTCTTTCATTGGCCTTAAATCTCATGTGAGATCCTACATGGATAGCATGTACGAGGCGTATACATGATATGGTTTTTTTTGAAAAGTTTATGTAAAAAAAAAGGGAACTCTGCCGAAATTTCTGCGCGCGGGAGCATGGTTGATTTTGGTGCTGCTCGCTTTCTTGGGCAGAGGGCAGGAAGTCTGGCTGTGGCTGTGTCCATCTTTTAACTGGGCACAGGCCAGGCTACCTGCCCTCTGCCCAAGAATTTTTTTTCCTATTATGGTCGTCGCTATCTGCGTCTATGTCTGCGTCGCAAATAGCGACAGGTTCACAGGGACGTGGATATCGACGCACATAGCGACGCAGTGCGTCGATATCTGCGTCGATGACACCTTTTTTTGTTGTAGTGCTAGACCTTGACCACTTGATCCTCCAAGTGGGAGGAGAAAATCTCTTGTCTAGCCATTTCATCACACTTTTTTGCATTGAATAGTGTCGAGATAGGCAAGCCCTCATAAACTTGACGTTGAAATCCATAAATTTACGACAAGCCTGATGGAAATCTTTCTGCAAAGATGTGGATAGTTCTCTCTCTTTCATTCTCTCCCTCATTTCAATTAAATACATCTTTAATTGAATTTGTCAAAGACCACTTATTTCAATCTAACACCTTAAACTTTTCCCTAGGTCCAAGACTTTAATTAACACATGCTCTGATACCACTTGTGAGATCCCCGACCCGCTGACATCAAAATTGGGATGGGGTCCTTGATAGGTCTCTAGGACTATTGAAAGTCAAGAGTCTCTAAACAAGAAAAATCCAAGGGATAGTCCTGTACCATTGACAATGGCTTGGATCTATAGCCCTAGAAGAAAGACCTAGTCATGTCCCACAACAGAAACGGGTCAATAGTTAAAAATATAAGACTGTTTTAACCCTATAACTTTTAACAATTTGGATTAAGGCATTCTCAACCAACGCTTTTTTCCGCCTAACAGATGTGAGGGCATAGTCGCTGGTGAATTCCTCTTCCAATCGGAGAAGTTTACTAAATGATTTTAGTATGCAAGAATGGATAGTTACCTGACTAATCAGGTCCACCCGTCCATGATTGACAACCTTAGTCAATCCCCACTTACCACCCCGCACTCACATATGATTTTTTTGTTTTCTAATTACTATCACATTGTTTTAACATTTAAAATAATGGTTTCTTTTAACATTTCGTCACAGTGTTTCCTTCAATCAAGTATTAAAGAAAGCATTGAAAAGTATTCTTTTAGCAAACAAACATCTTTAAACTTAAGATAGGGTATTGTCAATCAAAACATTGTCCATAATAACCATGACTAGTACTCTTCTTGTCTCAAGACCACCTAAGGGTGAAAAACGGCACCCATTCCTTGTTCACAATCCGGGGTGGATAAACCCCCACACAGGGTTCGTGGTGCATATACACCAAACCAGTTGCCCATACAACCGGGTGGCTCCCCTAGGATAAAAACGGTATCCTAACTTATGTAGAAACATCAAGACATGACACGGAGTAGAAACTAATCGTTCATGGGGGTAATTGACTTATTTGTGGTTGGAAAGCCATCATTATCATCAATTTATACCAAAGAGTCGGAGGTGTCTTGAGGAGGCAAGATATCTTAAGGATGATCAATCATATCTTTCCTAATTCAACCAGTTTTAACCCAAACAACTCGTTCCTAATTTACAAACAATGCACATTGGTTTCTTGGAAGTTACCTTCTATTTTTTGACCAATTATTCCTTTTTTGATTCTTACTCACTCCTTACGTATGCAATGTTAACTTATAAAATAACTTAAACTATTTAAGAACTTAATTGAATAATGGTAAACCTACCTGGGACTGATCGGCCATCTTTTGTTGCACTGGTGTTTGACGACTCTCCTCTGTAGGCCTACTACTAGGCCCAGCCTCATGGTCATGAGATACCCTAGCCCTCTTGTGAGTTGTACTGTCTTCATTGGATTGAGAGTTCCCCGACACCTCTTCGGAGCCATAGTGGTAGCCTTATAAAATAATACTTAATGAATTAGAGAATTAATGGAATAATCTCTCTTATTTCTTTTATCCAAAAATAGGGATTTTGGACTAAGTAAATATCTTTGATAAATACATATGTGAGATATGTTTTTTTCTTAACTTCCTGGTAGTATTATTGTGCTTCCATAATTATCCTTTAATTATTGGAGCTATTTTACTAATTTTCTTATTTAATTTCTCTTAAAAAATACTCTAATTTGGCTCTAGTAATTCATGAATTACTTATCTGCTTGTGGGATATTTATCCTAGGTGGATTTTAATGTATTATAACCTTGGTAATTATTTTGTTAACTTATAAATTGATTTACTAATTTTCCTTCTCAATTTATAGTCAAAATAGATAATATTAGCTAAGGTATTAGCTAAACTAATTATTTGTCCTTAAGGTGATTATCTTGACTTTCTAATGTTGTTTTCCATCTTTGGTAATTACTATAAATTAATTGGATAATTTTTCTTCTCACTTTATAGTCAAAATAGAACAATATTAGCCTAATTAATTAGCTAAATAAATTTTTTTATGCATGGCCTAATTATCTTGGCTTCCTAACAGCCTTTTCTAGCTCTAACAAATATCTAAGTGATTTAATTAATTTTTCTCTTTAATTTATGCTTAAAAACAAAAAATTCTAATCTAATCACTTAGCTAAACTAATTTTTTGTGCATGACCTAATTATCTTGGCTTTTTAATAGTGTTTTTAGCTTTGATAATTACTATATAATTATCTAAGTGATTTAGCTAATTTTCCCCTTCAATTTATGCTCAAAAACAAATAATTTTAGTCTACATAATTAGCTAAACTGATTTTTTATGCATGGGCTAATTATCCGGACTTTTTAACAATGTTTTTTTAGCTCTAATAATTACTATATAATTATCTAAGTAATTTAGCTAATTTCCTCGTTCAATTTATACTTAAAGATAGATAATTTTAACCTAATTAATTGGCTAAACCAATTTCCCGTGCATGACCTAATTATCCCAACTTTCTAACAATGATTTCTAGCTTTGATAATTACTGTATGATTATTTAAGCTATTTAGCTAATTTCCCCCTTCAATTTACAGCTAGAATTAGTGTAGTTTGACTTAAATAAATAGTTGTATTAATTTTCTAACCTTAAGATAATTATCACGCCCTTTTTAACATGTAAACTAATCCTAATAAATAGCACATAATTATCTAATATGATTTACAACTTTCCCCCTTTAATTCTTGACTAAAAACACCTAATTTTAGTTTAATTAAATGCTTAGATTAATTATCTATTAATGAGTAATTTCTTCGTGTCCCTAATAGTATTTTCTAACTATGATTATTAACTTCAAAAATTTTGAGCTAATTAAATAGGCTTCACATCAGTTTTTTGATTAAAAATAGCTAATTTTTTCCTAATTAATTACAAAAAGCAATCAAAAAATTAAGAGATAATTTCCTATCTTCTTGACACTCTAATCCAGCTTTGATAATTATCTTATTTTAATCTAAGTTTAACTAGTATAACTACCCTTAATTTAAGACCCAAAAGATTAATTTCAACCCTAATATGGTTTAATAATTAATTAAATAATATCCCTAATCTTAATTCAAGGAATCAATATAATATAAGAGTTAAGAGAGTAGCTTACAATATAAACATGATTAATCTTCTTAATTAATTAGATTAACTAAGAAAATAGAGATAAATTAGCATAATTTTACTAATTAAAAAGAGATTAGGCCAATCATCGTGGATAATCAGCTAGAGTTTTTGCTCTCTAGTGATTTTTGAGTAGAGTTCTGTCTAGGTGAGAGAAAAATGGCTAGGACTCCGAGTCTGAGTGAAATTGTGAAGCAAGGGATCATATTTATAGGTTTCTGGCACTCATAAGCTCTCATAGGCTGAAAATGGCAGTTGCTTGCAGCTCAAGCAACCACCAGGCTCAAGATGGCACCCCCTTCTGCTAATTGTGTCCCTGGTAGGCTCATTACTACTCCACACAGACCCTAGATGCACCAAATCGACCCTGCTATTTTTTTGACCAATTACATGATTAATTTTGAAAATATCTGTAAATATCTATAAATGTCTAGGGTTTTTATGATAAAATTATTTTACAACAATGATTACCAAAACCTTATAATTTATTTAATTAATTTAATCAACATTATAAACTTCCAAGGGCCATAACTATGTCAGTTTTTATCGGAATTTAGTTCTGAAAATTTCTAACCATAGTAAAGTCATGATTACGGTTCCAAAAATACCAATATTTACCATGGTTAAACAATTTTACATTGCTTTTCAATACTCATGTCAATTTGATTAAGCTTTAATCTTTAAAGTTTCAGAAATTGGAAACCTTACACTCCAAGAGGGAGATTGTTGAGTTTCACCGGAATATTTCTTTTTGCCGGAATATTATGACCAGATGGAGGCCAAAAAGTGGTCACAAAACAGACTGTTGGTGGTCGGTTGGCCGATGACCAATGGCCAATGGTCAATCGATGGTTGGCTGGTGGCCAAAAGTCTATGGATGGTGGCCAATGTTCAAGGACGGTGACCGAGTTTCATGTAGAATTGTCTACCTAAGGATGGCCACACATGGACACATGGGGGAGTTCTACTTGAACTTGGCTACACAAGGATGGCTACACACAACCGTCTCTCATGAGAGAGGGTTTCCCATTTTGGCCTATAAAATGAGGCCTCTTATACACACAAATATGATCAAAGTGGTGAAGGTTGTAAGGTGTGACAGAGTGTGGGTAAGGTGGTTAAAGAGAGTGATGCATGGTGGAATGTCAATTAAGGATTGCCAAGCCCTTTGTAACCTACTTCTAGATTGAAGTGCAAAGCCATTAAGTGGCTGCTTTCCCGTGGATATAGCCCATACTTGGGTGAACCACATATATTGTGCTCTCTCTTTCTCTCTTATCTCTCTTGTGTGTGAAAATTATCTCTCTCTATTAAGTAAAACACTCTAATTTCTACTTAGCTACTCTTTATTTCCTAGCAAATGGTATTAGAGCAGGATTTTACTAGTGACTAAAATATCTAAAGAAAAGAATTCCTTGAATTGAGTGGGAGGGAAGGAAGGTAAGCTCAAGATTGAGAAGTTCAACCACAAAGCATACCAACATTGGAAGATGAAAATCCAAGAATATCTCCACCAAAAGGATCTCTAGTTGCTACTAGGTGGTCATTGTATAAGTGAATCATCAAGTATTGCATTGTCACTGGAAATGAGAGGAAGACCGAAGGAGAGGTTTGCTAGCAGCGGCTAACACACGCTACACCGAATATGCATCAAGCGGGAGATATGCTATGATTGTGCATAATATTTCCAACTCACTTTGTATAAATCTTGCGCTCATTGGAGTTCAAAAGTTGTATATGCTAGTTAGAGAGCTCAAGCTTAAACCCATAGTAAAATAGATTGTGGTGAAAGCCTTTAAAAGGAAGACTTTATGCAAGGAGTCTTCATTCTTGAGTATCCACTCTTGAGGATCCACTTTTGAGAGCTCTCTCTCTTGAGTGTTTACTCTATGGCCTAGCCTTGAGCTTAATTCCCATGCTTAAGAGGTTAGTGCTAATCCATTGTAACTAGAGTAAGCTCTTCTTGATTAATCTATTCCCTATTTTACTCATTAGTCTTATCTTCTCTACATTTCATTATGTCATGAGGTAGTATTACACTCTCATTATTCTAGATTTGAGAGATGTATGTACTTCTTACTTTGATCTTAACTCTCTTCTTCCCTAAGTATTTCAATTAGTTGATTACTTCTCTAATTCTCTTGATTAATGTAGTATGTGTGCACTCTTGGTCATGTCATTAGAGTTTGTGCATAATTGTGTGCTTAAGTGTGTGAAGTTTTAAGAGCCTTGAGCTCAATGCCACTTGTATGTGATGTGAAGTACCTCGGTTGGAATGTGATGATTGGGAAAGCCAACTTCAACGCAATTAGTGTGTGCTTTGATCATGGATGCTTGTGTTGACTGTGTTCTTGTGACTCCATAAGATTGGCAAGTCGAACTTCGGTGGACTTGATGTGTGTAGGAGCTGATAGATTAGTGATTAGAGAATGGTTAGAGTTAGTCTTGCCATGGCTAATCTCTACTTGCATTGGAGAGGTATTCTCTTGAACCCTCTATTTCTATTCATCCGATGCTCGTGCTTCCATGTCCTAGTCCAGGTTGTTGATCCATGGGTTTGATAATTTTGTGTGGGGTGCAATTAGGTCGTTGCTTCAACATCGTAAGGTCCCCAATCTGCCTACACCGAGATCGGGATGGGATCCTTGACAGGTCTCTAGGTCTAATAAAAATCGGAGTCTCTAAACAAGAAAAATCCAAGGAATAGACCTTTACCATTGACAATGGCTTGGGTCTATAGCCTTAGAAGAAGACCTAGTCCTGTCTCACAGTGGAAATGGGACACCGTATTAAAAGTCCGAAAAAAAAAACTATTTCGGCCCTATAACTACCACAATTGGGCTAAGGTATCCTCAACCAACGCTTTCCCCCCCCTAACAATTGTGAGGGCACAGCCGCTGGTGGACTCCTCTTCCAAGTGAAGAAGTTTTCTTAACGTTTTAGTGCGCAGGGATGGATAGTTACCTGACTAATCAGGTCCACCCTTCCTTGATTGACAACTTTAGTCAATCCCCACTTACCACCCCACACTCACACATGATTTATTTAATTTTCTAATTACTATCACGTTGTTTCCACATTTAAAATAATGGTTTCTTTTATGTTCCGTCATAGTAATTCCTTCAATCAATTATTAAAGACAGCATTGAAAGCATTCTTTTAGAAAATAGACATCTTTAAACTTAAGACAGGTTACTGTCAATCAAAACATTGTCCATAATAACCATGACCAGTACTCTTCTTGTCTCAAGACCACCTAAGGGTGAAAAAATGGCACCCATTCCTTATTCATAATCCGAAGTGGATAAACCCCCACCCAAGGTTCCAGGTGCCCATACACCAAACCAGTTGCCCATACAACCGGGCGGCTCCCCTAGGATAAAAACGGTATCCTAACTTATGTAGAAACATCAAGACATGACACGGAGTAGAAACTCAACGTTCATGGGGGTAACCGACTTATCCGTGGCTAGAAAGCCAATCATTATCATCAATTTATACGAAGGAGTCGGAGGTGTCTTGAGACAAGCTGTCTTAAGGATGGTCAAACATTTCTTTCCTATTTCAACCAGTTTTAACCCAAACAATTCTTTTCTATATTATAAACAAATGCACGTTGGAAGTTACCTTCCGTTTTCAGCTAGTTTATCCTTCTTACGTATGCAAGGCTAACTTATAAAAGAACTTAAACTAATTAAAGACTTAATTGAATAATGGGAAACCCACTTGGGATTGATTGACCATCTGCTGCTGCGCTGGCGCATGAAGACTCTCCTCCATAGGCCTACTACTAGGCCCGGCTTCGTCGTCGTGCAACGCTCTAGTTCGTTTTGGAGCTAGGTCCTCATCATCAAATGTAGGATTTGCCCGGGTCCTTTTTGGTGCCATAACTTCTTATCCTTATAAAAAGGACGTCTAATCATTAGGTAAATAATTCAAAATCTAGACTTAACCTTTGTATTCAATCGTAACCCATCCAAGGTTAAATTTATAGTTTTAATTGGTAAATTCTTGACCTAATAATTTCTTATTTGTTTATATTGTCATGATAACTTTTTTGACCGCTTCTCTATGGGTTTTCTAAGCTTCCTAACTTTCTTATAATTTTCTATATCTTTTTCCTAATTTTTCCATCAACTTTTAAGCCAATAGTATACTTATTTTGGGCTTAATATTTATTGTATTTAATTTCTCTTAAAGATTTCATTTCCTTAACTTGATATCATAGGTTTACACTTACTATAATTTTCCTAAAAACTTTTAATCACAGAGTCTATTTATTTTAATTAATCATTTACTAAATAGGACTTTTGGTCAATTATAATTTCCTAACCTCACTAATTAACTATGGTATAATTACCACAAGTAGATAAGGATATTTTTGACCTTTGGTAATTATCTTATTATTTTCCAACTTAATTATATAATTTCCATCTTCAATTTTAAGCTAAAATTAGGATAATTTGACTTAAATAAATATTTATACTACTTTTCTAACCTTAACATATTTATCACGGCCTCTTTATTATGTAAGCTAACTGTGATAAATAGAATGTAATCATATAGCATGATTTACTAATTTCTCCCTTGAAATTTCAACCAAAATTAGTATATTTTGACTTAGATAAATATCTATACTAAGTTTCTAACTTTGACATAATTATCACGGCCTTTAATGATGTAATCTAGCTCTGATAAATACCATGTAATCATATAGGATGATTTACTAATTTTCCTCTTTAGTTTTTAGCTAGAAATAGTATAATTTGACTTAGATAAATATCTATACTACTTTTCTAACCTTGGCATAATTATCACAGTTTCTTTACCCTATAATATAGCTATGATAAATAGCATGTAATTATAGCACATGATTTGCTAATTTTTCCCTTTAATTTACCCCTTAAAAAAGTATAATTATACTAAGATAATTAGTTAAACTAATTATCTGATATTTGCATAATTATCACGAGTTCCCTAACATGTAATTAACCTCTGACAAATAACTCAATTCAATTTGAATCCATTTGCTAATTTCTTGTATTTAATTTGTCTTAAAAACAAAGCATTTCTGCTAAAGTAATTATATAAATTAATTATCTGATCTTTTCCTAATTAGCACGGGTTCCCTAAGATAGCTCAAAGCATTTTGAATCAATTGGATTATTTTTTCCTTTAAGTTTCCCTAAAAAATAGTATAATTTTGCCTAATTAATTAAGAAAATTACTTAAAAAATTATAGGATAATTTTCCTAGCTGAATGACTGTCTAACGTAGCTTTGATTATTACGTCAACTTAATCTAAGCTTATTAATCTAAGCTTAACTAGTATATTTCCCATTAATTCATGGTTAATTTGGCTAATTTCAACTCTAATATGATAGGATAATTAATTAGCTTAACATTACCAAGCTTAATTATAACAATCAGCAGAGAATAATTAATTAAGAGAGGTTTTAAGAGTATACATAGTCCTAACCTTTAATTTATTTAGAAAATAGATTAATCTAGCCTTGCTAATTAAGAAGGATTATGCTAATTACCATTTAGGTTAATCGACTAGAGCTTAATCTCTAGTGATTTCTGCGTAGCGTTCTCTCTAGATGAGAGAGAGAGTGTCAAGGCTCCGAGCCTGTCCAATTTGTGAAGCAAGGAATTTATAGTTTTCTGGCACTCACAAGCTCTCACAGGCTGTAAAAGACAGTTGTTTGCAGTTCAAGCTGTCCCCAGCAAGTCAAAAAACGCCCCCTGCTACTAAATCTAGTCTAGGAGAGTTCATCATTACCCCACACAGTCCCCCTCAACTTCCAGAATCGATTTTTACTATTTTCACTTATTTTTAATGATGAAAATTGGAAATATCAGTAATTTCTAGAACCTTAGGATAAGAAAGTCTTTGTTAATAATAAGTATTGAAACCATCCAATTTTTCTTAACTAATTGAATTCCTAACCTCTCAGGGCCCGTAACTTTTCCAGATTTTATCAGAATCTGAATATGAAAATTTCTAGCTTAGGGTTTGCTGTGCTTAAGATTTCAAAAATACCAATATTTGCCACGGTTGGACAATTCTACATTTCTTTTTCAATAATAATATCAATTGAATTAAGCTTTATACAATCTTTAAGGTTTCAGAAACTGGGAACCTTACAATCACCCCAACTTAAGAATTTGAGATGCCCTCATCTCAACCGAAATCGGGAAAATCTTTGAGAAGAGAAATTCATCCTCCCAAGTGGCATCTTCAAAGGGATAACCTTTCCACTTTAACAAATGTTACTGATTACTCTAAGCGTTCTTTCTAGTTTCTGGTTGGAGTTACTTGCTAGCCATTTTTTCCTCAAGAAACTCTTAGTGTTGACCCCATCTTAAAAACCTTTACAAACCATTTGTATTATCTCAAAAACTAGGTTAAATCAATTCATAGAAGATCCATATATTCACCTTGTCAACATGAACGTGCTCGGTCTAATTGACCATTCAGAGCAATCAACGTTCGACAAGTATCATGTATTTCAACTTTGCCAATCTGAACGCGCTCGACGTGTTCTTGCCATTCTGAGCAATCTGCTTTCGGCACAAGCTTCCACCATTGCACCAGAGGTACCCCCTCTGTGCTCTAACCTGGTTGACCAACAATATGTAAAGGGTTTTAAGAAGTATCATACCAAGAGTTCTTTTCGGCTTCCTATTAGTTGCGTACCTTAATACTTTCATATCTAGGTCATTTTCCAAGGAAGGCTATTGTGTGCACAAAGAATGTGAGTTGGTTTCTTGATAACTATCTCATTCTCAAAATTCAAATTCTTTTCATACTATCGGGAACCTTTGTCTCATTTGCTAGATCAACCTTTGATTTCTTGATTGAATACTAACTTAACTTTAGATTCCTTAAGTAATTTGGGAAAGAAAATAATGTATACCATTATACAAGTAACTCAAAGTTTTATATTATCGACTTATAGTGGTTTACAAAACTGCTTATTGTTGTTGAGCTCTAGGATTACTAACTGTAGCCAAGCAAGTGGCTCTTTCATCTTCCTCGTTCATTAAGATTGGTTCTCCCAAGATGGACTACTCGTGGGATTATCTCTGCAGTGTTGCTTCCACCAAAGTTTGGCATCTCCGCCATGAGACGGAATATACCTAACATTGTTTGGTTTTCCTAAGCAGTTTCTGCAGTTTTAAAATAGTCGTCCATAGCATCTAACCATGCTTCGACATCTCACTCTAAATTGGGTCCCTCTCCCTTGAAAGTAGGGAGGTGAAATTGCTTTAATAGTATTTTTTTCTCTAGAGCAATAGTGTAAAGGCTGTTTACACGAGTATTTCTCTGAGATTGAATTAGTGGAATTTAGTACCAGACGAAGTCTCTCTTACTTATGCTTTTAATCTATCTCATACTCAAAACTTTTGCACACAAGATGAAGACAATCACCAAGCCATAAACAAAACTGATTATAGCATACCCGTGAGAACCATAATATGTACAAGAGTTAATACCATCCATGAAGGTCCTACTATGTACAAGGGTGACGACAATTTTATACTAGAACCTTGCGGACTTTGGGTGGATAGGATCAAAATATACATCATCTTTTGGTCCATTAAAACTAGGGCCTACTCCTATGGGCCTAATTCTACCTGGGTAGATTGATTTAGACACCTGATCAAACACCCACTGATTTTGTGATACTTGGACATCATCTATTACAAGGGTTTCTTCTGAATTCTCCGTCCCAACGAAAAAATATACTTCAATCACTTGAAGATCTTCGGCCCATTTGAGTTTCTTCATATTTAGTTCTAAACCTTCTAATTCTCCCGCATCAATGAGAAAATTCCACCAGATCCTGACCACTTGATTCTCCAAGTGGAAGGAGAAAATCTATTATCCAGCTATTTCATCACGCTTTTTCGCATTGAATAGTCTCGGGATAGGCAAGCCCTCATAAACCTAATGTTGAAATCCAGGAATTTGTAGTAGGCCTGATGGAAATTTTCCTGCAAAGATGGGGATAATTCTCTCTCTTCCTTCCACTCCCTCTCTTCAATTAAATACATCTTTAATTGAATTTGTCAAGGATCACGTATTTCAACCGAACGCCTTAAACTTTTCCCTAGGTCCAAGACTTTAATTAACACAGGCTCTGATACCACTTGTAAGGTCCCCAACCCGCCTACACCGAGATCGAGATGGGATCCTTGACAGGTCTCTAGGTATGATAAAAATCAAAGTCTCTAAACAAGAAAAATCCAAGGAATAGACCTTTACCATTGACAATGGCTTGGGTCTATAGCCTTAGAAGTAGACCTAGTCCTGTCTCGCAGCGGAAACGGGACAACGTATTAAAAGTCCGAAAAAAACTATTTCGGCCCTATAATTGCCACAATTGGGCTAAGGTATCCTCAACCTACGCTTTTTCCCCCCCTAACAATTGTGAGGGCACAGCCCCGCTGGTGGACTCCTCTTCCAAGTGAAGAAGTTTTCTAAACGTTTTAGTGCGCAGGGATGGATAGTTACCTGACTAATCAGGTCCACCCTTCCTCGATTGACAACCTTAGTCAATCCCCACTTACCACCCCAAACTCACACATGATTCATTTAATTTTCTAATTACTATCACGTTGTTTCCACATTTAAAATAATGGTTTCTTTTACATTCTGTCACAGTAATTCCTTTAATCAATTATTAAAGACAACATTGAAAGCATTCTTTTAGAAAACAGTCATCTTTAAACTTAAGACAGGGTGCTGTCAATCAAAACATTGTCCATAATAACCATGACCAGTACTCTTCTTGTCTCAAGACCACCTAAGGGTGAAAAAACGGCACCCATTCCTTATTCATAATCCGAAGTGGATAAACCCCCACCCAAGGTTCCGGGTGCCTATACACCAAACCAGTTGCCCATACAACCGGGCGGTTCCCCTAGGATAAAAACGGTATCCTAACTTATGTAGAAATATTAAGACATGACACGGAGTAGAAACTCAACGTTCATGGGGGTAACCGACTTATCCGTGGCTAGAAAGCCAATCATTATCATCAATTTATACTAAGGAGTCGGAGGTGTCTTGAGACAAGCTATCTTAAGGATGGTCTAACATTTGTTTTCTATTTCAACCAGTTTTAACCCAACCAATTGTTTCTTACATTATAAACAAATGCACGTTGGAAGTTACCTTCCGTTTTCAGCTAGTTTATCCTTCTTACGTATGCAATGCTAACTTATAAAATAACTTAAACTAATAAAAGACTTAATTGAATAATGAGAAACCCACCTGGGATTGATTGACCATCTGTTGCTGTGCTGGCGCCTGAAGACTCTCCTCCGTAGGGCTACTACTAGGCCCGGCTTCGTCGTCGTGCGACGCTCTAGTTGGTTTTGGAGCTACATCCTCATCATCAGATGTAGGATTTGCTCGGGTCCTTTTTGGTGCCGTAACTTCTTATCCTTATAAAAAGGACATCTAATCATTAGGTAAATAATTCAAAATCTAGACTTAACCGTTGTATTCAACCGTAACCCATCCAAGGTTAAATTTATAGTCTTAATTAGTAAATTCGTGACCTAATATTTTTTTATTTGTCTTTATAGGCATGATAACTTTTTCCACCGCTTCCCTAAGGGTTTTCTAAGCTCTCCTAACTTTCTTATAATTTTTGATATCTTTTTCCCAATTTTCCCATCAACTTTTAAGCTAATAATCTACTTATTTTGGGCTTAATATATTGTATTTAATTTCTCTTAAAGATTTCATTTCCTTAACTTGATATTATAGGTTTACACTTACTATAATTTTTCTAAAAACTTTTAATCACAAAGTCTATTTATTTTAATTAATCATTTGCTAAAAATAAGACTTTTGGTCAATTATAATTTCCTAACCTCACTAATTAACTATGGCATAATTACCACAACTAGATAGGGATATTTTTGACCTCTGGTAATTATCTTATTTTTTTCCAACTTAATTATATGATTTTCATCTTCAATTTTTAGCTAAAATTAGGATAATTTGACTTAAATAAATACTTATACTAATGTTCTAACCTTGACATATTTATCAAGGCCTCTTCATTATGTAAGATAACTGTGATAAATAGAATGTAATCATATAGCATGATTTACTAATTTTCCCCTTGAAATTTTAACCAAAATTAGTATCTTTTGACTTAGATAAATATCTATACTAAGTTTCTAACTTTGAAATAATTATCACAGCCTTTAATGATGTAATCTATCTCTGATAAATACCATGTAATCATATAGGATGATTTACTAATTTTCCTCTTTAGTTTTTAGCTAGATATAGTATAATTTGACTTAGATAAATATCTATACTAATTTTCTAACCTTGGCATAATTATTACAGACTCTTTACCCTATAATATAGCTTTGATAAATAACATGTAATTATAGCACATGATTTTCTAATTTTCCGCTTTAATTTATCCCTAAAAATAGCGTAATTCTGTTAAGATAATTAGTTAAACTAATTATCTGATATTTTCATAATTATCACGAGTTCCCTAACATGTAATTAACCTCTGACAAATAACTCAATTCAATTTGAATCCATTTGGTAATTTCCTCTATTTTATTTGTCCAAAACTAGAGTATTTTTACTAAAGTAATTATATAAATTAATTATCTATTGTATCTCCTAATTATCATGGGTTCCCTAATATATAAATAACCACTGATAAATAGCTCAAAGCATTTTGAATCAATTTGAATTTTTTGCCTTTAAGTTTTCCTAAAAAATAGTGTAATTCTACCTAATTAATTAGGAAAATTACTCAAAAAGTTATAGGATAATTTTACTAGGTGAATGATTGTCTAACGTAGATTTGATTATTACCTCAACTTAATCTAAGCTTAATTAGTATATTTCCCATTAATTCATGGTTAATTTGGATAATTTCAGTCCTAATATGATAGTATAATTAATTAGCTTAACATTACCAAGATTAATTACAACAATCAACAGAGAATAATTAATTCAGAGAGGTTTTAAGAGTATACATAGGTCTAATCTTTAATTTATTAAGAAAATAGATTAATCTTGCCTTGCTAATTAAGAAGGATTATGCTAATTACTGTTTAGGTTAATCGACTAGAGCTTAATCTCTAGTGATTTTTGCATAGCGTTCTCTCTAGAGGAGAGAGTGAGTGTCAAGGCTTTGATTCTGTCCAATTAGTGAAGCAAGGGATCCTATTTATAGTTTTCTGGCACTCACAAGCTCTCATAGGCTGTAAAAGGCAGTTGCTTGTAGTTCAAGCAGTCCCCAGCAAGTCAAAAAACGCCCCCTGCTGCTAAATCTAGTATGGGAGAGTTCATCATTACCCCACACTACCCCTCTCAGCTTTCAGAATCGATTTTACTATTTTCACTGTTTTTTAATGATGAAAATTGGAAATATCAGTAATTTCTAGAACCTTAGTATAAGAAAGTCTTTGTTAATAATAAATACTGAAACCATCCAATTTTTCTTAACTAATTGAATTCCTAGTGTAACCTCTCAGGGCCCGTAACTTTTCCAGATTTTATCAGAATCTGATTATGAAAATTTCTAGCCTAGGGTTTGCTGTGCATAAGATTTCAAAAATACCAATATTTGCCATGGTTGGACAATTCTACATTGCTTTTTCAATAATTATATCAGTTGAATTAAGCTTTATACAATCTTTAAGGTTTCAAAAACTGGAAACCTTACAAACGCCTCCCAACATTTGGCACCGCCGTTACCGCGGATCGATAACCTAAGCTAGTGAGTATAGGATGTTTAGAATAGAGTAATTTCATTACTAATTTCACCGGTTTTTGAGTGTGTGTAACTCAATTTTGGTTTGATTTGATGATGTTTGTGCAAGTAATTGAAGCTAATTTTGAGTCATGAATATTCCAAACTCCCAATTCCACCCCGAATTTCACTAATTTCATACTAACCCTTACTAATTTAGCTTCATTTCCATGCTAACTTTTACTAATTTTTGACTAACTTTGCTAGCCTAACCACTAACATTGAAGTGTAATGAATGTCCAAATTCCCTTGTAAGAGGTGGAATCATCACTTTAATCAAGTTAATTGTGCTGATTTATGCCTAATTTGATGATTTGAGTGTTTGATTTTTGGCCTACAATGGTCAATTTTGGAGCCAATTTGATGGTGCACACACTTGTGTGTGCAATGATGTGTCTTCGCGTGGAGCAAAGGAATAGCTTGGAGTATGATTACAATGTAAGTGCACTCACTTGCTCATGTAATTCTTGATTGATTAATGTGGTTTAATGTTGCTATTTATTTGCTCAAATTAGGTGTGTAACTCAATTGACCTACACTTTGCACCTAATTTAATTCACTTGGAATGAAATTGATGGTCAAATTTTGACTAATGAACCTTGTGTGTATCAAAATAATGCTTAATTCTCATAAAGAATTCATGTGTGTGCATAAAAATCATTGTGTGTGTAAGCACCAAAGAAGGAAAAAAACTGTCAAAAAAATCAAGTGTGTCCACCTAATCTTGAGTGTGTGCATGCATATAAAGTGATGGAATTGATGTGTATGCTATGCTAATTCAATCATTGGATAAGCTTAATTGCCAAAAATTTGGGCAAAAATTGAGTGCGCGTGCCTATCCAAGACCACTTGATTTTCTATGATTGATGGTCAATTAGGGCACCTAAACGATTTTTCTTGTGAAATGTTCATGAAAAGTGTGTGCAATCATTAGGTGGAAGCCTAAATACATCGCCAATTGAGCCAAATTTGAACTTTTGTGCTTAATTTTTGAGTGTGTGCATTGCTTGTTTGGGTCAAAATAGTGTTAATTTATTAGAAATTGAGCATGCATGCATTCACATATGCTTGATTGAGTTTACAATTTGAGCATTACAATGTAAAATTGATCGAATAGTTGCATAAATTTTGGCCTAAATTTGGGTGTGTGTGCCAAAATCAATGGAATGTGCAATTCAATGGGTGAATGAATAATTGGTATTTTCTACCAATTATGATGATTAATTTGGCCAAATAATTGATGTGTGGGTCACAATTGGCTTTGAGAATTGAGATAGATTACTCAATTGATGCTATATTGTGTAGATTTTTAGTGTATTTCCATGCTAATGATGAATCAATTTGATGAACATGGGAAAAATGCAATGTGTGTGCCTATGCGATGGTGCTTGATATCCAATTTGGAATGAATGATTGGTGTTGATCACTAGTCATAATGATTGAATAGACCTAAACCTTTGTGTGTTTGTCATCAAATCAATTGAGATGAATGACTCAATTGCACATAATTGAGGATGATTTTATGTATTGCCATTGAGTTGTAAGCCAATTTGATTGGATATGGCAAAAATTTTCATTATATTGTGCATTTGCAAGTGCTCTTATCAAAGTGTGTAGCGATGCAATGAAAATTCAATTACGGTTTGAATGGCTTTAAGGTGGGATACGAGCAATCAAGATTGCAATGATTATGCCTGTGGTCGTGAAATAATTTTGCCTTGCATCTTGTGTATATGATGCTTAATCCGAAGATTATTTTCAATTAGGAAAGAAAATGCGTTCGGGCTTGCATATGAGTATTGCTACATGAGCAACATTAAATGACATTTTCAATTCGATTAAGAAATGTATTTGGCGTGAATTTGGTTGAGGAATTCTTCAATGATGTGGTATGGAAGGAGATTTGTGTGACCATTAAAATAGACTCTCAAATTATTCCATATGGCTTCACAATTGAGAAAAAATTGCATCAAAAGTTTATGTGCCTATGCATGATACGTAAGAATCGTCATGATTAATTGGATTCATTGTGGTGTGTGAGTCCTCATGAGAAGTGTGTATGCCTATGAAGTGCCCAATTACCATTATTTTAGGGCCAAAATTGCTTTGAGCAAGAACATGCACTTAGTGAACTTTCATGACTATGTAGTCAAACCCACAACGGCCTCGTGCTTGCCATTGCCTTCAAAAACACACTTGCAGTCTTGCCCACAATTCTTGGCCCCCCCATGATGCACCTTTGCTGCAAACCTCCCATGCGTGACGCAAGTCTGACTTGCCTCAATGCCTGCAGGTGACCGAGTGCATAATAGTGGATGGCATCGTGCTTCTTTTCATCAAGAGCCACTCAACTCCTGCTGCAATAAGGCGCGCACACACATGGTGCCAGCTCAGTTCAGCCTGCTGATTTTGGCTTACACACACACACACACACACACACACACACACACTTGTTTTTGGTTGCAGCTTGTTCTCGGCATTAAAAGTGTTGCTGACAATTTTTGTCCAATTGCTTGGAAAACTTTAAAATAGGCTTGAGCTTGAGCTCAGCCACTTGCATACACAGCTACACCCCTCCTTTTTATGCCTCGGCTCATGTCAGCCGGTGCTTGGCTTGGCTTGGCTCACACTGTACACACAAACATACACACACACACACACTTTGTGGGTCACAAGTTTTCTCTTTTGTCGCCTACCCATCATTACCTGCACGTGCTTGCATGAAATGCCTGTTGCACCCAACACACACTAACCTTCAAAATAGAAATTGCTGGCCCATGCACTCTCTCTCTCTATCAACTTGCTCCCTGCCATGCCGGCATGAGGTGGCTTTGAATGCACAGGCTCATGCAATGCCCTTACCATTGCTACCATATTTACACCCTCCCCCCACACACTCCAGCCTAAAACGGCCCACGTCAACTCCTACTCCTGTGCGAGTGCAGTCACCCCACCCGCCAAACCCCACTTGGCCTTGCAGATTCCTAATGGCCATTAATAGTGCAAGAGAATTCTCCCCCTCTCTCGATTTTATGTGCCATCCAAACAAACACACACACACACACACACACACACACACACACACACACACACACACACACACACACACACACACACACACACACACACACACACACACACACACACACACACACACACACACACACACACACACACACACACACACACACACACACACGCTCCATCACATGATCACCCCCACGAGGCCCAACGCCTGAGCTCCCTGCTCTCTAGCTCACTCTCTCTCGACCTGCACAAGTCTCCACTTTGGAAATATTATTTTAAAAAGTAAAAATACCATTTCAAAGGTAACGAAAACATTTCCTTGTGGGGAGGGGATTCCCACCGAGAGACTTCGACCAAAATACCTCTCTCAAATTCATGGTAATACAACAATTCCAAGCTCGAGACAAATGTGACCTAGCTTATTGAAGCAAATTTGCTTGAGCCTAATCTTTGAGCGAAACGGAATTCTTGAGCCAGCTTGCAACTTAATTTGAGAGAATAGAAAAAAAAATCAAAGTTGTGTAATAAAACTGGTTAGTGGAATAATTTTTTTTATTTGTGATGTTGTTAGTGTTGGATATGTATATGAAATGTTTTCATGAACTAATGGTTGAGATTCACTTTGAAGGGGTAAGATGAATGGCCTTACTTGGGCAATTGAGAGAGATGAATAGTCACTTCATCAATTGATATGTATATCATATTTGCTAGTTTAAGAGCACGTATATAAGCATTGATTGTGTCTATGCACAAATGACCTTCCTTGCTTTAATAATTTGACTTGTGCATGGTTTAGTGCTCAGCTTGATTGATGTTTTCATTGCAGTAAATGTCAATCTTTTTTTGAAAAGCATGTGAGCTTCATGTGAGAGTTACACTAGATGATGAGTTGTGCTTGTTTGGTTGGGATTTTATGCTTGAAAATAGCATAGGATATATTTAATGCTTGAATTGAATGCAAAAACCTACATAGCACTAAAATTGCGCTTGTTTAAATGGTTATGAGATAGCATGCAACTTTTGGGTTTATGGTTGACCATTCTTGCTTGTGATGATTGACAATATGCTTAAGAGCACTAACGATTGGTCATTTTTTGAAGGGTTGTGGACAAGAGTATACTTTCATTGATCCAAGAAGGGGTCATCATTGCAAAATATTGGAAAATTTGGCTAGTTAGAGCCATTTCACTTCTTTTGACTAAAAGTTGTATACATGCTAGCTCATAGCTTGGTCTAAAGTGAAAATGTTTTCATTTGAGCTAGTGTTTACCCAACTTTTTTGGGAGCTTTCAAGTACAAAATCTGGCTATTGAGAGCCATTCATTTTCATTTCATCAAGTTTCAGTCATCTCTAGCTCATAGCTTGCTCTTAAATTGTAGAAATTCATGTGAGCTAGTTGTTAGCCAACTTGTTTGGAGGTTTTAAATTGTAAAATTCGGCTTTCAAGAGCCACGTCATTTCATCAAAGTTGCATTATTTTCAGCTCTTGGCTTGCTTTAAATTCCATACTTCAAGTGACCTAGAAAATAATGAACTTTTTAAATCATGCATGAGAGATGGTAAAAATTGCAAAATTTGCTTATGTAGAAGCATTTTATCTCTCATTGTTGTTATGTATGCATAAATTTGCTATCAAAGAGCATCATGTGCATAACCAAAGGCACTTTTTTCCTTAGGGTTTTTTTCCTTCGATAAATTCAAGTATGCAAGACCCTAGCTTTAGGTCTTCATTAATGTTTTTTGTGTGTTTTTGGATTTCAATAAAAGGATTTTGTAGCTTGTGTTTACACTTAGCTTCAATCAATTTGGATTGTAATAAAAAGATCAAGAGACTTCTCTACAAAAAGGATGCTTGCTCAAGGATGCACAAAGAGCATGAATATGTGTAATCCTTCTATGATTTTTCTCTTTTGTTCATCTCTCCATTCTCTATGCTTTGCTTAAGTGAAATTTTGCTGCTAAGCTATGGTTC
Organism: Adiantum capillus-veneris; assembly: GCF_014529385.1. Classification (NCBI taxonomy): domain Eukaryota; kingdom Viridiplantae; phylum Streptophyta; class Polypodiopsida; order Polypodiales; family Pteridaceae; genus Adiantum; species Adiantum capillus-veneris. The sequence continues at coordinate 33,675,700 of NC_140946.1, read as the reverse complement.
TTCATTTTCAAAAGCTAGGCATCCTAAAGTTTCAACACTTTGCTTTGTGAATATTAACTCATCAAAAAATTTTGTTTTATGTGTGCTAATCATAGGTAATCGGCATTGACCTTAGGTTATTGTAGGTTCATTTCTCATTAGTACTAGACTCTTAGTGATAGTCTTAATACTCCATTAATTTTTAACATGACCTAGGGCTATGATTAGGCTTTAGTCCTTTAGTCCATTTTCCATTAGCATCTCATGTTGGAAGCAATAAAAAAGTGCTAAAAGAATGAATCAATGAAGCAAAAAAGTGTCAAGAAAAAGTAGCAAAAATGATATTAGACACATGAAAAGAAAATTTATATGTTATGTCGTTTCTATGTGAGGCCTAGTACCTTATTGGCACTTGGCAGGCGAGGGGAATCACCTTGGCTCACTTGGTCAAGGCCCTAAATCAATGCCCTGGACTGATAAGGGTTAGCTATCACCTTGATAGGCTAGTAGGATTTTAGAACACCTTCTTGAGGGTTCAAGGAGCTGAGAGTCATACCTAGACTTGCCTTGGGGTGGTAACCTTGTATTGTGTTGTACTTTTTTCAATCAATGATAAAAACAAATCTTCCATGAGCTTCAAAAAGCTATGACAATGTACTAATAGATTGGGAGCATTTTTATAGCCGTAGACATGCTAGACTTGAATGATTTATTAAGATTTGTCACATAGTTTTTAGGCTGGTAGGTTTATGAACTTGCATTAGCCTAGGGTCTTAATTGATTGCTTGTGTTTTATGCATAAAACTAAAATTTCAAGTGGTTTAATCTTCATGATAGTTTGAGTGTTTTTTTTTGCTTTATGTTGTGTAGTTTTTGACTAAGATTCACCCATCTTTTAGAAGCAAAAAATTCACTTTACATGATTGTTCACAGTACTTCATGTTTTTTATCCTTGTTGGCCTTTGATGCTCATTACTTGTTCTTATGTTTTGCAGCTCAACATTTCTTCCATGGACTTGTTTTCTACCATGTCACCGTGTTTTTCTTCACCGGCACACGAGGACATGCGCCAAATTAGGAAGGGGGAATGTTAGCAACGGCTAACACTGGCTATACTGAATATGCATCAAGCAGGAGATATGCTATGGTTGTGCATAATATTTTCAACTCACTTTGTATAAACCTTGGGCTCATTTGGAGTTCCAAATTTGTATATGCTATTTAGAGGGTTCAAGCTTAAACCCATAGTAGAAGGGATTGTGGTGAAAGCATTTAAAAGGAAGACTTTATGCAAGGAGGCTTCATTCTTGAGTATCCACTCTTGAGGATCCACTTTTGCAAGCTCTCTCTCTCTTGAGTGTTCACTCTATGGCCTAGCCTTGAGCTTAATTTCCATGCTTAAGAGGCTAGTGCTAATCCATTGTAATTAGAGTGAGCTCTTCTTGATTAATCTAGTACCTATTTTACTCATCAGTCTTATCTTCTCTACATTTCATTATGTCATGAGGTAGTGTTACACTCTCATTATTCTAGATTTGAGAGAGGTATGTACTTTTTGCTTTGATCTTAACTCTCTTCTTCCCTAAGTATTTCAATTAGTTGATTACTTCTCTAATGCTCTTGATTAGTGTATAAGTGTGTGTGCACTCTTGGTCATGTCACTAGAGTTTGTGCCTAATTGTGTGCTTAAGTTTGTGAAGGTTTAAGAGCCTTGAGCTCAATGCCACTTGTGTGTGATGTGATTCGAGTACCTTGGTTGAATGTGATGATTGGGAAAGCCAACTTGAATGCAATTATTGTGTGCTTTGATCATGGATGCTTGTGTTGACTGTGTTCTTGTGACTCCATTAGATTGGCAAGTTGGACTTTGGTGGACTTGATGTGTGTAGGAGTTGATAGATTAGTGATTAGAGAATGGTTAGAGTTAGTCTTGCCATGGCTAATCTCTACTTGTATTGGAGAGGTATTCTCTTGAATCCTCTATTTCTATTCATATGCTGCTCGTGCTTCCATGCCCTAGCTGGGTTGCTGATCCACAGATTTAATAATTTTGTGTGGGGTGTGATTAGGTCGTCGCTACAATGCCTCCCAAAATTTGGCGCTTTTGCCGGGGATCGATAACCTAAGCTAGTGAGTATAGGATGTTTAGAATAGAGTAATTTCATTACTAATTCACTGGTTTTTGAGTGTGTGTAACTCAATTTTGGTTTGATTTGATATTTGTGCAAGTAATTGAAGCTAATTTTGAGTTATGGATACCCCAAACCCCCAATTGCACCCCTAATTTCACTAATTTCATACTAACCCTTACTAATTTTGCTTCATTTTCATGCTAATTTTACTAATTTTTGACTAACTTTGCTAACCTAACCGCTAACATTGAAGTGTAATGAATGTTCAAATCCCCCTGTAAGAGGTGGAATTATCATTTTAATCAAATTAACTGTGCTAATTTATGCATAATTTGATGATTTGAGTGTTTGATTTTTGGCCTACAATGGTCAACTTTGGAGCCAATTTGATAGTGCACACACTTGTGTATACGATGCGTTTTCGCGTGGATCAAAGGAATAGCTTGGAGTGTGATTACAATGTAAGTGCACTCACTTGCTCATGTAATTCTTGATTGATTAATGTGGTTCAATGTTGCTAATTATTTGCTCAAATTAGGTGTGTAACTCAATTGACCTACACTTTGCACCTAATTTGATTCACTTGGAATGAAATTGATGGTCAAATTTTGACTAATGAACCTTGTGTGTATCAAAATAATGCTTAACTCTCATCAAGAATTCATGTGTGTGCATAAAATCATTGTGTGTGTAATGCATCAAAGAAGGAAACAAATTGTCAAAAAATTCAAGTGTGTGCACACCTAATCTTGAGTGTGTGCATGCATATAAAGTGATGGAATTGATGATATATGAATTGATATGTATGCTAAGCTAATTCAATCATTGGATAAGCCTAATTGCCAAAAAAATGGGCAAAAATTGAGTGTGTGTGTGTCTATCCAAGACCACTTGATTTTCTATGGTTGATGGTCAATTATGGCACCTATACGATTTTTTCTTGTGAAATGTTCATGAAAAGTGTGTGCAATCATTAGGTGTACATGCATCGCCAATTGAGCCAAATTTGAACTTTTGTGCTTAATTTTTGAGTGTGTGCATTGCTTGATTGGGTCAAAATAGTGTTAATTTATTAGAAATTGAGCATGCATGCATTCACATATGCTTGATTGAGTTTGCAATTTGAGCATTACAATGTAAAATTGATCGAATAGTTGCATAAATTTTGGCCTAAATTTGGGTGTGTGTGCCAAAATCAATGGAATGTGCAATTCAATGGGTGAATGAATAATTGGTATTTTCTACCAATTATGATGATTAATTTGGCCAAATAATTGATGTGTGGGTCACAATCGGCTTTGAGAATTGAGATAGATTACTCAATTGATGCTATATTGTGTAGATTTTTAGTGTATTTCCATGCTAATGATGAATCAATTTGATGAACATGGGCAAAATGCAATGTGTGTGCATATGTGATGGTGCTTGATATCCAATTTGGAATGAATGATTGGTGTTGATCACTAGTCATAATGATTGAATAGACCTAAACCTTTGTGTGTTTGACATCAAATCAATTGAGATGAATGACTCAATTGCACATAATTGAGGATGATTTTATGTATTGCCATTGAGTTGTAAGCCAATTTGATTGGATATGGCAAAAATTTTCATTATATTGTGCATTTGCAAGTGCCCTTATCAAAGTGTGTAGCGATGCAATGAAAATTCAATTACGGTCTGAATGGCTTTAAGGTGGGATACGAGCAATCAAGATTGCAATGATTATGCCTGTGGTCGTGAAATAATTTTGCCTTGCATCTTGTGTATATGATGCTTACTCCGAAGATTATTTTCAATTAGGAAAGCAAATGCGTTCGGGCTTGCATATGAGTATTGCTACATGAGCAACATTAAATGACATTTTCAATTCGATTAAGAAATGTATTTGGCGTGAATTTGGTTGAGGAATTCTTCAATGATGTGGTATGGAAGGAGATTTGTGTGACCATTAAAATAGACTCTCAAATTATTCCATATGGCTTCACAATTGAGAAAACATTGCATCAAAAGTTTATGTGCCTATGCATGATACATAAGAATCGTCATGATTAATTGGATTCATTGTGGTGTGTGAGTCCTCATGAGAAGTGTGTATGCCTATGAAGTGCCCAATTACCATTAGTTTAGGGCCAAAATTGCTTTGAGCAAGAACATGCTCTTAGTGGACTTTCATGACTATGTAGTCAAACCCACAACGGCCTCGTGCTTGCCATTGCCTTCAAAAACACACTTGCAGTCTTGCCCACCATTCTTGGCCCCCCCATGATGCACCTTTGCTGCTAACCTCCCATGCGTGACGCAAGTTTGACTTGCCTCAATGCCTGCAGGTGACCGAGTGCATAATAGTGGACGGCATCTTGCTTCTTTTCATCAAGAGCCACTCAACTTATGCTGCAATCAATAAGGCACGCACACACATGGTGCCAGCTCAGTTCAGCCTGCTGATTTTGGCTTATACACACACACACAGACACACGGACACAGACATACACACAGACACACACGGACACAGACACACACACACACACACACACACACACACACGCACACACACACACACACACACACACACACTTGTGTTTGGTTGCATCTTGTGCTCGGCATTAAAAGTGGCGATGATAGTTTTTGTCCAATTGCTTGGCAAACCTCGAAATAGGATCGAGCTTGAGCTCAGCCAGTTGCATACACAACTACACCCCTCCTTTTTCTGCCTCGGCTCACGTCAACCTACGCTTGGCTTGGCTTGCCTCCCATTGTACACATAAACATACACACACACTTTGTGGGTCACAAGTTTTCTCCTCTGTCGCCTACCCATCATTACCTGCACGTGCTCAGATGAACTTCCTGGTGCACCCCACACACACTAACCTTCAAAATAGAAATTGCTTCCCCATACACTCTCTCTCTATAAACTTGCTCCCTGCCATGCCACCATGAGGTGGCTTTGAATGCACAGGCTCATGCAATGCCCATGCCATTGCTACCATATTTACACCCTCCCCCCACACTCTCTAGCCTGAAACGGCCCTCGTCAACTCATACTCCTGCACGAGTCCAGTCACCCCACCCGCCAAACCCCACTTGGCCTTCCAGATTCCTACTGGCCATTAATAGCACAAGAAAATTCTCCCCTCTCTCAATTTTACGCGCCATCCAAACAAAAATACACACACACACACACACCCCATCACATGATCACCCCCCCTGGGCCCCAACGCCTGAGCTCCCTGCTCTCTGGCTCACTCTCTGTCGACCCGCACAAGTCTCCACTTTGGCAATATTATTTTAAAAAGTAAAAATACCATTTCAAAGGTAACGAAAACATTTCCTTGTGAGGATGGGATTCCCACCGAGAGACTTCGACCAAAATACCTCTCTCAAATTCATGGTAATACAACAATTCCAAGCTCAAGACAAATGTAACCTAGCTTATTGAAGAAAATTTTGCTTGAGCCTAATCTTTGAGCCAAACCAAATTCGGATAGGAGGAATTCTTGAGCCGGCCTGCAACTTGGCCTGCAACTTGACTTGAGAGAATAGAAAAAAAAATCAAAGCTGTGTAATAAAACTGGTTACTGGAATAAATTTTTTATTTGTGATGTTGTTAGTGATGGATATGTATATGAAATGTTTTCAAGAACTAATGGTTGAGATTCGCTTTGAAGGGGTACGATGAATGGCCTCACTTGGGCAATCGAGAAAGATGAATAGTCACTTCATCAATTGATATGTATGCCATATTTGCTAGTTTAAGAGCACGTATGTGAGCATTGATTGTGTCTATGCACAAATGACCTTCCTTGCTCTCTCTTGAGTGTTCACTCTATGGCCTAGCCTTGAGATTAATTCCCATGCTTAAGAGGCTAGTGATAATCCATTGTAATTAGAGTAAGCTCTTGTTGATTAATCTAATCCCTATTTTACTCATTAGTCTTATCTTCTCTACATTTCATTATGTCATGAGGTAGTATTACACTCTCATTATTCTAGATTTGTGAGAGGTATGTACTTCTTGCTTTGATCTTAACTCTCTTCTTCCCTAAGTATTTCAATTAGTTGATTAATTCTTTAATTCTCTTAATTAGTGTAGTGTGTGTACACTCTTGGTCATGTCATTAGAGTTTGTGCCTAATTGTGTGCTTAAGTGTGTGAAGGTTTAAGAGCCTTGATCTCAATGTCACTTGTGTGTGATAAGATTAGAGTACCTTGGTTGGCATGTGATGATTGGGAAAGCCAACTTCAATGCAATTAGTGTGTGATTTTATCATGGATGCTTGTGTTGACTGTGTTCTTGTGACTCCATGAGATTGGCAAGTCGGACTTCGGTGGACTTGATGTGTGTAGGAGTTGATAGATTAGTGACTAGAGAATGATTAGAGTTAGTCTTGCCATGGCTAATCTCTACTTGCATTGGAGAGATATTCTCTTGAATCCTCTATTTCTATTCATCTGATGCTCGTGCTTCCATGCCCAAGCCGGGTTGCCGATCCACGGATTTGATAATTTTGTGTGGGGTGCAATTAGGTCGTTGCTACAACACCTCCCAACAAGGTTCAAAAACCAAAGAAGTCATGATCGCTCAGGGTGGAGCATGTCATACACATAGTCAATTCTTGAGTGTTGGAACTGTGACAAGAAGGGCCACGTCAAGAAGGATTGCTGGTCCAAGAAGAAGAAGGAGTTGGATTCTGAAGACAACAAGTCAAAATTCAAGGCCAATGTGGTAGAGAAATTAATTCCTTCAATCATCTCTTGGTCTCAAATTTTGGAGAACCAAAGTCATACAAATAATCCAGGCAACAAGAGTTTAAAGAAAAATGGATGAAGTGTATGCAAAGTAGAGATGGAATCATTGCATCACAATCAAACATGGGAATTGGTTGATTTTCCTAGATGTAAGCGGACAGTACAAAACAAATGAGTGGACAAGCTAAAGGAAGAAGAAGCTAGGAAGCAAAGGTACAAGTCCAAGCTTGTGGTAAAGGGGTTTCTCAAAAGAAAGGTATTGACTTCAATCAAATATTTTCTCCCATTGTAAAAATAAATTCCATTAGGCTTTTGTTAGGCCTTATGGCTGCTCATGAATTGAATCTTGAGCAAATGGTTGTAAATACTATGTTTTGTCATGGCAACTTGCAGGAAGAGATTCACATGCTTCAACCAAAGGGTATGAAGAAAAGGGTAAGGAGAAAATGGTTTGCAGGTTAAAGAAAAGCTTGTATGGTCTAAAGCAAGTACCAAGACATTGGTACCTAAAGTTCGATCAATGGATGCTAGATCATGGAGTTCAAAATATGCAACTCAGATCATTGTGTGTACACAACAAATTCAAGAAATAGAAAATTTATCATGCTAATGATGAACGTGACAGTGAAAATGACAGTGACAATCAAAGCGCCATTCATCTTGCAAAAAAATTAGCCTTTCACTCAAGGATGAAGCATATAGAGGTGAGATATCACCTCTATATGTACTCTTTTGGAAGAGGGACAACTAAAGCTTGGAAGGGTGCACACAAGCAAGAATCTTGTGGAAATGTTAACAAAGGTGGTTAACAAGGATAAGTTGAGATTTTTCTCATTTTCAATTGGCATTTAAGGATAAGAAGCCAAGATGGAAAGAAGTCATAGGTTTGGTGTGGAGATTAGTCTCCAAGTGGGAGATTGTTAAGTTTTGCCAAAATATTTCTTTTTGTCAAAATATTATGGACAGATGACGATAAAAAAGTGACCCAAAAACGACGAAATATCATGGCCATACAACAATAAAAAAGTGACCCAAAAAGAAGAGTTGTCTGTTTTTTTTCAATGAAAGATTTAGGTGCTGCAAAACGGATACTTGATACAAATATATCAAGGGACGGGATGAAGAAGGCACTAAAGCTATCTCAAGAGGATTACATTAAGAAGATACTAGAAAGGTTTAAGATGCAAAATTTCTTTCTACATCTTTGGCTAGTCACTTTAAATAAGGAAGGATATGTGTCCAAAGACACGAGAGGACATAGTCTATATGTCTAAAGTTCCATATGCTGTAGCAGTTGGTTCTCTAATGTATGTTGCAACGGTAGTCTATATGTCTAAAGTTCCATGTGTTGCAAAAATAGGTTTTCTAATGTATGCTATGGTTTGGACAAGGCCAGATATTACACATGCAGTGGAATTTGTGAGTAAATTCATGGATAATCTAGATAAAGGGCATTGGCAAGCTGTGAAATGGATAGTAAGGTATCTAAGGGGACAACCACAAATTCTTTATGTTTTGGAGGCACTTATATTTTCTTTCAATGGTATGCTGATGCAGATATGGCACGTGACAAAGATACTCAAAGGAGCACTAATGGCACTATTGGAGGCACAACAATAAGTTGGGCTTCAAAGTTGTAGAAAGTGGTCTCACTTTCTACCACAAAAATTGAATATGTAGCTCTTATGAAAGTTAGGAAAGAGATTTTGTGACTTCACAGATTCTTGGAGGAGCTTGGATATACGCAAGACAATTGTGTTTTGTATAGTGACAATCAAAGCACCATTTATCTTGCAAAGAATTCAACCTTTCATCCAAGGACAAAGCATATAGAGATGAGATGTCACTTCATACGTGCTCTTTTGGAAGAGGGATAACTAAAGCTTAGAAAGGTGCACACAAGCAAGAATCCTGTGGACATGTTAGCAAAGGTGGTTAGCATGTTGAGATTTTTCTCCTCTTTGATTGACATTCAAGGATAAGAAGCCATGATAAAATGCACTCATAGGATTGGTATGGAGATCAGTCTCCAAGTGGGAGATTGTTAAGTGTCACAAGAATATTTATTGTCATAAATTATTTTAGCCGATAGTGGCCATAATATTCTCACCGATTGGCCAACAACCGGTTGACCGGTCTCTAGTTGGTTGATAGAAGCTGATGGTCAATGGTCAATTGGCCGGTAGCAAATGGCCCGTGATCAATGGATAGTTGGCCAGCAGACACAAGTCTATGGCTGATGACCAAATTCAAGGGTCGATGGATGGTGCCCGAGTGTCACGCAAACTTGTCTACCTAAGGAGAGCCACACATGGGTGCATGGAAGAGTTTTACTTGAATTTTTCTTCACAAGGATGGCTACACATGGACGTCTCTCATGTGAGAGGGTAGCCCATTTTGCCCTGTAAAAAGAGGCCTCTTCTACATACAAACATGATCAAATTGGTGAAGGTTATGAGTGTAATAGAGTGTGTGTGAGTTGGTGGAAGAGAGTGAAGCAAGGCACGAAATCCATTTAGAGTTGTTAATCCCTTTGTAACCTACTTCTAGATTTAAGTGCAAAGCCATTAAGTGACTATTTTATCATGGACATAGCCCACACTTGGGTGAACCACGTATATCATGTGCTCTCTCTCTCTCTCTCTCTATTATCTCTTGTGTGTGAAAATTATCTCTCTCCATTAAGTAAACCAGTCTAATGTCTATTTAGCTATTCCTTAATTCCTAACAATTGGTATGAGAGCGGGGTTTTACTATTAACTAAAATATATAAAGGAAAGTATTACTTGAATTGAGTGGGAGTGATGATAGAGGAAGGTAATCTGAAGATTGAGAAGTTCAATGGAAAAATCCATCAACACTTAAAGATGCAAATAAGAGATTATCTCTACCAAAAGGATCTCTAATTGCCACTAGGTAGTCTTGAAAAGAAACCCGTAACAATGGCAGATGAAGCTTGGAATGTCCTTGATTAAAAGGCATTTCAGACAATCCAGCTATGGTTGGTGTCAATGGTAACCATCAATGAGATGAAGACCATGCATGACTTGATGAAGTCACTTGATGGACTCTATGAGAAACCATCTGTGTCAAATAAGGTATTTCTCATGAAGCTGTTGTTCAATCTAAAAATGGTAGAGAGTGGCTTGGTTGAAAAATACCTAAATGAATTCAAATCCAACATTATTCATCTTCAATTGATGAATATCAACTTTGATGATGAAGTGAAAGATCTCCTAATACTATCATCTTTGTCAGATAGTTGGGACAGCCTTCTGATGGTTGGAAGTAGCTGATTCTCTGGTTCAACTACTCTCAAGTTTGATGATGTTGTGGATGTTCTCTTAATCAAGGAAAGGTGAAGGAGAATCACATATGAATCTTCAAGTGTTGCAATGTCAGTGGAAACGAGAGGAAGACTGAAGGAGATTTTCAAGAACCAAAGACTTTGTGATCCCTCAAGGTGGAAAAAGTCACACACAGTTCTTGAGTGCCCGAATTGCAAAAATGAGAGCCATGTCAAGAAGGATTACTGGTCCAAGAAGAAGAAAGAGTCGGATTCTCATGACAAGAAACCAATATCAAAGGCCAATGTGGCACATAAAGTAGAGCAAGATGCTCTAATTCTTTCACTAGACAATGTCTCCAATTCTTGGATAGTAGACTTTAGATCTTCATTCCATAAAAAACCCCACAAGCAGTATTTCCAAGATTACACCCCAAGTAATTCTGAGTATGTATACTTGGGAGATGAGGAATCTTGTGAAATTGTTGGTGGCAACGGTACTATTTCTGTCAAAACTATAAATGAAAATGAATGGAAGCTTAAAGATGTTAGGCACGTTCCCTCTATTTGTAGAAACATAATCTCTATAGGTCAATTGGATGCTGAAGGTTGCAACGTTGCATTTGGAAACGAACATTGGAAGGTGTCAAAATGATCTTTGGTGGTTGTCAAAGGAGATAAGGTGGGTACACTATACCTGTGTACGACATTGTACGACTAGCGTACAATCTTCAATTTGTGCAACAGATATAGAAGTTGATGGTGTGGTATGGCACTATCTCTTTGGGCATATAAGTACTAAAGGAATGCAAACCCTTAAGTCAAAGAAGCTTTTTCCATGTTTGAAAGAAGTGGACTTTGAGTTCGGTGAGGACCGAGTTTATGGTAAACAAAATAGGGTAGAATTTCTAAAAGTAGGAAATGAACTAAAAACAAAAATTCCTTGATTAGTTTATTCTCATGTATGGGGTCCTGTGAGTACACCATCCCTTGGGGGCTCATTGTACTATGTAACATTCATAGACGATACAAATAAGAAAACATGGGTTTATGCAATGAAAAATAAAAGGTTTATGCAATGAAAAATAAATCCGATGTGTTTTTCATATTTCAAACAATATGGAAAGCCTTTATGGAGAATGGACCAAGTACCAAGCTTAAATGTCTCAGATTCGACAATGGAGACGAGTATTACAACCAACATTTTGAAAGATTTGTGCAAGCAATGGCATTTGGAGATAGAAGAAAATCCCAATTATACCTCAATAAAACGGAGTTTCAAAAAGGATGAATATGAGAATCATGGAGCGAGCATGAACCATGCAGCTATCTTAGTCAGCAAGCATGACAAGCACCTCAAGCACCTTAGTCATAGAAAGCATGGCAAGAACCTCAAGCTTGGGCCGGGTTCCCACCTCAAGCTTAGCCCTAGCTTGCCTAAGGTTCTAGGTCTAAGGACTTTTAACACTAAACTTTGGAGGTCTTTAATGAAGCTAACCCTAAGGTATTTTGATCTCCATTAGTTGGCATTGCTCTTTGCTAGACCATCTCCCATTTGGACCCATTGCCTTTGGGCCTATGCTAAGATAAATCTAAAAGCACACGTCTATATTCTAACTCTTGTTCTCGTTTATTCTTCCACATTAAATGATCAATTTAATATGAGAAAATCATTTTGGTTAGTTAGATATTATATTTTATAACAAAATAACATGAAGGTATGTGCACAAATACATTTCTACATTCAAATCATATGGTCAAAATGAGGATCGTTCCAATTGTCTTAAACATCATCACACAATTGAATCTAAGGGTGAATTAGGCCTTCATCTCCGAGGTTTGTGGCTAAAAATATTTAAGCAAAGATAGAATTCTCACCTACATCCATATAAACAAGACAACATATTTGCTAGTCTTAAATACATTTTGCAAGTGTCAAAGGGCCTATCAATCGTGAATTGTAATCCATGTCATACTTAGAAATTATTAGATTAGTCACTATCATAAATTATAAAAGTTTTTATGGTCATGTAAAGCATGTTTCTTCTTCTCTAAGTCTTTAACATAAAGCTTGGTTTCTCTAAAAAGGACATCCCCCCTTTTGATAGGAATAAATTTAAAAAAGCTTTAGTAATCACATCTTTCATGCTAATCTTAACCTCTTTAAGCAAAGATAGAATTCTCACCTACATCCATATAAACAAGAAAACATATTTGTTAGCCTTAAATACATTGTGAAAGTGTCAAAGGGCCTATCAATTGCAATCCATCTCGCACTTAGAAATTATTAGATTAGTCATTGTCATAAGCTATAAAATATTTTATGGTGATATAAAGCATGTTTCTTCTTCTCTTAATGTTTAATATAAAGCTTGATTTTGATCAAAAGGTCATCACCCCTTTTGATATGAGTGAATTTAAGAAAGCTTTCTTCTCTTTTAATTTTTAACATAAAGCTTGATTTTGATCAAAGGGTCATCACCCCTTTTGGTAGGAATGAATTTAAGAAAGCGTTAGTAATCACATATTTCATCCTTTCATTATATTGTTATGTTTTATATATAATTTTTTTAAAAAGAATCTACATGATTTACTCTTTTGCAAACAATTTAGAAGATCTCTCATATATGCCATCCCTTGGTTTGACAATGAGTCAATTTCATTTATTATAAAAAAAAGGATCTAAGTATCCCCTTCATTGGTGAACAATAAATTCATTAGTCAACTAATCAAGCCATTGGTGTAGTATCAAGACCATCATAAAAGGATTCAAAGTAACTTCCACTTATCATAGAGATAAAGCTACACATCCATCCATCAACAAGCAAAGTCATGGTGTTTTTAAATCCTTATTGATTTAATGATAAGGCAAGATAAATACATATGTTCTTGAAACAAGATTAAGTAGAACGAGTCTTATGATCTTTCAAAGAAACGATAACACAACTATAGGTAAGAATAAATTCTATCAAAAAATAACAACCAAACCTATGCCTTCAAGTAAGTATGCCTAGCAAACTTATCAAAACACAAAGAGATCCAGTAGTGTCAACAATCTATGAGTCCAAGTTAAGTATAGTAGTAAAATTGACCATCAATCCACGTGAGTATAAAAAGATTCAAACCTAGAATACCAATCAACAAAATACCAAAGCTCAACTCAAAGATTTTATTACCCAAAAGAACAAACCTTATACTGAGACAAAAGGTTAAAAAGGAAACAAACCATAACCAAATCAAAATAAGTAAGTCATTTAGCAGGTAAGTATTCTAATTGAAAGATATGTTAAAATAGCTTGTATTGAAACAAATAATGAAATGTTTTAGAAGTCACAAATAAAAAGAGAAAAACACAAATCCATAAGATCATACAAGTAGGCATGTTGTAAGAGACTCAACCAACCAATGAAAAAAGTTTAAATGATAAAGAACCAACTGACCGAATCTTTGTTATTTTTCTAAGTGGGGTACAAAAGGGTATCCAACTAATTAGGTTTACACATATCAGGTGGATAAAAAATCTCAAAGTTAGTGAGGCTTAGAGTAAGGTTTCACCATAGTACTAAGTGTAAGGCATAACTGCTACATCAAGATCTTGAAAACTTAGTACAGCCACGTAAATGAATCTCAAAACCATGGGAGTAAAGCATAACTATACTCCCAAAGGTGCAATTTAACGGTTATTAGGCCCAAAACTTAGAGAACAAAGTTGTAGCCCACCAATTAGCAAAAAAACATGACCAAGTTATCTACTATAGAGTTCTACATGTATCTTTGGAGTCTAGAACACATTCATCATATGCAACCCCTTCATGGGTCTAAACTAGACTCATTGCAAAATGATTTCAAGTTTTAATGTTTAAGTTTTAGTAATGCCATGGTGTCATTAACAAGAAATAAATTTACAATATTCTTTACGGGGAAAATTCAGACTTGAATAAGTTAAGCCATTTTTTTTGTGTAAGTATACAAGATCTCAGAAGAGGGAGACCATAGTTTGCAAAGGATAACATAATTGGTGCATTCATATAAGAAGTTTTCAGTATCAAGTGCTTCCAAGAAAACATCAGAGTGAGGGTTCTTTCAATGGGTGTTAGGAGGGAGAAACAATCATTTGGTCTTTGCCAAAAATGCCAAAGTTATACTCAAATCTCTAACCACTCTAGTGCTCAAAAAGTCAAGCCATTCATCATATGGTTTTTTTCCTTAGTAGAACAAATTAAGTTCAGATCAATAGGATGGAAGCATGGATTGGTGATAAAGAAAGTAGCGTCCTTGACACTTCTTGTGAGGCACTCCTAGGTGGTGTTTTGTGGGCAGTTTTTGAAAGGATGAATATTCAATATTTCTAAAGGCATTGCAAAACGTTCCCACTAATTTTGTTCTTAATTTAGTATCAAGGTAAGACTCTCTACCTACCCCTTCACCAGGAAATAACTCTCATCTTGCTGTCAACATGACGAGGATAGTCTATGAGCATGAATGTACTCTTACCTAAACCAATTTTCACAAAACTAGGATTCATGGATTTCCCAAGCCTTTTATCTAACCCCAGTGTGAGGTTCGATTAAGGTGGATAATGATTAGACACATTCATAATTAGGGCATGAATTAATTTGCTAATCTAATAATTGGTGTAGATAACATAAGTGCAAAATATCAAAAGGTAAGTAGATTGCTGAGATTCAAGAGTGTTGTACAATGCTTTGCATAGTGGCCATTTATAGGCTCAAGAAGGGGAGGTGGCAGTTAATGCTAGAAAGTGATTTAGAGCACATGTAGGAGGAAAGTCAAATACCATGTGGCTATTTAGAAGTGTGTGTTTATGGAACTCTATGTAGTGAAATGCTTACATGCACATATGGTGCATGGCTGGCATGATAGGCTTTAGGGTTTGGTTATATATCAAGTGTAAACTAACGGCTTACCCCAACATATGCCCATGTAAGCTGAAGCTTACACAAAGTGCATGGATTCTAACTAAGGCTAATATGGGTTACTTTTAAGGTAACTGCATATGCCTCATAAGGTGGAATCTATTGCAAAAGAGGACATGTCTTACCTCCAAAATTTTGGGTTTGGGGTAGTGTCTAAAACCCTTTACAATACATCCTCAATGTCTTGGCATCCCCTTCTTCTTCTTCTTCTTCTTCCGCAACATGTGCTCTATTTTTGAAATCTAGAGGATTTTGGTGATGTTTGGGTTTCAAAATCTCTTGACCAAATTTTACATACATTGCTTGGTTTCATGCTAGAATGCTTAAAAATTCTCTCAAGATTGAAATATATGAATGCTCAAATTCAAGAGTCTGCTTCCTACACACATACACCTCCAAGCAAAAGCAATAACCAGAATATTAATCAAACACAAAGCTCATGAAATTTTGATTATAATGCGGGCCAAATGGAGCATAGGCTAATGCATTCAAAGGCTTGTGAAATTAGAAAGAGCGAGAAGCAAAAGCACATGTACTCTAGCAAGTTATAATAAACAAAAAAAATAAACACTAATAATAATTATATGAGCCTCACAATAGCGCTCTGATACCACTTGTGAGGTTGGATTAAGGCAGATAATGATTAGAAGCATCCATAATTAGGGCATGAGTTAATGTGCTAATCTAATAATTGGCATAGACAACACAAGTGCAAAATATGGAAAGGTAAGTAGATTATTGAGATCCAAGAGTGTTGTACAATGCTTTGCATAGTGGCCATTTTATGGGCTCAAAAAGGGGAGATGGCAGTCAATGCTAGAAAGTGATATGGAGCACATGTATGAGGAAAGTCAAATACCATGTGGCTATTTAGAAGTGTGTGTTTAGGGAACTCTATGTAGTGGGATGCATACAAGCACATGATGGTGCATGGTTGGCATGCTAGGCTTTAGGGTTTGGTCACATATCGAGTGTAAGCTAACGGCTTACCCCAACACCCAGCTCTTTGCCAACACTAACAAGGACTATTGGCAAAAGATTTCAAAATCCTAGCTTGCTTGCCCTGAAGAAAACACATAAAATTCTACAAAATTTAGTGTAAAAACAGACAAAATCTTCAAAATTTTCTCTAAAAACTAGGAGAGTGTTAAGTGTGTCCTTTTACTCTCTTGTAAAACAAAAGGTTTTTGGAAAGTCTTGACCCAAACTCTAACGGCATATGTACATTTTTATATGACACACTTGAACCAATTTGCTATTACCATATATGCGGTAGTGATGTGTGTGAACACACTTGGGACCGCCGAGGCAATTTTCCCTCACTAGGAGGTTTTTTCTCCTATGCATTGTATTTATGCCCATCATTCTAGGGCTAACTTATCTTTTTGTTGTGCGCTAATAAATACACTCTCTGTAGTGTGCCTTGAACTTCTTAATCTTCTCCAGACTGTTTGTGCATCCCTACAACCCTAATTCCAACAATTGGTATCAAAGCAGATTGTGTCCTCCCGGGCATAGTCCCTAGCATCACCAACATGTGCATACTCACTTTCTTTAGATTGGGTGAGATTTGGTGAGCAAAAACATGTTGATTAATACTTCATGATAGCTTGAATATCTTGGTGTGCTCAGACTTTCGATTCGGGCTTATTTTGCCTTCCATTTCCACTACGAACGATATTGCCATGCAATTTTTTCCTTTTGTGCAAAGTTCTTGCCAGTTTAAAATTGTATAGAACAAGTCCCTTTTAGTCCTCTTGGGGTGTGCTTTATAGCATGTGTTAGTCCTATTTTGTTTTTCCTCCTTCTGGGAAATTTTCACATCAATAGTCAATCACCATCGCTGATAGTGGCAACATCACAAATGTTTTCAAGATGTTTGGTGTTGATGATAAATTGTATGGAAATAACTACCCAATGTGGTTTTACATGATGACACGTGTTCTTATGTTAGAGGGGCATTTGGAATGTTGTGGAGGGCATTGATGTTTGCCCGCATTTTGTGGATACAGGCTTTGTTGAGGATGTTGCAAGTTTTGGCAGGTCTGTTGCTGCTAGAGTTGTTTTGCCTACAACTGAGCAGTCTCATTGGGATGTTGGAGATGTGAAAGCTCATGATTTGATTGCCATTTCTATGAAGCATACTATTACTCCTCACATTCACTCAACAAAATCAACAAAACAAGATTGGGGTACTTTGATTGGTCTTTATGCAAGTCGTAATGACGCTAAAATTACATTGTTGCGTAAAGAGCTGGAGTCAGAGATTATGCAAGAGGAAGATAACATAGACACTTTCCTTGTTGCTGGTATCAAGGATATTAATGAGCAACTCATTTCTCTAGGTGAAGTCATCTTTGACAGTTCACTTGTGCAGATTGTTCTTGATGCATTGCAAGCAGACTCTTAGCAGACTTTTGCTAGTACTTGGAGACTTATGACCCAAGGAAAACCTTATGCTGTCAAGTTTCATGCATTATGCACATTGTTGCAAGATTCAATTTCAAGAAAGAATACGATTAAAAATTATGAAACTAAACATGCTTCTGTTGTTCTTGCTCAAAGGAAAGGTGGTAATAGAAATGTAGCCACTTTTCATGGTTCTTAAATGAGTAGAAAATCACCTATTCCTAATGCTTCTGTTGTTAACATCTCATCTTGAAATTCTAGTGAAAAGGGAAAGAAGAAGATACATTGCCATTATTGCAAGGCTAATAATCATGTCCAATGTTGAAGGCAAAAGAGGCACATAAGAAATAGGCTTGATCCACTACAAGTGCAGCTATTGTAGAATCTTTTGGGAAAGGAGTTTGTGATGTTGATGTAGATCCAGAGTGGACATTTAGTGTAGAGTGTACTTATGATCCTTCAATCCATGATGCATGTATGTGAGTTGATGCACATTCACATGTGTGGTACTTTGATTGTGTTGCTACTAAGAAAATTACTTCACATCATGACTTGTTTACCTCTCTTGAGTCTCTCCCTCATGAGAATACAGTCACTTGTGCCAACAATGCCTCTTATCCGCTCAAGGCAGTTTAAAAGATTGTGTTAACTACTACAAATGGCAGTTCTTTTGTAACATTTAATGGCCTAATAACTTATGTGTAGCGGAAATTAGCATGAACATAGTGGGCATTTCATTAGAGTAGATTCCTAATGAGAATTACAAGAGTGCTTCGGTGGAGAGAGCAACAAAAAGCATAACACCTAGTTAGATAGCATCGACAACACTTTCAAAAGAGAGAGCAATTAAGCTATTGACAACATTTGAGGACCGGATTTTCATGGAGCCGGTCCCCCCTCCAAAAGGCTTTGTATTATGGTTTCTCCCATCAAGAGAGACATTGTACAATACAATTCTTTGTGTTCTTTCAAGACTAGCTAGTGCAATGAAGATGGAAACTTCATGAACTAAGCAAAACACTTAACAAACTCAACTTGAATTATCCCCGTTCTCAGACCCAAGACCTCACACACCTTCGAAGATGGTGAGAGCTAGCAGGGTATGAGAGTAGATTGAGAGGAAGAAAGAGTATCTTACGAGAAAGATGTACATCTCCTCACATAATCACTCATATTAGCATAGCTTAGCTTAGTAATTAGCTTGGTAGAGGAGATGAGCATGCATTGAATCTTGGCTCTTGGTTGGATTTGCATCCACATGCCAAGAGAGTGTTGATGTAGGCTTCTATCTCACAAGCTTGGAGTAGGTGATGAGTTCTCCATTAAAGCTTGGGAAGAGATAGTCTTCTCTTTCTTCACACATGAGCTTGTGTGAGTGTGTGTGTGTGATAATGCCTTGCAAAAATCAGCCCCCTCTCTCTCTTGGGCGAGCCCTCTTGCTAAATGCTTTTCCTGAAGCCTCCTTGGCCCTCCCCAAGTCAAGCCAATTACAATTAAGCAACATAAGTGATAGCCTTCTGACATGTGTCCCCCTTTCCCCTTTTGTGATAGATTTAGGTAATTAAATAATTAAACTAAACTCTCATTTGACCCCTTTGCCTCTCGGCCAATAGGAATCAGGCAAGCTCATTGGACCCCTTGGGAGACTGCCCAATAGTCTTCTAGGAGACTTAATTCTCATTGGTTTCTTTTATTAAATGTTTTTAAATTAATTAAACTAGATTTACTCTAGCTTAATTTTCATTGGTCCACTTCAAGGGTCATCCAATAGAAATTGGGCACACCTTGTGGGCATCTGGCCTAGGGAGCTGACATGTGTCCCTCATTCCCTTTGTGTAAAGGGAGCCTGTGTGTGTGTGTGTGTGGCTTTCTCTCTCATCCCCTACCTTTAGGGCTCGCCCCCTCCCATGTAGGGATGTGCAAAGACTTTTAGGGCACACACAAAGCATCCAATTTTCCCTAGGGTTGACCTTTGGACACAACCTTTGAATTTTGGAACCTTAGCATTTTGGAAGTCTTAATGGGATGAAACTTAGGGTCTTTTTAGCCCATTGTTGCACATGGCTCTTTTGCAGATGCCCCCCCCTTTGGATCCCTATTTTCCCTCCTTTGGATCCCTACTGTGGCCGGTTTGCTAGCTTAACCAATATTCTAGCTTTTTCTCCCCTGGCCTTCCCCACATTAAATGATCAATTTAATATGAGAAAATCATTTAGGAGAATTAGATATTGATTATTATGACATCTTTCACACTTGTTGATGCACTTTATGTACCAGGGATTAAAGTAAACCTTTTATCTATATTTCACTTGCAAGACTTGGCCTTGTTGTCAAATTTGTAGATGACAAATGTACAGTTCATGCTCTCAGTTTTGGTGATGAAATAGTTGCATCTGACATTTTGTGCCATGGGCTGTATAAAATCACTTTGTATGAAAAATGTGAATGTGGGAATTTTGCAATTGTAATTGTGGATTCAAAGGCTGTTTTAGATGCAAAACTTATGTATGCATGTTTTCAACATTTGAAATTTGCGAGCTTACTGCGTTTATAGAAATGTGATATGGTTGCTTCTTTGCCGCCGCTTGAAGCACCTTCTAAGCATGTTTGTGAAGCATATATTTTGGGTAAAATGTAGCATTTGAAGTTTCCAAAGGATAGTTCCTTAAGGGATAAATCCAGGTTGCAACTTGTGCACAGTGATCCATCCTGAGGAAAATACTTATACTTTGTGACTTTCATTGATGATTACTCTAGGCATGCATGGGTTTATTTGCTTAAAGCTAAGTCCAAAGTTTTCATATGCTTCAAAAATTCATGTCTATGACTCAAAATGTTTGCAAACATAACATGGGAACCCTTCGTTTAGATCAAGGGGGAAGTATATGTCTCACGAGTTTAATGCATTTCTAGCTAGTTGTGGGATAAAACACCAATGTACAATGCTGTATACACCTTAGCAAAATGGTATTGTTGAAAGAAAAAATAGGTCACATAGATGGCATGATGTATGGTCAAGAGTCAAGATTTGCTACATTTTTTTTGCTTGAGGCCATCATGTGTGCTACTTACGTACTTAACAGGTATCCTACCCAAGCCTTGTAGTCTATGGCCATTTATGAAGCATGGCATAATAAGAGGCCACCTATTGATCATATGGACATGTGTGCTACTTAACAGGTATCCTACCCAAGCCTTGTAGTCTATGGCCATTTATGAAGCATGGCATAATAAGAGGCCACCTATTGATCACATGGACATTTTTGGTTGTTTAGCTTATGCTTTAGTGCCAAAAATGCAATGCAAAAAATTGGATGATAAGGCTGTTTAATGCATTTTTGTTGGTTACAGTACTAAAAGCAAAGGTTACATGTTACACCATCCACAAACAAAATGTATGTTGGTTTCACAAGATGTGTTTCTGTTCACCCTTTGCTAACAGAGTCGAGATAGTAATGTACACATGTCATTTCATCTAAAAAGCCTATTGGGTTTCTAAAAAGATGTTAGGGATCAACATATTACTGATACAAATGTACATAATGTACTTGATGTGGAAAGGGCTAAGAATGAGGAGGCTAGAGGTATGCCAAAATGGATGGTGCATACTTTGCATGATTGTAAATTGGATGCACCTACGTCTAAGCATACTCGTTCATGTTCTTTCCCTATATCTTATGCATCAGATTGTTATGCTTTGGCTATTTTTGTTTTATGTGATGAGGAGGAACCTCTTTCTTTTGATAAAGCACATACTTCAAAAAATTGCATGGCTACCATGCAATCAAAATAAGATGCAGTTGTAGAAAATGACACATTGACTTTATGTGAATTGCCTCCTGGAAAAAATTCCATTGGTACAAAGGGGGTTTACAAGTTGAAATGTAAGCCAGATGTTGAGATTGATTGCTACAAAGATGTTGAGATTGATTGCTACAAAGATTGATTCACATTGACTTTATGTGAATTGCCTCCTGGCAAAAATTCCATTGGTACAAAGGGGGTTTACAAGTTGAAATGTAAGCCAGATGTTGAGATTGATTGCTACAAAGATATACTTGTTGCAAAAGGTTATGCACAACAGAAAGGCATTGATTATAAAGAGACTTTTTCTCCCACTTGTCATATGACTACTTTGTTTTCTTTCTGCATTGGTAGCTCATCTTGGATGGAGTGTATATCAATCAGACATTGTTACTTATTTCTTGAATGGTGATATATTTGAGGAAGTTTATGTAATGCACCCTTGTGCTTTTGTCAAGAAAGAACAAGAAAATAAAGTGTACAAATGTAAGAAATCTTTGTATGGATTGAAGTAGTCTCCTTCTGAAGATTGGTATGAGAAAGCTAACACTCATTTGGTTAAACAAAACTTTTGTTATAGTCAAATTGAAAGCACTTTGTATGTTAAGAATGAGGGTGATGTATTTCTCATCATCGTTCTATATGTAGATGATTTACTGATTACTAGTACGAATGAGACACATATTGCTGAATTCAAGGCTGATTTGAATGCTACTTTCAAGATGAAAGACTTGGGGATTTTGCATCATTACTTGGGCATACAATTTAAGCAGTGTGCTGGTGGTATTGCCTTGTGTCCAACAAGCTACATACAAACATTACTATGCAAGTTTGGTCTTGAGGACTACAAACTTATTGCTACTCCCATAAAAACAAGTTTGAAATTGAGTCTTCATGATGCTAGAGGTCTTATCGATTACACTCTTCATTAGATGTTGGATGCCATATTATGTATGCAATACGAGGCCATATATTTAGTTTGTAGTCTCACATGTTAGTAGTTGTATCCATAGCCTAGGGTCTAAGCATTGGTAGGATGTTAAGAAGACCTTTTGCTACTTGAGTGGCACCTTTACATCTTGGGTTGTGTTTTATCCCAAGAGGGGATCACTACAGCCAGATTTGCATACTTTTTTGCTCCAGATTGGGTTGGTTAATATGACACGTCAGTGTATAAAAGTGTTTTTTGTTTCATGGTCATGCATATCAGGGCTAAGCAAGTAGCAACCTACTATGACCACTTCCAATTGTAAGGATGAGTATAAGGTAGTCTTCACAGCTATGGTTGAGTGTGTATGGCTTAGACGCCTTATGGTTGATTCGGATGTTGTGGATAGAACACTGCCAACATCATGTACAATGATATTCAAAGAACATTGGCTAGTGAGGAGCCTAGTTTTTCATGCTTGCACAAAGAACATTGAGTTGCATTATCACTGTGTCAAAGAGAGAGACTCTCAGCAAGAGAGACCAGCATGGCTTATGTGCCGGCATAGGACAACCTTGCAGATCTATTCATAAAGGCATTTCCTTGTGAGAAGCTTGAAACTTTCTACAAATATTTGGGCTTGCTTCCCTTGTGTATTGATCATGTCATTAGAGCATGGCAGTTCCCTATACACTATGTGCCAACTCTCGTTTACCACATAACTACCAGGGGAGTTTTGTTACCATATATGTGATAGGGATGTGTGTGAACACACTTAGGACCGTCAATGCATTTTTTCCCTCACTAGAAGGTTTTTTCCTTTGTGCATTGTATAACGTCCATCACTCTAGGGCTAGCTTATATTTCTATTGTGCACTGAGCAATACACTCTCCGTTGTGTGCCTTGAGCTTCTTCAACTTCTCCAGGCTGTATGTTCATCCCTACAACCCTAATTCAAACATTTACTCATTTTAGTCTTGTACATTTTGAATTATCCTAAGAAAACCCCAAAATTAATCATTGCATGTCTGAAAAAGAAAGCCTTTGGGCACGTGCCTTATGTGTTGCTGTATTAAAGATAATATACAGAAAAGAAAACTATGTTCAAAAGACAACTGGCTCTATATAACATGAAGGTATTTGCACAAAAACTTTTTTACATTCAAACTATATGGTCAAAATGAGGAAGGACCGTTCCATTACCTAATGCATCATCACAAAATTGAATTTAAGGGTGAATTAGGCATTCATCTCCAAGGTCGGGGAAGCTAAACTTATCTAAGGAAAGATAGAGTTTTCACCTACATCCATATAAACAAGACAACATATTTGTTAGCCTTAAATACATTGTGTCAAAGAGCCTTTCAATTGTGATTTGTAATCCATTTCGTACTTAAAAATTATTAGATTAGTCACTATCATAAATTATAAAAGTGTTTATGGTGATGTAAAGGATGCTTCTTCTCTTTTTGATGTTTAATGAAAACTTGATTTCCATAAAAAGTTCATCACCCCTTTTGATAGAAATGACTTTCAAAAAGCTTTAGTAATCACATATTTCATCATATCATTATGTTTTTTTTTTTTGGAAAATATTTTTGCAATTGTACATGATAGATATATTCTCTCATATATGCCATCCCTTGCTTCTAGAATGAGTCAATTTCATTTTTTTCAAAAACAAGATCTAAGTTTCCCCTTCATTGATGAGCAATAAATTCATTAATCAACTAATCAAGCCATTTCTAGACTCTCTTAGTGTAGTATCAAGACCATCATAAAATGATTCAAAGTAGCTCCCATTCATCATAGAGATAGAGCTATACATCGATCCAAGTCAAGTATAGTAATAAAATTGACAGTCAATACATGTGAGTATAGAAAGATTCAATCCTAGGGAAACAATCAACAAAATACCAAAGCTCAACTCAAAGATTTTATTATCCAGAAGAACAAACCCTATACTGTGATAGAAGGTTAAAAAAGGAAACAAACCATAACCAAGTCAAAATAAGTAAGTCATCCAGTAGGTAAGTATCATAATTGAAATGGTAGGTCAACAAAGCTTGTATTGGAACAAATAATGAAATGGTTTAGAAGTCAGAAACAAAAAGAGAAAAACACAAATTCATAAGATTGTACAAGTAGGCATGCTAGTTTACAAAGGTAAAGTGAATTAGGATTGCAAGAGACTTAACAAATCAATGAAAAAAGTTAAAATAATAAAGAACCAACTAACCAAATCTTAGTTTCTTTTTTAAGTGGGGTACCAAAGGGTATCCAACTAGTTAGGTTTACACATATTAGGTGGATAAAAAATCCCAAATTTAGTGAGGCTTAGAGTAAGGTTTCACCATAGTACTAAGTGTAAGGCATAGCTGATACATCAAGATCTTCAAAACTTAGTACTGCCAGGTAAATGAATCTCAAAACTATGGGATTAAAACACAACTACAGTCCCATAGGTGGTGCAGTTTTATGGTTATTAGACCAAAACCTCAAAGAAAAAAGTTGTAGCCCACCAACTATCAAAAGATCATGACCATGTTATCTACTGCAAAGTGCTACATGTATCTTTGGGGTCCAAAACACGCTCATCATATGCAATCCCCTTCATGGGTCTAAAATAGAATCATTACAAATTGATTTCAGGTTTTTATTTTAAAGTTTTAATAATGCCATGGTGTCATTAACAAGAAATAAATATACGGTATTCCCTACTGGGAAAAGTCAGGCTTGGATAAGCTAAGCCATTTTTTTGGTGTAAGTAGACAAGATCTTAGAGGGAGACCATATTTGAAAGGATAACACAATTGATGCATTCATACAAGAAGTTGTGAGTATCAAGTGCTATCAAGAAAACTTCAAAGTGAGGGTTCTTTCAATGAGTGTTAGGAGGGGGAACAATCATTGTTTCTTTTCCAGGAAAGTGATGATCGATATCAGGTTCAAGATCAATGAAAGATGTTGATGAAGGTGCATGAAAGTCTCAAAGTGCTGGAGGGAAGCAAAAAAAGGCATGACTTGTGATGCTAAGAAAATTGTATTTTAGTGTCTTCTTAGACAGCTGGTTTTAGAAATTTGCATCATGCATCTGAGAAGCCAATACTATCCATTATTGGGGACACCTTTACTAAAGCCAAAGCATCCATGTACAAAGAGGAGTTGAATCATGAAAGAGTTGTATGCATGATGTTGATGAATAGTGAAGTAGATCCATCAAGGTCTAATAGCTATTCCGAGATGGCTAGAACTCCAAAAAAATTTGCAAATACCAATTAACGGTTAAAACAGGTTGAGATTTGCACATTTCCTTTGCAATTATGTAGTCATCAACAACCTCAAAGTCTTGCCATCAAACAAGTGACAAAAAAACTTTCTTTTTTCCTTTTGGCAAACAGACACAAGAGTGTCGCCAAACAAAAAAGATGTATGTCGGGAATGATTGGGCAAAAAAGCACACATAAAGCATCCAAATTTCCAATACATTTGCTTGAATAGTGCTACCTAATAGACCCCAATGTACAATCAATGCTACTCTTAAACAAGGGTCAAGGATCAAAGTACTTTTAATTTGGGATAGAAGATAGCATGAGAACAAACAAGTACGCTACCCTATCAACTTCTAACACTATTATAGCTAAAAGTACCTTGAACACAGATTTAAGCTTGAAAATCTCCTACACAAACTATGAATAGGTACAAAAATATCATACTAAAGAGATTAATCCTTTAAAACCATCAATATAAGCTCATAGGTACTATATACATGTACTTTTTGGTTAGGTAGCTGCTAGCATGATAACGAGCAGGTTTCATTAACCCTAAAAGTACCTTAGGGATAAATATTCAAGATCTTATGACACCAATTCCTAAACTATAACTACTTTGGAGATAGACAACAACCTTAAGAGTACCTAACAAAGGTAGCAATGGAAGCACCATGGGAGTGAAGAGGTTCTCTAGATACTTGGAGAGAGAAAATGTCTTAGAATATCTCAAAAAGGTAGTCTTGGAAGTATCATGAGAGTTTAAATGGGTTCTCTAGGAACTTTGAAGATAGAAAAGGTCGTAGAGTTCCTTTCATGGAAGTACCATGACAACAGTGAAGGGCTCATTCAGTACTCTAGATATGGAAACATGTCAAAGAGTATCTCTCAAAGGTAGTCATGGCAGTGCAAGATCTTTGAAAAAGTCTTAGAATACCTTACAAAGGTAATATTGGAAGTGCCATGAGAGTTTAAATGGATTGTCTAGGTACTCTAGCGATAGACAAAGTCAAAAGGGTATAAGCATGTTAACGTGCCACTAAAAATGTTGTCCCGGACAATGCTAGTTACTTGTGCTTGTTAGCAGATATTGAAAACCAAAGAGAAAGTGTATCTTGAACTTAAAATGTCCATAAAACCTATTATTCATTCCCTTGATTTTGGGGTGTGGCCTGGTTTTTAAGTTATACTGAAGATGACGTGGGGTACTGGAGTCTCTCTGTGTGTGTGTGTGTGTGTGTGTGTGTGTGTGTGTGCAGCATAGAATCCCTCCCTCCCTCCCTTTCTCTCTCTCTCTCTATGTGTGTGTGTATGCAACATAGACTCCCTCCCTCCCTCCCCCTCTCTCTCTCTCTCTCTCTCTCTCTCTCTCTCTCTCTCTCTCTCTCTCTCTCTCTCTCTCTCTCTCTCGTTTGTTTCTTGCATTGAGCATCCTACCTCGGAGTTGAGTTGTCAAAGCTGAGAGATCTCCCTCGCTCCAACAAAGATCTAAGGATATGGATAACCATCATACAACATTATTGCTACTAGCTTCAATGTTGGAAATGGAGTTACTATCATGGTAATCACATGACTACCTTTGAAAGAAACTTTTTGAGGTGGAAGCACGTTAATGTGTCATGCTTTTTGTGCTAGTTAGCATGTGCCAACAAGCATATCTAGTAAGCATAAGGACAATGATATCTTTCAAGTGTGTGGGCCTCCATCATGAACTATACAAAGTGTAAAAATACGTTTAAAAAATTGAACCAAAGCTTAAATGAGCTTGATAGTCTACACTGAGACATTAATTTGAAGGTGTGGTGGAGTCATGATGCATGAAGGGCAGTAGGGCACAAGGTCCACATGGAGGAGAGAGGTAGGGAGGTGATTGGGAGCTACAAGGCATCCCTCTGTCATAGTCACCAAGCTGCACATGTGGAGAATAGCTCAGCACAGTAGTTAGCCACCTTCTACAACGACTCTCTAGACTCTCCACCAAGAAGAAAGTCGAGGGAAAAAGCTTCTACTACTTCTCCTCCGCACCAAAAAAGGGTGAAGGTGTCTGAATTCCAAGGATCCCCAATGCCAAAGAACTTGCATGCAGGGAAGGGGAAGACAGACTCATGTTCTCTCTCTCTCTCTCTCTCTCTCTCTCTCTCTCTCTCTCTGTGCCACCGAATGACACCAACTACATTTCACATTGCACTACACATGTGTGTGTGTGTCTGTGTGTGAATTGAAAAATTATGGATCAAGCTTGTGCACAAATTACTTGAGAGTTCTTTTCTAGTGCGGTTGCTTAAAGAAGTTCCGTAAGGTGTTAATCATTTCTTTGTGATTGGATATCTTCTCTATGCATGAAATATGTGATACATATAATTTCCCAATAAATAGAAAATTTGCCCTTTTCCATGAATAGCCTTGCATCATAATATATTGTGACATTGTGGGTGTGAAGGCTGATGGAAAGCTTCCGATCTCAACATCCTAGTGCAGGAAAAGTTTTGTATTTTAGCAAAAAAAAAAAGTTGTTCATGGCCTCTTGATGGATGGTGTCGACCCCAAATTGGTGAAGTGGGACGAAATCACTAATGTGGAGTGGTTTGGTATATTCAGAGAGACAAAGGCTTGTAGTCAATATTGCATTAAATGTAGTTCCATACATAGCGATATGTATGACCAGGTGATGCAGCTGAACTACAAACCAGAAGGCCCCAACCAACATGGAGATCAACTCTTGCTAGTTAGCATAGTGGGCGTGGTGGTTAGCATAGATTGCATGCTACTTAGCATACCCAGTTAGCATAGTGGGTATTGTATCTAGCAAAATATGTATGCTAATTAATTAACAAACTCAGTTTAGCTAGTTAGCATATCTAGTTATGCGGCATACAAGTTATGCTAGTTAGCATACATAGCTATGCTACTAACTCAGGAGGGTCACTATGTATAAATTGTGTATATGCGTGAGTTCAAGGTCTATTTATAAAACTCCTTATCTTTGAAGTTTTTATAAATAAAACACACCCTTTTCCTATTCAATTTGTAACTTTTTTTCTCAATTTTATTTTATGAAACCCTTACGTAAATGAAAATGTGAGAAAAAAATTAATAACCCCTTCTGTTGCAATCACGTGATAGTCACATAATTATTAAATGACCCCCTCGAGACTAGTAAGCATACATGCTAATTTGTATGCTAGTTACCATACCTAGTTATGCTAATTAGCATACGCAACTATGCTAGTAAGAATACATGCTACTTGTATGCTAGTTAGTAGAGCCAGTTTTGATAGTAAGCATACATAGTACTGTGTATGCTAGTTAACATGCCCAATTATGCTAGTTAGCATATCCAATTATTCTTGCTAGCATACATGGTACTTTGTATGCTAGTTAACAAAACCACTTATGCTAGTTAGCATACATGGTACTTTGTATGCTAGCTAGCATACCCCATTATGCTAGTAAGGAAAAAATACAATAGTAAAAAAATTGTAAACTTTACTATATGGAATTAAAGTCAAAATAGGTATGAACATTGAAAAGGAAATCTCATCATGATATTAAAACTTTCCATCATAGAAAATAATTTTTCAAGTATGCGAAGAGTCTCCTACTTTTCAAAACACTTGTGCTCCCTAGGGTGCTTGTACTTGTCGTACCCAGTGTGCTTGTGCTTTTGGCTTTGCTGAGCCTCTGGTTCTTGCATTGGCCTTTCTACTTCAAATAGTTGTTTCTTCTCTAATTTTTCCCTCTCAAGACTTTCCCTCTCATGCCTTTTAGCTTCTTCATCAGCATACCTTTTCTCTGTTGGATCTCTGATCTCCACTTGGCCTAATCGGTTGCTCACAGATCTTCTTCTAGCTTGTTGAGGACTACATCAAAAACACGTCTGGAAAAGTATTAAACCCAATGTTGATTATATATGCTGCACGGTCCTTTGATTGCAGCCACAGAAACACCCAGGGAGCCAAAGTCTATACCAGAAAGTGTTGCCGCTATTCAATAGTCTGGTCCTCTTACTTGGGAGTAAGAAGAAAACTTCCTTTAGGGTTCTCACAAACTTTCTACTTACTATCATTAATGATCAGAGTTTTTTTGGGCTTGAACTGCGTTAAGCCCCTCCAAAACATACTCAAGTTCTTGAAGAAAACATGCTTATTATGTATCAGCCAAGGCACCTTACCACAATTCTTCTGTGAAAAAACACTTGCCATCCTTCACATTACGGTTTGAATACTGTATCTAATATTGCATTTACTTTTTGGTGTATGCTAGTGCTTCATATGTACACATGGAAAAAATGGAGCCACCAATCAAGCCCACTGTCAGTCCTCATAGTTTCCTCTTCCACACTTCTGACTGTTTCCTATGAAGCACTTATTTCATCAACTGCAGAGCAAGCTTAGGTTTTCCATGAGTAATCATGATGAAGTCATCATCATTATCCATTTATTTACTATCAACAACACCCATGAGCAATTTGGTTTGCTACAATGTCACATTTACCCTTCATGCATTCTATCCAGCTCATCCTTACAGGGCTTCTCTTTTTCAATCCGTTGCTTCACATTCTTCTTGATGTGCGCGCTTCCCACATCATCAATTCTTGTGTATTTCTTTCAAGGCTTCTCTTCTTCAATCCTTTGCTTCACATTCTTCTTGATGTGTGTGCTTCCCACATCATCAATTCTTGTGTATTTCTTTCTGATAATTATTGTATCCAAATTGCTAGTAAAAATGCAACGCTAAATTGTTAACACAACAATTAGCATACTGAAAATGCTGGTAAGCATGAGATGTGTGTTAGTTAACATAATGACTATGTATATATATATAGTATGCTAGGTAGCATCTCATTATGATTGCTTATATGCTTACTATGCCAATAAGCATTTCATATTTTGCTTTCCATGCGCTTGGAATGCTAATTAGAATAACTTGATATGCTAACTGGGTGGATGCATGAATAGGTGTCCCGGTTTTAACCGATTGAAAGTTTCTTTTGGAGGCTTAAAATTTAGAGGGTATGAAACTGGTGTTATGGGCAAGAATTGTTTGAATTAAATAATCGTGTGGAGGATACAAAATCTTAAAAATCATGTGGAGGATTCAAAAACACGTGTGGAGCCCACGTCAGATGAATGTTCAGTCGAATGTTGTCATGATTGTACTTCTCCATATCTTTGTGCCTTTCTCCTTCTGCACCTTTCTCAGCTCACTCTACAGCCCCCTGTGCATGCTTCTTATCCTTCACTATGGATAGCAACCTAAGAAAGAGCCCAAGGAATGCAGCCCGATAGGTCTCCCCCACAAAGACCCGACATTCTCCCACGAAGGTATGTCACCTCTCTCTGTCTCTCTCTGTGTTGTGTACAACGGACCTGTATGTGTAGTAGAGTATTGAGGTGTGGATACATTGAGTAATGAATAAGGATTTATTCCTTTCAGAGACAAAAGTTATAGCCTCCTCCCAAAATCAGCCGCTTTGTTCACCCCAAGGATGTGGAGGTGCCATTAAAGGCATTCTGCACGACAAAGGAGGATTTTCACAGGGAATATGGGTTAAGTCTTGAGGGGAAAGATGTTAGGAAGTTGACAGATGCAGATGTGCCCATATCCGACTGGATGAAATTTTTCACACGTCTTCCAGTGATGAAGGAGAAAAAAGTGCCGATAAAAACAGCAAGGCCTGATCACTACAAGGCACTCTATCAGCTCTACAAGAAGGTTTACCAATCCAAACCACCAAACTATCTGTTGGGAGTCAAGTTTGCACGCGATATGTTTATTTTGTATGCACAGGTCCGGTAAAGTGGGCTGAGTTTGCATCTGAGGTGGTGAAGACTTTGACCAATGAAGGTCAGTTAGATAGGAAAAGAGAACAATGGAAGTTAGAGACTTCCCAAGTATCCACAGGAACCCGAAGTGGTTTTGCCATCTTCTGCCATCTCCGGAAGTACACCTACTAGAAGTGGGCTTTTTGCGACTACTCAGTCTACGTTTAGTGTTGAAGTATCCACTTCCTTGCAAGAACTACTTGTTGAGGTTAGAGAATCTCATGACAATGTATCAGCCGAGTGTCAGAAGGCTAAGGATTCTGTGGTCAAATCTGTTGCTGATGTGCACCGTTGAAAGGGTGCCCTTGACACCATCCGAATGCACTTCCCTGATGATGCCAATGTACCAACAGGCTTGCTTGACAGCCTCCAAGAAAAATTTGACCAAGCAAAAGCCACCCTACAGCAGGCACATGTATGCTTTTAACTCCATCTGATTGTAGTATAATACCTGCAAAGTACCATATGGTATGATTATAATAACCATACTGTACTGAAACTCTAATAGTAAAAATGATATTTTAAGTTTTACAATACCGGTATTATGGTGTGAGGTCCCCACCCCGCCGTCTCAAATGGCGGATCTGATGGTAAACCAGGTGGCCACTAGATCTATAGCGGAAGCAAAAAAAGTGGTTCAGGGTTCATCTAGCGGACGATCTCTCATCACAAAGTGAGTCGAGTTTGAGCCTGCTAGCAACGAGATCTAGGTCCACCTCACAGGGGAAGCGTGATGTACTTATCTAGCGATCCTAAGACCCACCTTCCAAGAGGAGAGAAATACCGAGTGCCTTTTTTCCCATTTTTTAGAGGCACATACACTTGAGACTTCGCCGCTCTAGGGGCAATGAGTAATACTAGTGTCGAGTTATAACACTATTGGGACGAAGAGTTCTCGACAAATCGGGACCACCCTTCTCATAGGCCTTGGCAACCTGAGCCAAGCCCCCACTTTCCACCCCCACACTCACACTTCCTTGTGTGTCCTAATTACTAACACAATGATTGTTCAATATAAACATTCCTTGATTAGATTCCGAATCACAATGTTCGTTAAGACAGCCCTTCAATCAGTATTGCAAAGCGGCACCAAGACGATAATCTAGTAAAACTTCTACTCAAACTTATTCATTAAAATTCCAATGTTCTAGAGGTACAAGATCCCCCCTCCAGCGAGAGTTTACTCCTCCTGTTGTCGCCTAGCTGCCCATACAACTAGGTATGTCCACCACATAGAAAGCACGACATGGACATTCCCATCGCTTAACCAACAGTCGTGGGTTCCCACCGCTTAACCAGGAGACATGGGTATCCACCGCTTAACCAACAGACATGGATTCAAGAGCCCTTAACCAGGAACTCTGTCCCCTGTGATTAGGAGGGGGATCAGGACTAGTTCAACATTGGAAATAGAATGAACATGTCGAGCTAAATTTTCCCTAGCAGATATTCTTTCCTATTGCAAACAATATATCCATCAACCATTCTTTCCTACTTAACTTTAATATACAATTGAATTCAAATGCCGAGGTTTCCGTCGGATTTCTCCAACATGTTTGGGGATATGTTCTTTCCTAGCTAAACGTGTGCAATGTTTAATTAAACAACTTGAATAAAATTGTGACTTACCTTTTCCATTTCTTTGTCAATGTCCCGTGAGATGGCCGGTGCTTGCTCGTCCATGGGAGCTTTTCCTTTCCCATTCACATTGCTCGTTCCCGCCTCGCGGTGATGGGCACCACCGAAGCGAGTTCTCTTAACCGGGGCCATTTTATACTCACTAATTTAAATGATAAACTTGAAGAAAAGAGCTAAAGTCCGAGAGCATCATAACAATCCAAATGATAGATTAGAATCATTGAACAATCCTCCTTATGCAAGAGGGTTAGATTTTTCCTTCGAGATCTAGTAATTTTATGGGTAATGCTTTACTTGTCCTATGGGAACCGGCTCTAAATTTAATCACTTGGCTTAGATGATTAAGAATTTCAGAATTTTACCAATTAAATTACAAGAGAGATGAATTAAGCAAGCTCAATCACTTTCCTAGTGCAGTTAGAAAGATGCAGAGTTACCGCATGTATATGTGAGAGAAAATTCTCTTCTTAGTGGCCTAATGATGGATTAATTTTGCCTTAATCACATCTTAATGTGTGAGAAAATTGAATCTAACTTAATCACAACACTATTGAGTGGTAAAAGAATGAATTTCATCAAATCTACATTATTACCAGGGCTGACAATTAATTACTATGCTGCCTAGAGAGAGAAATCTCTCCTAATCATGTATCAATCATTGATTAAGAGTGATGAATGGCTGCATAAATTAGATAATTGGATGATGATTATGTAATGGAGTATAGCTATGGAGATTTAGAGAGAAGCTATTGGAAATTATAGCTAGGATTAAGCATAGTAGACGAGGAATTAAGAGAATAATGAAGAGAATTACAGAAGAGCATAAATTAAATCATGATTACCGTGATTAGGGGCTGAAAATCCTCTCAATTTTTTGATCCAAATGAGCTCTCAAGACGAGAATTTGGTAGCACTTCCCTCCTTTGCTTCTCCTTCAAAAACTGTGTGTGTCGGTAGCACCTCCCCAAGGTGTGTGTGAGCATGTGTGTGTGTGTGTGTGTGTGTGTGTGTGTGTGTGTGTGTGTGTGTGTGTGTGTGTGTGTGTGTGAGCACACCTTTAAATAGGCTCCTCAAGGCTGAAAATCGTCCTCGGTTGCTATAAGCATCTGAGTGAGCACTCCCTCCTTGCATTGGCAAGTGTAACATTTAATGGCCTAATAACTTATGTGTAGCGGAAATTAGCATGAACATAGTGGGCATTTCATTAGAATAGATTCCTAATGAGAATTACAAGAGTGCTTGGGTGGAGAGAGCAACAAAAAGCATAACACCTAGTGAGATAGCATCAACAATACTTTCAAAAGAGAGAGAAATTAAGCTATTGACAACAGTTGAGGACCGAATTTGCATGGAGCCGGTCCCCCCTCCAAAAGGCTTTGTATTATGGTTTCTCCCATCAAGAGAGACATTGTACAATACAATTCTTTGTGTTCCTTCAAGACTAGCTAGCGCAATGAAGATGGAAGCTTCATGCACTAAGCAAAACACTTAATCAAACACAACTTGAATTATCCCCGTTCTCAGACCCAAGACCTCACACACCTTCGAAGATGGTGAGAGCTAGCAGGGTATGAGAGTAGATTGAGAGGAAGAAGGAGTATCTTACAAGAAAGATGTACATCTCCTCACATAATCACTCATATTAGCATAGCTTAGCTTAGTAATTAGCTTGGTAGAGAAGATGAGCATGCATTGAAGCTTGGCTCTTGGTTGGATTTGCTAGTTTAGCATAGTACTTTTGGTGACCCGTAGGATTCTTGCCCGTTGTGTGCCTTAATCGAGCCTTGGGAAACTTTAGCAAGACCCAATCGTTTTCTTTGAAGGCTTGGGCTCTTCTGTGCTTGTGAGCAGCAGCCTTTTGCCTTTGTTGTGAGATAGAGATAACATCCTTAATCTTTTGGAAAGATTCTTGTAGGTCTCGGCTATACTCATCTGCAGCGAAGATCTTCCCATGTACTTTAAGTAGCAAGGGACTTTTTGATCTTCCCTCAATTACCTCGAAAGGTGCTTTTCCCGTGGAAGTATGTACAGTGTTATTGTAAGCATACTCCACTAAGGGTAAGTACTTCTCCCATTGGGATCTTTGATCTACTTCCATTACATAGGCACTAGGTTGGTAACCTAATAGGACATAAAAGTGTCCTTTCAGGGTTTTGAAAAAAACCTCCAAAACCATAGAAGATCCACTCATTTTGTAAAATCCTTTCATGAGGTTATAGTTCAAGGCCTACTACACATGGAAAAAATAAGAAACTTGTAAAATTTCTCATCTTTTGGTCACACCAAGCCTCCAAAGTTGATGGACCAGTGCATTTTCATCAAAACAGTCATTTCTTACGTTTTGTTGCATAAAAATAATATTAGGGATTTTTATAGGACTTGAGATAAATTCCCTAGTTAACTTCAATGGGTTGGTGATCAGAACATATGATTCCTTCTCACTCACTATTTTTTGTTTTGCCAAAATAAATAGGTACAAAAAAGTTGAATTTTTACCATTCTGCAAACCTATCATCAAAGTTTCTATAGCCACGCTCAATACAAATAATATATGCATGTTTTCTTAGTTCCCTATTGTCCTTTATGTTCGTAAGGAGCCATGGAGCATGTCAAAAGAATAATACATATCTTACCAAGGGGAATCTTGGGGACAAAGATGAAGTGCTAAATACAGCAAACATGAAAAAATTGGGTTCAACATTATGAGTTGTAGAATCCCATAGAAACTATTCAATATCTAGCCAAATTTGATCCTTATGACTAGATATGGTTACTACCTACAAAATGCATGTAGTTGTCACAAGAAACTAACAATATTGAAAAAGCTATACTTGATATACTAGAATGTTTTGTTTTCTTCTATAATTAAAAAAATCAACCATCGTTGTGTGCTATGCAAAATAGGGTATTAGGTGCCCCAAAACTCAAGGAATATTAGCTTTATGTTACAATATGCAACATAGAAAATAAAAAATGCATTTGGATATCATGAAATCCACCAAAAAAATCATAGAAGAGCTAAAATTGGCTAAACAACAGGATTTGATAATTTTTGTAATTTGGTCATAACTTATAGCTTTAATATTGATTTCTTCCTAGAAGCATTAGGACATGTTGAGGACTACTAAAGATAGTTCTCTATCATTATGGACCTCACAAAAATGAATTCTAGAGTGGTATAGTTGCAAAAAGTTGAAAAAAGCCAAAAAAAGGACCTGTTTTTTCACACAGTTTAGGTTGTGAAATGTTGTGCAAGGACAAGGTTAAAGATGGAATTGATATTCCAAAAAAATGTCGAGTTTTTTTCAGCTCACGAGAAAAATTTCTAGATAGATAGCACCTCAAAATCCATTTTGAAACTCTTGACATAACTCAAGGAAAATGGTCACTTAACAGGACATAAAAGTGTCCCTTTACCAACCTAGTGCTAAGGGTAAGTACTTCTCCCATTGGGATCTTTGATCTAGTTCCGTTACATAGGCTTTTAGTAGATCGAGAATTGTTAGGTTAGCTATTTCACTTTGGCCATCCGTTTGTGGATGATAGGCCGAAGAGAAATTTAGCCTTGTCCCTAAATTCTCAAAGAGACCCTTCCAGAAATTACTGGTCATTCTAGGATCTCTATCCGACACTATGGACATTGGCAAGCCATGGTATTTGAAAATTTGTGAAATGAAGAGGGTTGCCATTTGATGGGCTTTGATAGTCTTTTTGACAGGTATAAAATGAGCTTGTTTACTGAACCTGTCTACTATCGTCCATATTCCCGTATTCCCATGGATAGACTTAGGCAATCCAAAGATAAAATCCATGGATATGCTCTCCCATGGTGAATTAGGGATTGGCAAGGGTTGAAGCAATCCAGGTTGCTTCCCTCTATCAAATTTTGTCTTTTGACATACCACACATTTGGAAACATACTCTTGTATGTTCACTTTCATGGTAGGCCAATAGAAATATGTTTCAATTCCCTTTAAGGTAGACTGAATCCCTCTATGCCCCGCATAAGGTGGAGCATGAGATTCATACATTACTTTCTCACGTAGTGAGTTAGTAACGCATAGTCTATTGCCATAGAGAAGATAACCATCTTGTAAATTAAATGGTTCTTCTTTCTTCCCTAATGCAAGGGCTGAAATCACATCTCTAAAATCGGGATCAATAGCATACTCATCTATCATAGAAGATAGATCATTGTGAGTTGCTATGGAAACCGCATTCACTCTCGGTCGTCTTGAGAGTGCATCGGCTACTTGATTATGCTTGCCAGCAATGTGAGCAATATGAAAACGAAATTGCGAAAGGAAATTTGCCCACCTCATTTGTTTGTTGGAGAGCTTGGTCTGTGTCATGAAGTACTTAAGACTTTGGTGATCCGTTCGCAGAATGAAAGGAGTCCCCAATAAATAGTGTTTCCATGAGTCTAAGGCATGTAGAACTGCAAGGAGTTCTTTTTCATATATGCCTAGAGCTTGCTCAATAGGGTCGAGCCTTCGACTCTCATAGCCTATGGCATGCCCTTCTTGGAGCAAAACAGCTCCAAGGAAATCACCACAAGCATCGCATTGGACCTCAAATGGTTTTGAGAGATCCGGTAGTCTAAGCACAGGTTGAGAGATAAGCTTTTATTTAAGCTTTTCAAAAGCATTGTTCTCCTTAGCAGACCATGTATACCTAACACTTTTCTTTGTTAGGTCATGTAATGGTCCCGCAATTTGTGAGAACTTTTCTATGAAGCGTCTATAGTATGCACACATACCTATGAAGCTTCATAGTTCATGAAGACTCCTTGGTTTAGGACATCCTTTTATTACCTCTAACTTGGATGGATCCATTTGGATGCCATGTTGAGAGATAATGTGACCTAAATACTGAATCTCTTGCAAGAAAAATTCACTTTTCTTTCGATTAACATAAAGTTTATTCTCTCTTAAAACTTGAAATATTACCTGGAGGTGTTGCTTGTGTTCCTCCAATGAATTAGAGTAGATGATAATATCATCAAAGAACACTCCATTGAAGGCTCGATGAGGCCTGAACAACTTCTCCATCAAGCGGTTGAATGTGGCTGGTGCATTGGTCAAGCCAAAAGGCATGACAATGTATTCGTAAAGACCAAATGTAGTACGAAATGCGGTCTTTACAATGTCTTGATTAACTATCCTTATTTGATGATAGCCACTTTTTAGGTCAACCCTACTGAAGTAGGTCGATCATTGTAGCTTATCAAATAGGTCTTCTACCCGTGGAACGGGAAACCTATTCTTGATAGTGATCCTATTTAGTGCTCTATAGTCGACACACATACGCTATGTGCCGTCTTTCTTTTGCACTAATAGCACAGGTGAGCAAAATGGAGATGAGCTTGGCCTAACCATACCCTTCTCAACTAACTCATGCACTTGCCGCATAATCTCCTCTTGTTGAGCTTGAGAAACTCTATAAGGAGGTTTATTAGGCGGTGAACTTCCTGGAAGAAGTTCAATTGCATGGTCATCATTACCTTGTTTAGGAGGTAACTCATAAGGGATGTCGTCAATAAAAACATCTTGAAACCCTTTGAGAAAATTGGATAACTCTAATTCCTTTTGGTTGCTTTTATTTTCTTTTGCTAAAGCATTAGGTTCATTTTGAGAGTCTTTAACAAAAATCATGTACACGGAAATAGAGCTCTTTATTGACTTCTTGAAAGCTGGTGTATGTACAATGGGGATGGTGTTACCCATTTCCTTAGCATCTATATACATGTCTTTTTCCCTGAACTTAAAGGAGATTCTCCTTTCAGGAAATTTAACATCGGCAGCCAGGCGGTCAAACCATGGTGCCCCTAGGATTACATCCTCATGCTTGAGAGGAGAGATAAAGAAGTCCTCTTTGTCCACATAGCCTTGGACATGAAGCCTCAATTTCCCGATTAAGGGAGTGACTGAAGCTTCTTGCCCCTTGAAGGCACTGTCTGTGGGTAGGACATCTCCCATCTTGTAGGATTGTATTCCTAGCTTGGTGGCCAACTCTATAGATATAAAATTGTGAGTAGAACTAGAGTCAAAGAGAATAAAAGCATCATGTTCTCTTACCGTTCCCCAAGCATGGCATAGAGGAGATCCTTTGTGGTGAGTCTGGTGAGTCTCCTCCTCTTGGATTTCAACCAAGGAAGCTCTAGGAGGATCTTGGCGGTTGTTCTTTTGGGGACAAGCGCGGTACGCATGCCCTTGTTCGCCGCACTTGAAACACCGGTTATCTTTACGATAACGCTCAAGCTCTTCAGGAGAGAGTTTATTCTTACCTTTATAAACTCCCTTCTCTTTAGCTTTGTTGAAATTGCCCTTAGGAGACTTTTGGACATTGTCCTTCCCCTTAGGCTCATTGGAACCCTTGTTTTCCGGGGGTTTATTATTTCTTTTAACCCCCGTTTGGAAATTGATTCGACAGGCCACCATAGTATGGTGTATTACTGCCGATATGGTGCGTGGCCTTTGGGAGTTGACATACTCCACCATTTCTTCGGTTAAGCCCACACAAAATTGTTACTTTTGCTCTCCAAAATCCAACCTTTTGAAGACAGTGGCTTTGAGTTGTAGGTCCCAAAACTTGTCTACATATTTGTGGATGGATTCATTGGGAGAGAGCTTTAAGCTTCGCCATTCGGTGAATACTTTGTCTTTGGCATCGGTGGCCAAAAATTGCTTCATAATGGAAGCTCTTAAAGCCTTTCATGTTCGTGGAGCTTCACCATTGGCTCGTAGGCTAGACCACCATTGTTTGGCGGACTTTTGAAAGTGCATAGCTACATGGCGTAGCTTAGAGGACTCCGTGAAGCCCTCATCTCCAAACGCCGCATTGAATTTCTGGATAAAGGCCAAGACTTTGTTTGTAGCACCAAAGGTACCATCATAGGTAAGGAAAGAGATGCTCTTCCCTCCCTCTTTGAATTTCTTCAGCTTGCACGACCTCTTCCATGCGGCATAGGATTTCCTATGGTCTCTTCTTTTTGATGGTTCAAAGGTTGCACCATCACTTTCTTCAGAGGGTGAAGAATTTGAAGAAGGTGGAGAAGAGGGTGACCTCTTTCTCACCTTTTTCTTGTCTTGATCTTTGTCATCTTCACCATAGCTTTCATAAGAGGAAGAGGATGAAGAAGATGGAGAAGAGGGTGTCCTCTTTCTCGCCTTTTTCTTCTCTTGCTTTTTATCATCCCTCTTTGAATTGTGGTGGGGAGAAGAATATGATGGTCTTCTCCGCTTTGGTGGTGATGGAGAGCGTTTAGCCCGCCGTCTTCGTGGAGCCATCTCCGCCGAGGTGGCGGGAGACTCACTTCTTTCTCATTCCTTCGGTGGAGGCTCTTGAGTTCTCCTTTGGGAAGGAGATACATCATCAAGAAGTAAATTCTTGAGCCCTTCATAAGGATTCTCTTCTTCTTCCCGAATCGGAGAGAGACCTCTTTTGGTAGTCTCACAAGGAGGCTTCCTAGGTGTTCTCTCGTCATGGTGATTAGCTTGAAGAATCCCGTGAGCACGGAGCTGCCGTTGCACTTCACTTTGGAGAGATGGATTGCCCATGGCTTGTTGAAGCCTAGAAACAAGATAGTTAACAAGCATTGAAGCATCATTAGTAGCTTGCTCATGAGCAGAATCAAAGTTATCAACATTAATTTCACTCTCTTTACTATTGTCAGCCATTCTAACAACTTTTAGGTTTAAACTTTTTAGGTGTACTTTGGCACTTCAAGCCCTAGTTGCTACTTGTCTTTACCCTTTTAGAAAAAGCACTCAAGCTACTGTACCCGCGGCTCGAATACCATTAATTGCAAGGAATAGAAGAGAGGGTCTTTCGATACCAAAACAGCACCGGCTCCTGTCAAGCTTCTAATAGCTCAATAGTGGTTAAGCCGTAGGCAAGCCCCGTAGGACTCCACTATTAAGACCATAGCTCTCGACGGTGATGCCCCGTTAACAGCACGAAGGCAAGCGCACTGCAAGGCTGAAAAATCCCTATTCTACTTACTCACAGGCAATTAATAATACCAACCATTTGTAGCTAGCTTGGGGACCTCCCTTCTTGAGCAAGGAAAGAGAAACCTTGAGCTCTGATACCAATGTAACATTTAATGGCCTAATAACTTATGTGTAGCGGAAATTAGCATGAACATAGTGGGCATTTCATTAGAATAGATTCCTAATGAGAATTACAAGAGTGCTTGGGTGGAGAGAGCAACAAAAAGCATAACACCTAGTTAGATAGAATCAACAATACTTTCAAAAGAGAGAGAAATTAAGCTATTGACAACAGTTGAGGACCGAATTTGCATGGAGCCGGTCCCCGCTCCAAAAGGCTTTGTATTATGGTTTCTCCCATCAAGAGAGACATTGTACAATACAATTCTTTGTGTTCCTTCAAGACTAGCTAGTGCAATGAAGATGGAAGCTTCATGCACTAAGAAAAACACTTAATCAAACACAATTTGAATTATCCCCGTTCTCAGACCCAAGACCTCACAGACCTTTGAAGATGGTGAGAGCTAGCAGGGTATGAGAGTAGATTGAGAGGAAGAAGGAGTATCTTACGAGAAAGATGTACATCTCCTCACATAATCACTCATATTAGCATAGCTTAGCTTAGTAATTAGCTTGGTAGAGAAGATGAGCATGCATTGAAGCTTGGCTCTTGGTTGGATTTGCATCCACATGCCAAGAGAGTGTTGATGTAGGCTTCTATCTCACAAGCTTGGAGTAGGTGATGAGCTCTCCATTAAAGCTTGGGAGGAGATAGAGTATTCTTTCTTCACACATGGTCAAGTGTGAGTGTGTGTGTGTCAATGCCAAGAAAAAATCAGCCCCCTCTCTCTCTTGGGCAAGCCCTTCCTGCTAAATTGGTCTGGCTTTTGCCTCATTGGACCTTCCCAAGTCAAGCCAATGGGTGTTAAGAAGCATAAGTGATAGCCTTTTGACATGTGTCCACCTTTCCCCTTTTGTGAGAGCTTTAGGTAATTAAATAATTAAACTAAACTCTCATTGGACCCCTTTGCCTCCTGGCCAATAGGAATCAGGCAAGCCATTGGGCTCCTGAATGCTCATTGGACCCCTTGGGAGACTGCCCAATAGTCTTCTAGGAGACTTAATTCTCATTGGTTTCTTTTATTAAATGTTTTTAAATTAATTAAACTAGATTTACTCTAGCTTAATTTTCATTGGTCCACTTCAAGGGTCTTCCAATAGGAATTGGGCACACCTTGTGGGCATCTGGCCTAGGGAGCTGACATGTGTCCCTAATTCCCTTTGTGTAAAGGGAGCCTGTGTGTGTGTGACTTTCTCTCTCATCCCCTACTAAATGGGCTCGCCCCCTCCTTTGTAGGCTTTGAAGAAGACTTTTGTACACACACTAAGCATCCAATTTTCCCTAGGGTTGACCTTTGGACACAACCTTTGAATTTTGGAACCTTGACATTTTGGAAGTCTTAATGGGCTGAACCTTAAGGTCTTTTTAGCCCATTGTTGCACATGGCTCTTTTGCAGATGGCCCCCCCTTTTGATCCCTATTTTCCCTCCTTTGGATCCCTACTGTGGCTGGTCTTCTAGCTTAACCAATATTCTAGATTTTTCTCCCCTGGTACCTCCCCACATTAAATGATCAGTTTAATATGAGAAAGTCTAGCTACCTACCCACCAAGTGTCCAGTTAGCTAGTCTAACTGGCTCTCACACTCACTCTCAAGCTTGGAAACTCTCCTACAACTCCCACAAGGCAAGAGGGTTCCCCCTAGCTGCTAAAGCTGGCTTAGAGTGGCCTGAAACCTGTTGCCTCGAGCCCCGGTGCCTCCCCGCACAACTTTAGGAAAAATTGGTTTTAGGCTAAAACGGCCCATACGAGTTGGAATTTAATGCCGTAAATTGCTATACTAAGCTCTAACTAAGGCGTACTGGTTCGAGTACCTGCCATATTTAGCAGCCCCCGGGGTCCGAAAATACATTTTTCCAAATTTGGGGTACGGGTGCACTTTTTCGAGACGATCAAAACTGGACGGGTCGGGTGACCAAAAACTTACTATTTTTGGAAATTTTTTACAAAATTTATTTCAATTCACATTTCGAAGCTTTAAAACATTCTAAACATCATGGCACTGACAGAATTCGGAAAACTGCTAAAAATAGTAACTTTTTCCCTTATGTTCATTTCATGGTACAATGGTGCTCTTTTTGGGTCGGGTCAGAGACCTTACATATGGCTCTATCATACCGGGATGGGTAGAATGTGGTACCACAAAACCGAATAATAAAAAAACATAATAGTATGACAATAACTTCAATTCGGTAAGGGTAGATGACAATACCGGTAGGATGTTATCATACCGGTATGATTACATCCTACCAGTATGATTATATCCTACCGGTATGATTACATCTTACCGGTATGGTTATATCCTACCGGTATGGTTACATCCGACCGGTATGGTCAGATCCGACCGGTATGATTACACCCTAATGGTTACATCCTACCGGTATGGTTACATCCGACCGGTATGATTACACCCTAACGGTATGATAAAATCCAACCGGTTTGATGTTATGCTTCCGATATAATGTTATCCTACCGGTATGATGTTATACTCTCCCGTATAATAACATCATACCGACAGGATGTAATCATACCGGAATGATAATCATTATACCGATCTTCAAGCATTCATACCGATTTTATACCTGTTTGACATTGTCTGATAACATAGGTCTTTTGCCTACAGGAATAATTATCCAAATGCTTGGAGCGTGAGGAAACCTTTGGTCTCTGTGTCATGTTTGTGAAAGACATGATTAGTCAACCAATTCTACCTGAAACCATAGTCTTGCCTGCACGTGTTTTAGCTCCTGGACATAGTGTTGTTCTCATTTGTGTGTGTAATGCTTGTGGTATAAACATTCATGATCACAATCGCTCAAGCAATGTTGTTCTATTGCCTTGTTCACATGCATACCATGCATTCTGCTATGCTCACTTGGCTGAGAAAGGAAAGTGCTTGCCTAAGGATTGTCTCGGAGTTATTTCTGCAGAAGACCAATCCCTTCTAGAGAAGAAGCCAGTTGAACCATGCCCAAAAATGTTGGGTTTATGCTGGCCATGTCCGGCCGCCCATCTAACTGCTACTAACCCAAGTGTATAGTACACTTGAGCCACTCTTCAATATATGTGTACATTATAATTGGGGGCCTTAATCTTTGGCTCACCCCCTTCCATACGTGTGTCTGTGTGCTC
This sequence comes from Adiantum capillus-veneris, assembly GCF_014529385.1. Classification (NCBI taxonomy): domain Eukaryota; kingdom Viridiplantae; phylum Streptophyta; class Polypodiopsida; order Polypodiales; family Pteridaceae; genus Adiantum; species Adiantum capillus-veneris. The sequence continues at coordinate 33,631,494 of NC_140946.1, read as the reverse complement.
TTTCTCCCTGCCCACAGCTTCTCCCTCACAAATCCTGCTTCATCAATTGGTATCAGAGCGACAGGTGGGAGCAGAGAGTTTAGCCATAGCTTGAGCTCGGAGCTTGAGCAGAGTTGAAGCTCAAGCTTAGAGGAGGAGAAGAGAGAGGGCTGCACATCAGATCTGAGACATCGCAAGAGAGTAATGTGCTTGCAGATGGTTGTGTACTGGAGTGTGTGTGTACTGAAATTTTCAGCCCATTTTAGTATTCATTAAGAGAATTTCTGACAGAAGCCGTTTTTCGAGGGCTACCGATAACAACGTTTCACAACTTTTTGCCACTCACGCGCATCTGCTAATTCCTCACCGTTTGGAAGGTACGTTTGATCAAGAGATTGTATCCAGACAACAACATGTTTCTTGCAGATCTGCATTCTACAGGTGTTTTGCCTCTTGTGTGAGGGCTTCCATAACTCTTTCATTTCAGCTCCTAGATCCCTACTTTACACAGGTTTTCGACATCGGATTGCGTTTCGACAACGGCATTGACACAGAGTACAGGTTGCAGCATTTATGTCAGTTTTGGTTCCAGTGGGAGCAGTTTATATGCGTACATGCATATTTTGACACTTTTTAAAGTGTTTGAGCTCTTTTGAGAGCAATTTTCCTCCCTGCAGGGATACTTTTTGGCATGCATATGCTTTTGGCGCCTGTTTGTGCGCAGTGATAGCCTTGTATGTCACTGTTTGTGCGCAGTGACAGCCTTGTACGTCTTTGTGGATACTGCCAATGTACGTCTTTTGTGGAGCCATCTTTTGGCTAGTACGACACTCTCGGCCATTTCTGAGACTTGGTCTGGAAGATAGCCATTTCTGAGACTTGGCTATACGTTTTTTGCTGCATAACCTACGTTGTTGAGGGTCGATAGCGTGAGGTTTTCATTGAGCTGGGGTATTCTCAAATGTGGAGATACCTTCGGTGATACAGGTAGCTGGAGCATCCCTTACGAGGCCTCGCCATAGGATATGTATAGAGTGGTATAGGTGCTTTTGACGCCGAGTTGGCGGTCTATGGTCAGTTTGACTATTTATGTGCCTCAGTTGGTCTCTATACAGTGTGCTTTTAAGAGGCTTGCTCTCTTCTATGCTTTGTGAGTGACATACTTGGTTATTTTGTCTCGTATTTTGGTTGACATAGTCCCAAATACAAAGGAGACTCTACCGAAATTTTCCCAGAATCTTTTGGTAGTTTTGTCACCATGTCTACTAGCAAAGACTGTGACATTTATGACATAAAGAAGTTTGATGGCACTAATTTTCAGCTTTGGAAGAATCAGATGCAAGATGTGCTTATCCAAAAGAAACAAAAATTGCCTATTATTTATGCGACACGGACTGAAGAGATGAATTTGACTCAGTTTCAGTGGGAGGAGCTTGATGAGCTATGCAGATCTAATATTAGATTGCACCTCGCTGAGTCAGTGTACTTTTCAGTGCTAGAATGTGAATCTGCCTATGCTTTATGGAAAAATTTATGCAACACTTATGAAAAGGATACGGCAAGTAATAAGGTTTTCATGATGCAAAAACTATTTAACCTTCGAATGAAGGAGTCAGCCAGTGTTGCCAGTCATATTAATGACTTTGATTCTCTATTTGCCCAGATTCGTGCACAACGGATCAATATTGATGACGAGATGAAAGCAATCTTCTTACTTTGTTCGTTGCCACCCTCATGGGATATCTTTTGCACAGCGGTACGCTAGTGTACATTGATGTCACTAGTTCTCTTTTGTCAGAGGAAATGCGCCGCAAGGCTATGGATAGCTCGCATCGTGGCGAAGCTCATTATGTGCAAAAGGATGGAAAACAACGTAAAGGCCGTTCTTGGAATCGTGAATCCAAGAAAGAGGGCAATAGAGATGCTTCAAAGGGTAGATCAAAGTCTCCTGGTCGTCGCAATGTTCAATGCCATTATTGTGATAAGTTTGGTCACATAAAGAAGGATTTTTATGCTTGGAAGCGTGACAAAGGTAAAGGCAAAGGAAAAGGCAAATACAATGATGATAAAGAGGAGAAACCAAAGAGTTCGGTTAAGATTGAAGAACTAAACATAGTGCAAGATGATTGTGATGCACAAGACATCAATATGTTGACTGAAAATAATGATGTATTTTATGATGCACAAGAAACTCTATCTTTGCAGAGTTCTATGCCAGTAGAGCTACTTGTTAATGGTGAAGTGTCCCATACATGGATTCTTGATTCGGGCGCTTCATTGCATGTCACATCTCATAGGCATTGGTTTACTACATATGAGGACACCATTGGCACTGTTACGCTAGGTGACAGCTACTCTTGTGACATTGTGGGCATAGGTGATATTGCTATGGTTATGGAAAATGGGGTGAGGTTTACCATACATAATGTGCGTCATGTTCCATCTTTGACACGAAATTTGATTTCGGTTGGACGTCTTGATGACTTGGGTTACAAAGTCACTTTTCATCAGCAGTTTTGGCGTATTGCAAAGGTCATCTTATTTTAGCCCATGGTTCTAAAGTTGGTACACTTTAACCTCTTTATGTATCTGACAAGAACAATGTTCTTTCTGTAACCGAGCTGCCAACTGTTGCTTTGTGGCATAGCCGGTTAGGTCATATGTTGTCATAATAATCAATATCTAATTCTCCTAAATGATTTTCTCATATTAAACTGATCATTTAATGTGGGGAAGGCCAGGGGAGAAAAAGCTAGAATATTGGTTAAGCTAGGTGACCGGCCACAGTAGGGATCCAAAGGAGGGGAAATAGGGATCCAAAGGGGGGGCCATCTGCAAAAGAGCCATGTGCAACATTGGGCTAAAAACACCCTAAGGTTTAGCCCATCAAGACTTCCAAAATGCTAAGGTTCCACAATTCAAAGGTTGTGTCCAAAGGTCAACCCTAGGGAAAATTGGATGCTTTGTGTGTGCCCTAAAAGCCTTTGCACATCCCTACATGGGAGGGGGCGAGCCCTAAAGGTAGGGGATGAGAGAGAAATCCACACACACACACAGGCTCCCTTTACACAAAGGGAATGAGTGACACATGTCAACTCCCTACCTTTATTTCTATTGGATGACCCTTGAAGTGGAGCAATGAAAATTAAGCTAGAGTAAATCTAGTTTAATTAATTTAAAAACATTTAATAAAAGAAACCAATGAGAACTAAGTCTCCTAGAAGACTATTGGGTAGTCTCCCAAGGGGTCCAATGAGCATTGAGGAGCCCCATGGCTTGCCTGATTCCTATTGGCCAGGAGGCAAACGGGTCCAATGAGAGTTTAGTTTAATTATTTAATTACCTAAAGCTCTTACAAAAGGGGAAAGGGGGACACATGTCAGAAGGCTATCACTTATGCTGCTTAATTGTAATTGGCTTGACTTAGGGAGGGCCAATGAGGCTTCAGGAAGAGCATTTAGCAAGAGGGCTCGCCCAAGAGAGAGAGGGGGCTGATTTTTGCAAGGCATTATCACACACACACTCACACAAGCTCATGTGTGAAGAAAGAGAAGAATATCTCTTCCCAAGCTTTAATGGAGAACTCATCACCTACTCCAAGCTTGTGAGATAGAAGCCTACATCAACACTCTCTTGGCATGTGGATGCAAATCCAACCAAAAGCCAAGCTTCAATGCATGCTCATGTCCTCTACCAAGCTAATTACTAAGCTAAGCTATGCTACATATGAGTGATTATGTGAGGAGATGTACATCTTGCTCGTAAGATACTCCTTCTTCCTCTCAATCTACTCTCATACCCTGCTAGCTCTCACCATCTTCGAAGGTGTGTGAGGTGTTGGGTCTGAGAAAGGGGATAATTCAAGTTGTGTTTGTTAAGTGTTTTGCTTAGTGCATGAAGTTTCCATCTTCATTGCACTAGCTAGTCTTGAAGGAACACAAAGAATTGCATTGTACAATGTCTCTCTTGATGGGAGAAACCATAATACAAAGCCTTTTGGAGGGGGGACCGGCTCCATGAAAATCAGGTCCTCAACTGTTGTCAATAGCTTAATTGCTCTCTCTTTTGAAAGTATTGTCGATGCTATCTAACTAGGTGTTATGCTTTTTGTTGCTCTCTCCACCCAAGCGCTCTTGTAATTCTCATTAGGAATCTACTCTAATGAAATGCCCACTATGTTCATGCTAATTTCCGCTACACATAAGTTATTAGGCCATTAAATGTTACATTGGTATCAGAGCTCAAGGTTTCTCTTTTCTTGCTCAAGAAGGGAGGTCCTCAAGCTAGCTACAAATGGTTGGTATTATTAATTGCCTGTGAGTAAGTAGAATAGGGATTTTTCAGCCTGCCTTCGTGCAGTTAACAGAGCATCACCATCGAGAGCTATGGTCTTAATAGTGGAGTCCTACGGGGCTTGCCTACGGCTTAACCACTATTGAGCTATTAGAAGCTTGACAGGAGCCGGTGCTGTTTTGGTGTCGAAAGACCCTCTCTTCTATTCCTTGCAATTAATGGTATTCGAGCCGCGGGTACAGTAGCTTGAGTGCTTTTTCTAAAGGGGTAAAGAGGAGTAGCAACTAGGGCTTGAAGTGCCAAAGTACACCTAAAAAGTTTACACCTAAAAGTTGTTAGAATGGCCGACAATAGTAAAGAGAGTAAAATTAATGTTGATAACTTTGATTTTGCTCATGAGCAAGCTACTAATGATGCTTCAATGCTTGTTAACTATCTTGTTTCTAGGATTTAACAAGCCATGGGCAATCCATCTCTCCAAAGTGAAGTGCAACAGCAGCTCCGTGCTCACGGGATTCTCCAAGCTCATCACCATGACGAGAGAACACCTAGGAAGCCTCCTTGTGAGACTACCAAAAGAGGTCTCTCTCCGATTCGGGAAGAAGAAGAGAATCCATATGAAGGGCTCAAGAATTTACTTCTTGATGATGCATCTCCTTCCCAAAGGAGAACTCAAAAGCCTCCACCGAAGGAACGAGAAAGAAGCGAGTCTCCCGCCACCTCGGCGGAGATGGCTCCACGAAGACGGCGGGCTAAACGCTCTCCATCACCACCAAAGCGGATAAGATCATCACACTCTTCTCCACGCCATAATTCAAAGTAAAAAGCAAGAGAAGAAAAAGGCGAGAAAGAGGACACCCTCTTCTCCATCTTCTTCATCCTCTTCCTCTTATGAAAGCTATGGTGAAGAAGATAAAGATCAAGACAAGAAAAAGGCGAGAAAGAGGTCACCCTCTTCTCCACCTTCTTCAAATTTTTCACCTTCTGAAGAAAGTGATGATGCAACCTTTGAACCATAAAAAAGAAGAGGTCATAGGAAATCCTATGCCGCATGGAAGAGGTCATCCAAGTTGAAGAAATTCAAAGAGGGAGGGAAGAGCATCTCTTTCCTTACCTATGATGGTACCTTTGGTGCTACGGACAAAGTCTTGGCCTTTATGCAACAATTCGATGCGGCGTTTGGAGATGAGGGCTTCACGGAGTCCTCTAAGCTACGCCATGTAGCTATGCACTTTCAAAAGTCCGCCAGACAATGGTGGTCTAGCCTACGAGCCAATGGTGAAGCTCCACGAACATGGAAGGCTTTAAGAGCTTCCATTATGAAGCAATTTTTGGCGACCGATGCCAAAGACAAAGTATTCACCGAATGGTGAAGCTTAAAGCTCTCTCCCAATGAATCCATCGACAAATATGTAGACAAGTTTTTGGACCTACAACTCAAAGACACTGTCTTCAAAAGGTTGGATTTTGGAGAGCAAAAGCAAAAATTTTGTGCGGGCTTAACCGAAGAAATGGCGGAGTATGTCAACTCCCAAAGACTACGTACCATATTGGCGGTAATACACCCCACTATGTTCACCTCTCGAATGAATTTCCAAACGGGGGCAAAAAGAAATAATAAGCCCCCGGAAAATAAGGGTTCCAATGAGCCTAAGGGGAAGGACAATGTCCAAAAGTCTCCTAAGGGCAACTCCAACAAAGCTAAAGAGAAGGGAGTTTACAAAGGTAAGAATAAACACTCTCCTGAAGAGCTTGAGCGTTATCGTAAAGATAACCGGTGTTTCAAGTGCGGCAAACAAGGGCATGTGTACCACGCTTGTCCCCAAAAGAACAACCGCCAAGATCCTCCTAGAGCTTCCTTGGTTGAAATCCAAGAGGAGGAGACTCACCAAACTCACCACAAAGGATCTCCTCTATGCCATGCTTGGGGAAAGGTAAGAGAACATGATGCTTTTATTCTCTTTGACCCTGGTTCTACTCACAATTTTATATCTATGGAGTTAGCCACCAAGCTAGGCATACAATCCTACGAGATGGGAGATGTCCTACCCGCAGACAGTGCCTTCAAGGGGCAAGAAGCTTCAGTCACTCCCTTAATTGGGAAATTGAGGCTTCATGTCCAAGGCTATGTGGACAAAGAGGACTTCTTTATCTCTCCTCTCAAGCATGAGGATGTAATCCTAGGGGCACCATGGTTTGACCGCCTGGCTGCCGATGTTAAATTTCTTGAAAGGAGAATCTCCTTTAAGTTCAGGGAAAAAGACATGTATATAGATGCTAAGGAAATGGGTAACACCATCCCCATTGTACATACACCAGCTTTCAACAAGTCAATAAAGAGCTCTATTTCCGTGTACATGATTTTTGTTAAAGATTCTCAAAATGAACCTAATGCTTTAACAAACGAAAATAAAAGCAACCAAAAGGAATTAGAGTTATCCAATTTTCTCAAGGGGTTTCAAGATGTTTTTATTGACGACATCCCTTGTGAACTACCTCCTAAACGAGGTAATGATGACCATGCAATTGAACTTCTTCCAGGAAGTTCACCGCCTAATAAACCTCCTTATAGAGTTTCTCAAGCTCAACAACCGGGAGATTATGCGGCAAGTGCATGAGTTAGTTGAGAAGGGCATGGTTAGGCCTAGCTCATCTCCATTTTGCTCACCTATGCTATTAGTGCAAAACAAAGACGGCACATATCGTATGTGTGTCGACTATAGAGCACTAAATAGGATCACTATCAAGAATAGGTTTCCCGTTCCACGGGTAGAAGACCCATTTGATAAGCTACAAGGATCGACCTACTTCAGTAGGGTTGACCTAAAGGGTGGCTATCATCAAATAAGGATAGTTGATCAAGACATTGTAAAGACCACGTTTTGCACTACATTTGGTCTTTACCAATACATTGTCATGCCTTTTGGCTTGACCAATGCACCAGCCACATTCAACTGCTTGATGGAGAAGCTGTTCAGGCCTCATCGAACCTTCACTGGAGTTTTCTTTGATGATATTATCATCTACTCTAATTCATTGGAGGAACACAAGGACCACCTCCAGGTAATATTTCAAGTTTTAAGAGAGAATAAACTTTATGTTAATCGAAAGAAAAGTGAATTTTTCTTGCAAGAGATTCAGTATTTAGGTCACATTATCTCTCAAGATGGCATCCAAATGGATCCATCCAAGTTAGAGGTAATAAAAGGATGGCCTAAACCCAGGAATCTTCATGAACTAAGAAGCCTTATAGGTATGTGTGCATACTATAGACGCTTCATAGAAAAGTTCTCACAAATTGCCGGACCATTACATGACCTAACAAAGAAAAGCGTTAGGTATACATGGTCTGCTAAGGAGAACAATGCTTTTGAAAAGCTTAAATAAAAGCTTATCTCTCAACCTGTGCTTACACTACTGGATCTCTCAAAACCATTTGAGGTCCAATGTGATGCTTGTGGTGATTGCCTTGGAGCTGTTTTGCTCCAAGAAGGGCACGCCATAGGCTATGAGAGCCGAAGGCTCGACCCTGTTGAGCAATCTCTAGGCATATACGAAAAGGAACTCCTTGCAGTTCTACATGCCTTAGACTCATGGAAGCACTATTTATTGGGGACTCCTTTCATTCTGCGAATGGATCACCAAAGTCTTAAGTACTTCATGACGCAGACCAAGCTCTCCGACAAACAAATGAGGTGGGAAAATTTCCTTTCGCAATTTCATTTTCATATTGCTCACATTGCTGGCAAGCATAATCAAGTAGCCGATGCACTCTCAAGACGGCCGAGAGTGAATGCGGTTTCCATAGCAACTCACAATGATCTATCTTCAATGATAGATGAGTATGCTATTGATCCTGATTTTAGAGATGTGATTTCAGCCCTTACATTAGGGAAGAAAGAAGAACCATTTACTTTACAAGATGGTTATCTTCTCTATGGCAATAGAATATGCGTTAGTAACTCCCTGAGTGAGAAAGTAATGTATGAATCTCATGCTCCCCCGTATGCGGGGCATAGAGGGATTCAATCTACCTTAAAGGGAATTGAAACATATTTCTATTGGCCTACCATGAAAGTGAACATACAAGAGTATGTTTCCAAATGTGTGGTATGTCAAAAGACAAAATTTGATAGAGGGAAGCAACCTGGATTGCTTCAACCCTTGCCAATCCCTAATTCACCATGGGAGAGCATATCCATGGATTTTATCTTTGGATTGCCTAAGTCTATCCATGGGAATACGGGAATATGGACGATAGTAGACAGGTTCAGTAAACAAGCTCATTTTATACCTGTCAAAAAGACTATCAAAGCCCATCAAATGGCAACCCTCTTCATTTCACAAATTTTCAAATACCATGGCTTGCCAATGTCCATAGTGTCGGATAGAGATCCTAGAATGACCAGTAATTTCTGGAAGGGTCTCTTTGAGAATTTAGGGACAAGGCTAAATTTCTCTTCGGCCTATCATCCACAAACGGATGGCCAAAGTGAAATAGCTAACCTAACAATTCTCGATCTACTAAAAGCGTATGTAATGGAAGTAGATCAAAGATCCCAATGGGAGAAGTACTTACCCTTGGTGGAGTATGCTTACAATAACACTGTACATACTTCCACGGGAAAAGCACCTTTTGAGGTAATTGAGGGAAGATCAAAAAGTCCCTTGCTACTTAAGGTACATGGGAAGATCTTCGCTGCAGATGAGTATAGCTGAGACCTACAAGAATCTTTCCAAAAGATTAAGGATGCTATCTCTATCTCACAGCAAAGGCAAAAGGCTACTGCTGACAAGCACAGAAGAGCCCAAGCCTTTAAAGAAAACGATTGGGTCTTGTTAAAGTTTCCCAAGGCTCGATTAAGGCACACGACGGGCAAGAATCCTACGGGTCACCAAAAGTACTATGCTAAACTAGCAAAAAGGTACTATGGTCCCTTCCACATTCTTAGGCCAATCAATGAGATGGCCTATCAACTCAAGTTGCCCAATCATTGGCTCATACACAATGCTTTTCATGTGAGCCTATTAAAGCCTTACAAAGGAGAGCCACCTCAAGAACCAACTATTGAAGACCCACCGGAGATCAAGGACCAAGAAGAGGTGCTTCAGCCCGAGTCCATTCTCCGACATGAAGACAAGGTACTAAGAGGCGGTAAGGCTATCCGACGATATCTTATTAAATTTAAGAATTATCCTTTTGAAGATGCTAGATAGATGCAAGGCATACAATTAAAGGATAACCTAAACCTTCTCAATGCTTACAATGCTTCCCAAGAGTAAGCAAATGTACAAAATATTAAAAATGAACAAAATTTTTGTCTTATAAGACTCTCTTTTTCTTTATTTGTGCATAAAAATGAAGTAGTATGCATGCTTAGATCAAGTTTGCGGAGACGACGTCTCCCAAACACCAAGTAGAGCTTGTCACTCTACTATGGAAGATTGATAGGACTAATGTGTAGACATGCTTGCGGCAGCCTCAGGCTCTCAAGCACCAAATGGACTAATCATCCATTGTGGAATGATGTCGTAGGGTAACATAGGGATCCTCTACCCGCTAAGAAAAGGACTCATGAACATGCTTTATCTTCTCTACACCATAGTCGAGGACGACTATGATTTCAAGAGAGAGGTAATGTCATAATAATCAATATCTAATTCTCTTAAATGATTTTCTCATATTAAACTGATCATTTAATGTGGGGAAGGCCAGGGGAGAAAAAGCTAGAATATTGGTTAAGCTAGCAGACCGGCCACAGTAGGGATCCAAAGGAGGGAAAATAGGGATCCAAAGGGGGGGCAATCTGCAAAAGAGCCATGTGCAACATTGGGCTAAAAACACCTAAGGTTTAGCCCATTAAGACTTCCAAAATGCTAAGGTTCCAAAATTCAAAGGTTGTGTCCAAAGGTCAACCCTAGGGAAAATTGGATGCTTTGTGTGTGCCCTAAAAGTCTTTGCACATCCCTACATGGGAGGGGGCGAGCCCTAAAGGTAGGGGATGAGAAAGAAATCCACACACACACACACACAGGCTCCCTTTACACAAAGGGAATGAGGGACACATGTCAGCTCCCTAGGCCAGATGCCCACAAGGTGTGCCCAATTTCTATTGGATGACCCTTGAAGTGGACCAATGAAAATTAAGCTAGAGTAAATCTAGTTTAATTAATTTAAAAACATTTAATAAAAGAAACCAATGAGAATTAAGTCTCCTAGAAGACTATTGGGCAGTCTCCCAAGGGGTCCAACGAGCATTCAGGAGCCCCATGGCTTGCTTGATTCCTATTGGCCAGGAGGCAAAGGGGTCCAATGAGACTTTAGTTTAATTATTTAATTACCTAAAGCTCTCACAAAAGGGGAAAGGGGGACACATGTGAGAAGGCTATCACTTATGCTGCTTAATTGTAATTGGCTTGACTTGGGGAGGGCCAATGAGGCTTCAGGAAGAGCATTTAGCAAGAGGGCTCGCCCAAGAGAGAGAGAGGGGGCTGATTTTTGCAAGGCATTATCACACACACACTCACACAAGCTCATGTGTGAAGAAAGAGAAGACTATCTCTTTCCAAGCTTTAATGGAGAACTCATCACCTACTCCAAGCTTGTGAGATAGAAGCCTACATCAACACTCTCTTGGCATGTGGATGCAAATCCAACCAAGAGCCAAGCTTCAATGCATGCTCATCTCCTCTACCAAGCTAATTACTAAGCTAAGCTATGCTACATATGAGTGATTATGTGAGGAGATGTACATCTTTCTCGTAAGATACTCCTTCTTCCTCTCAATCTACTCTCATACCCTGCTAGCTCTCACCATCTTCGAAGGTGTGTGAGGTCTTGGGTCTGAGAAAGGGGATAATTCAAGTTGTGTTTGTTAAGTGTTTTGCTTAGTGCATGAAGTTTCCATCTTCATTGCACTAGCTAGTCTTGAAGGAACACAAAGAATTGTATTGTACAATGTCTCTCTTGATGGGAGAAACCATAATACAAAGCCTTTTGGAGGTGGGACCGGCTCCATGAAAATCTGGTCCTCAACTGTTGTCAATAGCTTAATTGCTCTCTCTTTTGAAAGTATTGTCGATGCTATCTAACTAGGTGTTATGCTTTTTGTTGCTCTCTCCACCCAAGCACTCTTGTAATTCTCATTAGGAATCTACTCTAATGAAATGGCCACTATGTTCATGCTAATTTCCGCTACACATAAGTTATTAGGCCATTAAATGTTACATATGTCAAAGAAGGGAATGGAAACTCTTTCTTGTTTGGGCTACTTATCGTCTTTATCATTTTCTGATTTTCCCTTTTGTGAACACTATCAATATGGTAAGCAAACACGAGCACATCGTACACAGTCTTTTGACAAAGAAAGAAAGCCCTTAGAGCTTGTGCATAGTGATTTATGTGGGCCTATGCCTTCTAAATCCCATGGTGGTGCGTCTTATTATGTTACATTCATTGACGATGCAACACGACATGTTTGGGTTTATGCCATGAAGTCTAAAGATGAGACTTTTTCTTGTTTCAAAAAGTTCTTATCTAGTGTGGAAACTCAGTCTGAACATAAGTTGAAAGCTTTACGCTCAGACAATGGTGGAGAATATGTCTCCAAAGAGTTTGCAGACTTCTGTTCAAGTAGGGGAATTAAGCGCGAGTTTACAGCTCCTTATACCCCTGCACAAAATGGTGTTGCTGAACGAATGAATAGGACCATCCAAGAGAGGATTATGTCTATGCTATCACATGCTAATTTACCGCAAGCGTTTTGGGCTGAAGCATTATACACTGCTGTGTATTTGATCAATAGATCACCACATGCTTCATTACAATTTCGTGTACCTTTGGAGTTATTGTCTAAACATAAGTTGTCTTATGAAAAACTCCGTACATTTGGCTGCGAAGCTTATGCACATGTACCCAAGGAGTTGCGTGCTAAGCTTGACCCTAAGTCCAGGAAATGCATTTTTATTGGCTATGGTGTACAGATGGTCAATTTGGCTATCGTTTATGGGATCCGAAAAGTCGATCAGTAATCTGTAGCAGTGATGTTGTCTTCAATGAGACCAAGATGCATAGGCAGCCAACGAAAGAGGTTGAATTCCGGAAAGTGACGTTTTTCGATGTATCACCTTCTATACAGATAGCTCTAGAGCCAATTACTACACAGGCTAGTACAAGCTCTGATCAACCGAGGAGATCTCAAAGAGTCTCACATCCACCAGAACGGTTTGTTCCAGGCGTGGACTTTGTGTTGTTGATAGATAGTGGTGAGCCTTCTTGTTACAAAGAGGCCATGCTAGCCAATGATAAGGTTCAGTGGGAACATGCTATGAAGGGGGAGCTATCCAGTATTGCAAAGAACAAAACATGGAAACTTGTTCCATTGCGAAAAGGTAGGAAAGATTTGCCTTGTAAATGGGTTTACAAGAAGAAGATTGCATCCAATGTTGAGAATTACAAAGCTCGTTTAGTGGCCAAAGGTTTCAAGCAAGAATATGGTGTAGATTTCCAGGAATTATTTTCTCTAGTGGTCAAGATGATGACACTAAGAATGTTGCTTGCTTTGGTTTCCACTGAAGATATGGAGCTTGATCAAATGGATGTCCTTATAGCTTTCTTACATGGTGATCTCGAGGAAGAGATTTATAAGCAGCAACCTGAAGGGTTTGTGCTAAAGGGCAAGGAACATTTGGTCTGTAAGGTTTTGAAAAGTCTCTATGGCTTGAAGCAATCATCCAGACAATGGTATCAAAAGTTTGATGCATTTATGCGTTCCCTAGGCTATAAGCGCAATAATGAGAATCCATGTCTTTACGTGAAAAGACAACCAAATGGACAGCTTATTATGCTTATCCTTTATGTGGATAACATGCTTATTGCTGGTCATTCTAAGAAGGACATTGCTGACTTGAAAACCAAGATGAAAAGTCAATTCGACATGAAAGATTTGGGTGAAGCCAATCACATTTTGGGTATGCGCATTACTTGTGATCGTAAGAAGAGGTTGTTGTACCTTTCTCAAAAAGAGTATGTGCACAAGGTTCTTGATCGTTTCAACATGTAGAAGGGGAAGGCTTTGAGTACTCCATTGCCTGCATACTTGAAACCTAGCAAGAAAGACTATCCCAAATCTGCTGAGGAAAAAGCTACGATGGCTAAGGTTCCTTATGCTTCAGCTTGTTGTACTCTTATGTATGCCATGGTGGCTACAAGACCTGACATTGCACATGCAGTGGGAGTTGTCAGCAGATTTATGTCTAACCCTGGTAAAAAGCATTGGGATGCTGTCAAGTCGATTCTCAGATACTTGAGTGGCACTACAGATAGACAGTTATGCTATGGTCATGGAGAGTTATCCATTAAGGGATATGTAGACAGTGATTATGCAGGCTGTGTTGACAGTCGTAAATCAACTACAGGTTGGATTTACACATTTGCTGGTTCTGCCATTTCTTGGAGATCAGTTCTTCAAGATTGTACATCCATTTCCACTACAGAGGCAGAGTATGTTGCATTGAGTGAAGCATGCAAAGAAGCTATTTGGATTGCTCGCCTAGTGCAGGATCTTGGATTGAAGCAGTGCTTACCAGTTCTTCACTGTGATAGTCAAAGTGCTATTGCCTTGGCTAAAAATCCAGTGTTTCATTCTAGAACGAAACACATTGATGTGCGTTATCACTTCAGTCGTGAATGCCTGGCAAACAAAAGCCTTGACTTAGTGAAAATTCCTATGTCAGAAAACACAGCGGATGAACTCACCAAGAGTCTCTCCAACCATCAGTTTCAACATTGTCGTGAGTTGATGGGCATTGGGTAAGATAGAGACTTACTCATTCATTCTCTCTTTTGGCCTCTCACATTGGTCATCAAGTGGGAGATTGTTAGGTTTATGCTGGCCATGTCCGGCCGCCCATCTAACTGCTACTAACCCAAGTGTATAGTACACTTGAGCCACTCTTCAATATATGTGTACATTATAATTGGGGGCCTTAATCTTTGGCTCACCCCCTTCCATACGTGTGTCTGTGTGCTCTTTCTCCTTGCCCACAGCTTCTCCTTCACAGATCTTGCTTCATCAAAAAACAGGTGAGAAAATTGTTTCAATGGGTAAGAAACACACCATTGTTTTAATCAGGTGGTTGATTTTTGTCTTCTTTGATGTTTTTTCAGAGTCAAGCTGCTTCAAAACTATTGCCGATAAAGACACAGGGAATGATGCAGTGATGCCTGCATACAAGACACCTGTGGACGTTTTGCTTGATGAAAGTGTCCCTGGTAATGCTGAGAAACCTGTTTCGGAAACAACAGAAGTCAAGCTGCTTCAGAACTACTGTCGGTAAAGACACATGGAATGATGCAGTGACGCCTGCATACAAGACACCTGTGGAGGTTTTGCTTGATGAAAGTGTCCCTGGTAATGCTGAGAAACCTGTTTCGGAAACAACAGAAGAAGAACAAAACTTTGAGATAAAGGAGTAGAGTACGACTGGTGCTGAAGGGAAAACCCAGAATGAGGAAGACGATGTGTTGCTAGAAACTGGCGTGCGGGTGACAAGATCAAAGACCCCGAGAAAACGAGGCCAACATGGCAAGAGTAAGTTTTTTGATTGGTTAATTAACACTAGGTTGGTAATGGGACACTTTTATGTCCTGTTAAGTGACCATTTTCCTTGAATTATGTCAAGAGTTTCAAAATAGATTTTGAGGTGCTATCTGTCTAGAAAGTTGTCTCATGAGCTGTAAAAAACTCGACATTTTTTTGGAATATCAATTTCATCTTTAACCTTGTCCTTGCACAACATTTCACAACCTACACTATGTGAAAAAACGGGTCCTGTTTTTGGCTTTTTTCAACTTTTTTTGCAACTATACCACTCTAGAATTCATGTTTGTGAGGTCTATAATGCTAGAGAGCTATCTTTAGTAGTCCTCAACATGTCCTGATGCTTCTAGGGAGAAATAAATGTTAAAGTTGTAAGTTATGACCAAATTACAAAAATTGTCAAATCCTGTTTTTTAGCCAATTTTAGCTCTTCGATGATTTTTTTGGTGGCTTTCATGATATCCAAATGCAGTTTTGATTTTCTATGTCGCATATTGTAACATAAAGCTAATATTCCTTGAGTTTTGGGGCACCTAATACCCTATTTTGCATAGTAGACAACGATGGTTGATTTTTTCAATTATAGAAGAAAATGAAACATTCTAGTATATCAAGTATAGATTTTTCAATCATTGTTAGTTTCTTGTGACAACTACATGCATTTTGTAGGTAGTAACCATATCTAGTCATAAGGATCAAATTTGGCTAGATATTGAATAGTTTCTATGGGATTCTACAACTCATAATGTTGAACCCAGTTTTTTCATGTTTGTTGTATTTAGCACTTCATCTTTGTCCCCAAGATTCCCCTTGGTAAGAGATGTATTATTCTTTTGACATGCTCCATGGCTCCTTATGAACCTAAAGGACAATAGGGAACTAAGAAAACATGCATATATTATTTGTATTGAGCGTGGCTATAGAAACTTTGATGATAGGTTTGCAGAATGGTAGAAATTCAACTTTTTTGTACCTATTTCTTTTGGAAAAACAAAAAATAGTGAGTGAGAAGCAATCATATGTTCTGATCACCAACCCATTGAAGTTAACTAGGGAATTTATCTCAAGTCCTACAAAAACAATTAATCTTATTTTTATGCAACAAAACGTAAGAAATGACTGTTTTGATGAAAATGTACTGGTCCATCAACTTTGGAGGCTTGGTATAACCAAAAGATGAGAAATTTTACAAGTTTCTTATTTTTTACATGTGTAGTAGACCTTGAACTATAACCTCATGGAAGGATTTTACAAAATGAGTGGATCTACTATGGTTTTAGAGGTTTTTTTCAAAACCCTGAAAGGACACTTTTATGTCTTGTTAGGTTACCAACCTAGTGTTAAGGCTCTAATAAGTGATCTTTGGCTGCACAGCTTTCTAAAGCTGATGGTCGTGTAGATGTCAGGCTGGAGGGAAGTCTCGAGGAGACCCTTGCTCAGCATATAAGAAAGGCAAAAACAAATAATCGAGAAGATTGCAGATGAGAAGCCTAAAATGGAGCAAAAAAGCAAGGAAGAGGAAGAGACCCAGGGGCAACCAAAAGAGGAGATGGACATAGAAGACACTAAGGAGATGCAGAATACCGGCACAAGTTCTGACACTAAACCCAGAGCCTCCAAAAGATTATAGTTTGCCCCCCCTATGTTTCTTTTTATGTAACCACTTCTGAAATTAATATAACTTTCTTTCCCATTCGACGTCTCTTTCATCTTGTGCCTAATTTTTGAACATTGTTTATTTTTATTGTATGATATCAATATGTAGATATGTCCTAATTGCATATTTAAATTTGAGTCTTGTGTAATTTTGCATCTGCAGATATGTTTTCAGTTGAAGAATGGCGCCTTGCAGATAGGTTCAAGGCTGACAAGTAGAATGGCAGGGCTGACATTCGTGCAATATGGAATTGCGTGTTGTCTCCTGCAGTGCTCGTGTTTCCTCTATGGTATAGACTAATTAAAAGAATCCCACTGATATGGCCAAGGCCGCCACCTCCGTTGAGCGTCCAACGTAGGGTTCTCATTTTGGACCTTAATGGATTACTGCTCAAGAAATTTGAAGAAAAATATGGTGAAGAATTGCCCTACTGGCTAGAAATGTGGTATGTTGTTGAAGGGGATACAAAGATTTGGGTAAGGCCCACTGCAGAAGTGTTTCTATTTTTTTTTTCAAATGGTTCGAAGTGTGGATATGGAGATGCTGCGAGTTTGAGAAGCTCAAACGCACGCTAGCGACAGTGTTCCATGACCACCACAAAAGATTCAATAGAGTGGTAAGTCACGCGCAGTGCACAAGGGCCCCTTTTAAATTAGGCGCGACAGATAAACCGGTGTTCCACAAGAATCTCGAAAATTTTCTTGACCTACCACCTGACACACTTATCTTTGATGATTTTGGATATAAGCTAATGTTTAATCCATTGGGGTCATTTCTTGTTTTTCCCAAGCTAGAAAAGCAGTCTAAAGAAGTGAGCGCCTGCTTTCTATCAACCACTATCATAAACTGGTTGGCACACTGGTTGATCTCTAAGGACAGAATTGAGTATACAAAGAGGACTGTAATTTGTGAAGACGGACAACCTGACGACACCTATGTGCGTCGTTTTTATTGGAAATGGCGGATTGACTTTTTTTGGAAGAAAAGAACATATTTTTGTAATAAAAAAAAGCTTCATAAAGTCTGTGAATTGGGGGACTTTTGTCGATGGATGTAAATGGAGAATTACTAAGCCTTCTTGTCAATCAATGTAACATACTTCATATATAATACATTTGTACAAGCAAGTTACACGGAAATCCATTGTATTTTATATTTGAAGTATCTTGCAAATAAAAGGAGAGAGGGAGAGGGACAGAGAGAGAGAGAGAGAGAGAGAGAGAGAGAGAGAGAGAGAGAGAGAGAGAGAGAGAGAGAGAGAGAGAGAGAGAAAGAGAGAGAGAGTCTGATACTGAGAAGTGACTGGTATGATACCGGTATGATACTGAGGAGTGACTGGTATGATACTGAGAAGTGACTGAGAAGAGAGAGAGAGAGAGAGAGAGAGAGAGAGAGAGAGAGAGAGAGAGAGAGAGAGAGAGAGAGAGAGAGAGAGAGAGAGAGAGAGAGAGAGAGAAAGAGAGAGGGAGAGGGACTTGTATGATACCGGTATGATACCGAGGAGTGACTGGTATGATACTGTGAAGTGACTGGTATGATACTGAGAAGTGACAAAGACACAAACACACACACACACACACACACACACACACACACACACACACACACACACACACACACACACACACACACACACACACACACAGAGAGAGAGAGAGAGAGAGAGAGAGAGAGAGAGAGAGAGAGAGAGTGAGAGGGAATGTATGATACCGTTATGATACTGAGAAGTGACTTGTATGATACCGGTATGATACCGAGAAGTGACCGGTATGATACTGAGAAGTGACAAAGAGAGAGAGAGAGAGAGAGAGAGAGAGAGAGAGAGAGAGAGAGAGAGAGAGAGAGAGAGAGAGAGAGAGAGAGAGAGAGAGAGAGAGAGAGAGAGAGAGAGAGGGAGAGGGAATTGTATGATACCTGTATGATACTGGTAAGTGACTGGTTTCAAACACAGTTCAGTTTACAGTTAAAGGAATATATACACAAAATTATGCATTATGTATTTCTTAAGATGGTTAGAACTCAAAAGGCATTTTCATAATAATCAATATCTAATTCTCCTAAATGATTTTCTCATATTAAACTGATCATTTAATGTGGGGAAGGCCAGGGGAGAAAAAGCTAGAATATTGGTTAAACTAGCAGACCGGCCACAGTAGGGATCCAAAGGAGGGAAAATAGGGATCCACAGGGGGGGCCATCTGCAAAAGAGCCATGTGCAACAATGGGCTAAAAAGACCCTAAGGTTCAGCCCATTAAGACTTCCAAAATGCTAAGGTTCCAAAATTCAAAGGTTGTGTCCAAAAGGTCAACCCTAGGGAAAATTGGATGCTTAGTGTGTGTACAAAAGTCTTCTTCAAAGCCTACAAAGGAGGGGGCGAGCCCATTTAGTAGGGGATGAGAGAGAAAGCCACACACACACACACAGGCTCCCTTTACACAAAGGGAATTAGGGACACATGTCAGCTCCCTAGGCCAGATGCCCACAATGGGTGCCCAATTCCTATTGGAAGACCCTTGAAGTGGACCAATGAGAATTAAGCTAGAGTAAATCTAGTTTAATTAATTTAAAAACATTTAATAAAAGAAACCAATGAGAATTAAGTCTCCTAGAAGACTATTGGGCAGTCTCCCAAGGGGTCCAATGAGCATTCAGGAGCCCAATGGCTTGCCTAATTCCTATTGGCAAGAAGGCAAAGGGGTCCAATGAGAGTTTAGTTTAATTATTTAATTACCTAAAGCTCTCACAAAAGGGGAAAGGGGGACACATGTCAGAAGGCTATCACTTATGCTGCTTAACACCCATTGGCTTGACTTGGGGAGGTCCAATGAGGCAAAATCCATACCAATTTAGCAGGAAGGGCTCGCCCAAGAGAGAGGGGGGGCTGATTTTTGCTTGGTATTGACACACACACACACTCACACTTGACCATGTGTGAAGAAAGAATACTCTATCTCCTCCCAAGCTTTAATGGAGAGCTCATCACCTACTCCAAGCTTGTGAGATAGAAGCCTACATCAACACTCTCTTGGAATGTGGATGCAAATCCAACCAAGAGCCAAGCTTCAATGCATGCTCATCTTCTCTACCAAGCTAATTACTAAGCTAAGCTATGCTAATATGAGTGATTATGTGAGGAGATGTACATCTTTCTCGTAAGATACTGCTTCTTCCTCTCAATCTACTCTTATACCCTGCTAGCTCTCACCATCTTCGATGGTGTGTGAGGTCTTGGGTGTGAGAACGGGGATAATTCAAGTTGTGTTTGATTAAGTGTTTTGCTTAGTGCATGAAGCTTCCATCTTCATTGCACTAGCTAGTCTTGAAGGAACACAAAGAATTGTACAATTGCACTAGCTAGTCTTGAAGCTAGTCTTGTACAATGTCTCTCTTGATGGGAGAAACCATAATACAAAGCCTTTTGGAGGGGGGACCGGCTCCATGCAAATCCGGTCCTCAACTGTTGTGAATAGCTTAATTTCTCTCTCTTTTGAAAGTATTGTTGATGCTATCTAACTAGGTGTTATGATTTTTGTTGCTCTCTCCACCCAAGCACTCTTGTAATTCTCATTAGGAATCTATTCTAATGAAATGCCCACTATGTTCATGCTAATTTCCGCTACACATAAGTTATTAGGCCATTAAATGTTACAGGCATACTATTGTAGATAGACTCACTGACATCAAGTGATATTGTATATAGTTTTGAGTTGCTGGGATGGGGTATCATGGGGATTTTGATTGCCCGAACAAGATGTGAATATATGAACACCTCTGGATTTTTGTCCAAAAGATCGTAGGTTTGCTCATTTATCATACAATAGTAAAACCCTTTGATAGCATAGGATCCTCGCCCAACGATATTGCCCCAGTCATCTTCAACATCTGAATGAAACTCCTCAATAGTTACAGTGAATTTCACTATATAGAAATCCACTTTTTCTTCATTGTCATTTGGTGCGGGAACAACAAAATTATCACCAACAATAAGAGCTTGACTGAGGGTGTCATAGTGTCCTTCATATGCTGCATCCTCATTTATTTCATCGTCATCGTCTTCCCCTTCTTCTGGAGGCTCCAAAATAAGGTATGTCCAGAAAGGAACGTGTGACTTGCTCACACATCTCCTCCACTTTTCCTGTTTACATGCACTATAGAAACAAGACAGCGAACGTGTTCTCAAAGCAGTTGTATCATGCTCTGAATATGTAGAAATAGAGTGCATTGAGCGGGTATTTTTTACAGCCTTCACATCCCAATTTTCCCCCTTTCGACATCCCCCAATTCAATCACCCAAAAAATCCTGCTTACATAACGGGCCTGGGATGCATAGGTGGCTGTAGCACCATCTGACAAGGTCCGTCTCAATAATGCCACAACATCTGCAGCATAGTCTATCTTTGGGCAGTTTGGCTGCAATTGGTATTGAGTTAAAGACCTTTTTATCACTTCTCCCGCACTGTCGTGTTCTCCCTTACCATGGCCAGATCCAAAAAAGTTCCAAGACATTTTCCATCCCGTAAAAACGCTGTATCTACATTTTATTCAATGGATAGAAGAAGATTAATATACTCTTGGCACGATAAAATTACCAAAAAAACACGTATTATAATATTACTAATGTTAGACAAGCATTTTATTACAACTTTAATGCCAATATTATAGGTCTCTATATTAAAACCATCTTCAGATAATGTTTGTTAGAACATGGTATACCTGGCAAGGAAATAGAATGGTCTTCTTGCTTTGAATTGTGAAGCTACTCCATCAGACCATACCCAATGATGCCTTATGTTTAGACCAAATTGCTTTAGCCATTCTGCATGTTTTAGAAAAAAGTGTTTGAACAAAATGTGTGTCATGTTGCTTGTCATCTGAAATGAAGAAGTGAATTGTCTTGTGGATGTCACCTGCATAATATAAAAATCATAAATTATTGAAGGCTTAATACAAAAGAGATAATATTGATCTAGGGTAGGGTCGTTAGCTGCAATTCAGAAATATGTTATGTGCACAAAAATAGTTACTTGATTTGAATACCAGTGCATGGACTGAATCTCATTTTGTTCTTTGAAACTATAATTTTCAGCAAAGTCAACAACTGACACAACAACATCTTTTGGAAATCTTTGTATACATTCCTTATATTGTTTTGATTGCCATCTATACACAAAATTATGCATTATGTATTTCTTAAGATGGTCTTTGAACATGACTGAGAGATCCTGGCATGATATTTCCTTATGCGATAAGACTTTCCTTTTCTTCTTGTGACCGTCACGTGCAGTTCCTACTGCTAGGTCCTCAAAATTATTCACCACAATCTTTTTAGCAATAAATGCAGCCTCTGCAGCACAAAAATCTAACTTATCCGGGCCACACCTTTTACATTGACCACTCAAGCAGGCAAGGGCATGGAAGGTGGACGTATCTGATTTTGGACACAGTATAGAGTCCAATAAGGCTGTTACACTCTTGATAGGGTTTTTTGGTGCCTTGCATCCACCATTGTCTTTGCATATGTTGCATTGACATTGGCAAGCTTTTCCATGTAGACCGAATACAGAACTTCGCATGTGATTTATGGCATCCTTTAGGAAGAACATTTGAACATGTGAAATACAACAGCAAGTATATCGGTCTCTCAATTTCCACACAAAATATGGCTTCATGTACTCAAACACACGCTGCCTTATTACAATTTCAGGGTATTGTTCTTTGAAGTTGAGAAAGAGCTCCACCTACAATGAAAAACATATATGGCTAAAGAACATTGAAGAAAACTGTAGGTTTTTATTATCTTTGAAGAAAACTGCTACATTACTATAAACCAGTATTTTTATTTCAAACCAATATGTTTTTTCACTTAATTGGTTAGGCAAACCAGTACATATGAACACATGTCCTTGGTACGTACCAATGGTATATAAGTATCAACCAGTTCAAATGTTCTTACTGCTGATGTAAACAAGTCTTTTCATTTAAAACTGGTATGTTATTTACCTAACCAGTACATGTGAGCACTTAACCATGATATATACCAGTGAGAAATAAGTGTTAAAAAAAAAGAACACATGTCCTTGGTACGTACCAGTGGTATATAATTGTCAACCAGTTCAAATGTTCTTACTGACGTAAACCAGTCTTTTCATTAAAAACCGGTATGTTATTTACCTAACCAGTACATGTGAGCACTTAACCACTATGTATACCAGTGAGAAATAAGTGTTAAAACAAATGAACACATGTCCTTGGTACATACCAGTGGTATATAAGTGTCAACCAGCTCAAATGTTCTTACTGTTGATGTAAACCAGTCTTTTCATTTAAAACCGGTATGTTATTTACCTAACCAGTACATCTGAGCACTTAACCACTATGTATACCAGTGAGAAATAAGTGTTAAATTTTTTTACTGGATATGTAAACCAGTATTTTCCTTTTAAACCGATATGTTTTTTACCTATCTGAAATGACAAACAGTACATGTGAACACTCGACCAGTACATGTGAACACTTAACCACGATGTATACCATGTGAGAAATAAGTGTAAAAAGTTTTTCTTTGGTTATGTAAACCAGTTTTTTACCTAAATGGTATGACAAACAGTACATGTGAACACTCGACCAAGATGTTTACTGGCATAAAATGTGTAAATGGTTTTAAATCTATTTACTGGTTATGTAAATTAGTATTGTAATATCAAACCACTATTAGCTTTTATATAACTGGTTATGTAGTATGTCTACTACATACCACATATACACTTGACAGGGCTGTAAACTACTGTGAAAATGTGTTAACTAGTTGAAATTAATTTACTCATTATATAACCGGTCTTTTCATTTCAAAACGGTATTAGTAAGTGCATAATTGGTCGGGTTAACTAGTACATCTTTCACATACCACATATATACACTTGACCAAGTTCTATACTAGTGGGAAAAAAGTGTTAACCAGCTAAAATTAATCTACTGGCTATGTAAATCAGTTTTTTCATTTAAAATTGTTACTAGTTATTACATAATTGGTTAGGTTAACCTAGCACAGAGAACCTAGCACAAACCTTATAACTTCCTTATTTCCATTTATAACTTCCTTCATATCCAATTTCATATCTACTCTTATCAACCCAGTTATAGTGAATATAGGTCATGAATGCAAATATTAGAAAACAAAAATGGATATAGTGAAGCAAGTTATTACCTGAGATTGTTCAAGAAGATGCACACGATGTTTGACATATGAATTTCTTCCAATATGCTTTTTGCACACATCCTTCTTATTGGGTGAAACACGAGTGTTAGACATCCAAAAAGAGAAGATCAACTCTTTCTCATCAGGTGTTATGAAACCACGATCCATGGACTGTCGAGCACACAAAGAGATTGGCAAATTTCCATTACCTGCTGCCCTCAACCGATTCTTTGCCGCTATGAAGTTCCTCTTGTGAAAATTTAGCCATTTAGATGCAGCTGAAACATTCACTTTTGAGGTAGATGTACACTCAACATTCATAAGCATTGTGGTGATGAACCTTTTAAGAAAGAGCTCCTGTCTGCTCTTGGGTAATTTGATTGCATCTATTGTGTTGCGTATGGCTTCAACGAAGGTTGTTTGTGCCTTGGGCATTTCAAGGTCTCCAAGAGAAGGATGATTGACAAACTTGCACAAAATATCTGAGCATGATGCAACATCGAGGGCCTTTGTACGCCGATTGAAGAGCATAACAAGGCCATTGCAAAGTCTTTGACGCTTTGCATCATTAGCACCATTTTGATCATTATCTTCCTCACGTGCTACCTGCTCAAGCTTGTTCTTAGCACGCTGCCCCTCTTTCTCCTAGCAGGATATTCCTTGACCGCATCAACAACATACCTAGCACACAGTTCACAGTGAGGCTGAGAGCAGTCACATACAGTGTGAGATTCTTGCTCCATGCTAGAGAGGGAGAGATTGAGCGAGGTGATAGGCCTACAGAGAGCAAGAGCAGTATATGATAACAATAGATGTGTGATAGGCCTACAAAGTAAAACAACAATCTGTGCTCCAACACAGAGAGTTAAAGAGAGACAGGAAAACGAGAGAGCGGGAAGACAAAGAGCTGGTTGACGCGCATAGTTAAGAGCTACAGAGCCGTCTTCTATATTTGAAAAAGAGGTGTGGAAATAGTAATGGTGTAAAGAGTTGGCTGACGTGCATAGTTAAGAGGTAGAGAGACGTCTTCTATATTTAACAAAAAGCTGTGGAAATTCTATATTTAATTAAAAATCTATTCAAAATAATATATCAAATTGAACTAATGTAGATGGTTTTATGTACCGGTTATAAAACCTCTGTCCGGGACAAGGTTTTTGGTCCACCTATTCATGCATCCACCCAACTAGCATATTGTGTCTGCTAGCCACCATACCCACTATGCTAACTAACATACAAACTAAGCTAATTAGAAAAAAAATCATGCTTTTAGTGTCTCACAACATGCCAACAAGCATACAATGTCATGAATAACATAATTGGGTATGCTAATTAACAAACCCAAAATACTCAGCACATATGCTAACTGACATAATTGGGTATGCTAACTATAATTGTGTATGCTAATTAGCATACACAATATGCTAGCCAACATACACACAATGCTAACTAGCATATAGACTATGCTAATATGATACATAGAATAACTAGCATGTATGCTTACTAGCATAGCCAGGTATGCTAGCCAAGACACCGAGTATGCTGGATAGCATAACTGGGTATGCTAGCCAAGATACCCAGTATGCTGGCTAGCATAGAGACTATGCTAACTAGCATACATAGCATAATAAGCATGTATGCTGACTACTATGTATGCCAATTAGCATACACATTATGTTGGCCAACATACACACTATGCTAACTAGCATACAAACTATGCTAACATGTGTACATAGAATACCTAGCATGTATGTTAACTAGGTATGCTATCCAACATACACAATTAGATGATTATCATACCCAATTAGATGATTATCATACATAGACTATGCTGGCTAGCATACAAAATAGCATCTATGGTAACTAGCATAACTGGGTGTGCTAGCTCACATGCAGAGTACCTTGTATGCTAACTAGCATACATAGCATAACTAGATGTATGCTAACTAGCATACACAATAGCATTTATGCTAACTAGAAGTAAGTATGCTAAATAGCATAAGTGGATGTGCTAACTAAACATAGTATGCTAGCCACCATACCCTCTATGTTAACTACCATACTACAAACTCTACTGACTAGCATACAGACTTTGTTAACTAGCATACATAACATAATTAGGATGTATGGTGACTAGCATAGATAGAAGCATGTCGGGCCATATCTTGTGAAATGTTAGCATACTTTTTGGTCATGTAAGAATTATATGAATGCAATGGTAGCATTGAGTGTTGCTTTTCACACTCAGTAAGCTAGCAATCTAGAGCGCTGATAGTATAGATAGTTGTAACCATCATGAATGGTACTTTGTATGCTAGTTAGCATACCTGGTTATGCTAGTCAACAGACATGCTTCTATGTATGCTAGTCAACATACATGCTAATTATGCTATGTATGCTAGTTAGCAAAGTCTGTATGCTAGTTAGAAGAGTCTGTATGCTAGTTAGCATAGGGAGTATGGTGGCTAGTATACTGTGTTTAGTTAGCATACCCAATTATGCTATGCATACCTACTTATGTTGGTTAGCATAAGTGCTATTGTGTATGCTAGTTAGCATACATGTTATTTATGGTATGATATTTATGGTATGTATACGAGTTAGAATGGTGTCTATGGTGGCCAGTATACCCAATTAACCTAGTTACTGTATCCAATTATGCTAGGTAGCATACATGCTAGTTATTCTATGTATGCTTGTTAGCATACTCTATATGCTAGTTAGCATAGTGTGTATGTTGGCTAGCATACTGTGTATTCTAGTTAGCATACCCGGCCATGCATACTCAGTTATGCTAGTTAGAAAACCTAGTTACTGGATATTATAAACAAAAAATCCATACATATTTCACACAAGAGACACAAAACCAACTTTATGATAAAACTGCATTATTTACAGCAATAAGTATATTGAAAATCTAGTGGTTACAACTCAAAAGTTGAAGGGCATGCTATTATAAATTGCTTCATAGCTTTCTGTGGTGATTGTGTACACCTGCCTTGTCCTTGGGATGTGCTCCATATGTATTTTAATACATTGCACTAGATGTAAAAGTAGGTGGACAATGGGCTTCTTGTCGTCTAGTTTGAAGGTGTATGCATCTAGTTGCTTGAAATATAGTCCTTGCACAACATATGCGCCTCTATCAATTACATTCCTCCATTCATCAATGTACCCCTTCTCCAACTTCTCCGTTGTTGCTACGTACTTGACCAGGTAGAAATTCACATCATTGGCATTGGTTGAAGCATCTAGATTTACAGCAAAAATGTCGCCAACACATAGAGCGCTACTCAACACATCATGATGACCTTTGAATGTTTAGGCATCATAGTGGACAACTTCCTCTATTGGAACTTCATCCGTGAGATGGAAGAAAGTCATAATGTATCTCTTAAAGGTAGCCATGGAGTACCAAAAACTTTGAATCAACCATTAATCAAAGATTTTTTTTTAAAAAAGTATTAGAATACCTCAAAAAGGTAGTCTTAGAAGTACCTAAGAGTTTAAATGGGCTATCTAGGTACTTTGGAGATAGAAAAAAGTCATAGAGTACCTCTCAAAGGTAGTCATGAACTACCTTCAGGGATTTCAATAACGTAATCACAAACATGTGAACATGTTAATAACGTTAGATGATTACACCTCAAAAACACATAATCATGCTAAATATTAACACTAGAATGGTAACAGGACACTTTTATGTCCTTGGACACTTTTGTGTCCTGTTAAGTGACCATTTTGCTTGAATTATTTGAAGAGTATGAAAATGAATTTCTAGGTGCTATATATCCACAAAGTTGCCTTATGAGCTGAAAAAAACTTAGAATTGTTTTTGGAGTATCGATCTCACCATTAACCTTACTCTTGCACAACATTTTTGAACCTAAACTGTGTGAAAAAACGGGTCCTGTTTTTGGCTTTTTTTCACTTTTTGGCAACTATACCACTCTAAACTTCATGTTTGTGAGGTTTAGATGGATAGAGGTTAGGCCTTCATAGTTCTCAACATGTTTTGATGCTTCTGGGGAGAGCTAGTGTTAAAATTGAAAGTTATGACCAATTTACAAGAATTGCATAATCCTGTTTTTTGGGCAAAATTAGCACTTTTATGATTTTTTTGGTGGCTTTCTTGATATCCAAATTCAATTTTGATTGTGTAAGTGCAATGTATAACATAAAGCTAATCTTCCTTGAGTTTTGGGGGACCTAATATGCTATATAGCATAGTATATGATGATGGTTGAGTTTTTCGATTGCTGAAGAATACGATACATTTTAGAGTAGCAAGTATAACTTTCTCAATATTGCTAGTTTCTTAGGCCAATTGTGTGTATTTTGTAGGTAGTAACCATATATAATCATATACTACAAACTTGGCTAGATATTGAGTAGTTTCTATGGGTTTCTAGAGGTCATAATGCTAAACCCAGTTTTTTCATGTTTGTTGTATTTAGCACTTTATCATTGCCCCCAAGGTTCCAATTGTAAGAGATCCATTATCCTTTTGACATGCTCCATGGCTCCTTTTGAATCCAAAGGCCCAAAGGGAACTAAGAAAACATGTATATAGTATCTGTATTGAGCGTGACTATAGAAACTTTGATGATAGGTCCGCAGAATGGCAAAAATGCAACTTTTTGTACCTATTTTTCTTGCCCAAAAAATAATTAGTGAGGTAAAAGCAACCATATGTTTTGGTCACCAACCCATTGAAGTTAACAGGGCATTTTATCTCATGTCCTACAAAAATCCCCACTCTTATTTATATGCAATCAATTGTAAGAAATTGCTGTTTTGGGCAAAATGCATTGGTCCATCAACTTTGGAGGCTTGTAGTGACCAAGGGATGAGAAAAATTACAAGTTTCTCATTTTTTCCATATGTAGTAGTTATTGAACTATAAGCTCATGAAAGGATTTTTCAAAATGAGTGGATCTACTATGGTTTTGGAATTTTTTTCCAAAACCCTGAAAGGACACTTTTATGTCCTGTTAGGTTACCATTCTAGTGTTAACAAACCCTCTTATTAACCTGTGAAATCCACCTTAGCGAGTAAGCCCACTAGGCCTATCGGGGTATTAAAAGAAGCTCAAAAGGCCATTTTTTATAAAGTAAAAAGTATGCCCTTTTTTACCTTTTTGACTAGACAGAACCCTAAGGAGTGTATCCTTATGTCGGGTATAATTATTTCTCCTTGTGAACTGACCTAAAGCTACTGAGTCATAGGTCCTAATTTTGGGTCGAACGCGATTCTTAATATGGTATATACATATTAAAAGAATGAAAACCTTGACCTGCTCATTACAGAAAATCCACTGGTCTATTAAGGGGCTATGCTTGACAAAAGGGGCTCCAAGTAAGTGTGAATTCTCCACATACAAAGACACTAGCATAAATATATTTGTTGAACTAGTGTTATGTGCATGATCGCACGCTAGTGTGTATACACAAACCACATCAAAAGCCATAAATGCAAGACCACATGGGGTACTAATCTTGGAACAAAGATTGCCACCTACAAGTGGCTCACATTGGTATAGCCAAAAAGTGTTAAAGCTAGAAGTGGATAGAAGCCAAGCTATGGATTTCTACATGTGGATACCAATGTACAAGGATGGGTACAAAGATCAAGGTCAGCTATAGGTATCCAGAAGTGTATGTTGTTGGTGGTTTTCTACCAAAACATTCTATTTTGGGACTAGTTAGGATGACTACTCAAGGTGTCTAAAAGTGGAGAGATAGTATTTCTTAAGGTGGTCTTCAAATTGCTCCGCAAGTTGGTCCAAGCTGCTCTTCAATCGGAGCTATAATGCTCAAGATATTACATGTAGAGGAAAGAAGTTGTTAGAGTAAGCCCACGCTAGTGGCACCACATAGGAAAGATCCCTAGTCTACTAGGATGGATGAAATGATGACTCGGTCCAATAGGAAGAGGATGCAACCTCTCTAGCCAATGGATGTAAACTACCAAGCCTATATTAGAGGCTATTTTTTGATTAATCTTTGAACTTTGAGTTTTAATCATTGTGTCTATATTCTCTTGCTTTATGTTGTTGACCTTGGCATAGATCCAACCCTAATTTTCATTACTCTAACCCTAACCCTAACACAATGGTGAGCTTGAGACTTCACCCTCCATAGCCAATCTCATCAGTGTGGATCAAGGGTAGATCACCTATTCCTTATATATATACAAGTGGTATCAAAGTCGACGGTTTGCATCTATGCTAAATTAACTCCTCTATTTTTCTCTCCCTAATCACTAATCCCATTGATTAATCTTGGGCACATTCTTGGCAATAACAATGAACCACTACCCTTCTTAATCAATTAATTGGTGATTAATACATTCAATAATCTTGTTTGTGTGTGCAATTTCAATTTTTGTGCATTCTTTTGTGTTCATTTTTAGCTATTTTATAGTCCCATTTCTCTCATTGTAGGCATCATTTCCTTGTGAAATTTGTGTGTGTGCGGTGTGCTTCCCAATGCCACTCCTACAAATCTATCAAAAGATGTGCATTTTTAGCTTCAAAAAACAATCTTTAATCCCTGCATTTGGACATCATTAGCCGTTCTTAATTGTTTTCTCTATTTAGGTGTGTGAAGGCCTGCTCTCTTTCTCTTTCCATACACACACACACACACACACACACACACACACTGACAAACACATACATGTACACACATATACATACACTACACACATAAGCACACACACAATCACATACGCACCAACAAAGCACACACACGACATGCACAAGAAGCAGAAAAAGCAAAGAAAATGGATATCGATGCATCGACAAACGACACCAAATACACGCAATGGCGACAACAATTCAAAGAAAGACGTCGAAGGCATGCCCCAACCAACACTGGAATTGACGAGCGTGCTACATCAATGCACCAATAAAGCGTGCGATTCACTAGCATCTCATCCAAGACGCATTTCCTAAAACCATTTGTATATTCCACCTCTCTCTAGGTGATGGTCACAGAGGCCGACCTAGGAGAATAACATTTTCATTCTCCCAAAACAAAGCACCAGTCAACCATTCGGGACCCGGCTGCCTACTTTGCCTCTCCGGCTTAGGACCCTAAACCTAATTAGTTTGTACTAAACTAAGCAGCTTGCACCTATAAAAGAGCACTGAGAGGCCACTATCGGGGAGAGTTGGCACTTGAAAGAGAATTCATGCACACACACCGACTCCAAGGGTCACTATGCACAGGAGTACGATCTTCGCACACGTGAAAATTCCCTAGAGAACGCACTATAGGCTCTCTCTCTCTCTCTCTCTCTCTCTCTCTCACACACACACACACACACACACACACACACACACACACACACACACACACACACACACACACACACACACACACTAGTATACTAGTTAAAAGTGTTTTTTTAAAAGAAAAACTCTCTCTCCCCCCCTGGTTGCATAATAAAGACATACTCGGACTTGGTCCCCACCTAAACCAGAGCGTGAAGTATCATCATTACAAGGGTAGGCGGCCCCTATCCACTCTCGATCACCTTCCCCAGGCTATGGCGCCTACATGCTCACGCAGATTGAGGGAGGTCGATTGCATTCAAACTTGAGGGCTCTGGGAGCGTGCATACATCCTTTATAAACAAAGGTGAGGGCATACTCTGGCCCTCACTTAGCCCTGGAGTAGGTTTCTTTTCTGCTCATTTTTTCATTGCTGTTTGATCTTGATAAAATGGAGCTTGCAACTCAAGAGACTCAGGTACCTTACTACAAAGCTTCAGTGTTTTGTTTTAATGTTGTTGCAGTACCTTGCATAGTAAGAAATATATCGTCTGCACTGTGTATATGTCCTAAGCTTGGAGAGACAAACTCCTTTGCCTAGCATTTGAGAAAAATAAGGAAGCTTTTTGAAGCACTTGCATGTAATCTAAGTGTCGGTTCTGAGAAAAACCGCTGCATAATCATAACATGGGCGTTATTGTTGACCTTGGGATTGATTGTTCATAAAAGTTCTACTTGACTGGTCTTTTCGACACAACTTTGCTTGACTGGTTTTTTTCGACAGACATTCGTTGTGGCTCTTAAATATGGAAGCAAGGCATTTTACTATGGGGATAAACACCTAAGGGAGTGATGTTAACTATACAAATGGCCATATTGGGTTTTTTCTACCATTGTAGGACCTTACCTAGGATTTTTTACCTGGGCATGAGTTTTTGGTTATCGATTTTTGTGGTAAGGTACCTGGTTATGAATTATGGCATGGCTAGCTTCAATTGGGAGCCTGTTGGTATAAACACTAATTAACTGGTTTCTTTGAATGAAATTACTGGGCCGAGGCATGTTTTAGCATTGCCTTAAGGCTTCATATGCATAGAATGGGACATTATGGTGGGCCTTGGGACTGCTTGTGCATAAAAAGAAACTATTTTTTTGGCATTTCTTATGACTGTACCAATGGAGATAAACACATGAGGTAATGGTGTTTGCTTAGTATGGTAACTAGGGCATGTTACACCCCCATCTGCTATGGGCTAACATGGTATGATATAACATCATGGTAATGCAAATGGGAGGTGCTCTTGACCTTGGACTAGTTTTGTCGCGGCTTTGGTAAACTGTCGGGGTATGTCGGCTTTTCATACTGTGTGTGGTTGGCACCTCTTAGGCCAGTAAAAAATAATGACTGGCTGGAGTGATTTGACATACATTGGTAGATAGGATTTTTTGCCACCGACTATTTCTTGTTACCGAGTGTTGTACTGGCTCTTTCTCGAGCACTCATCATTGGTTTATAGCTACTGGTTGTTGTTGGCTCTGCAAGTGGTGCGCTACTAGTTGTAAAAGTGACGTTTGGGCGCATACTAATTGATTGGAGCTCTGTTCTTAACCATTGCACGGCGTTAATTTACATTTTTTTGACATATTGCATGACGTGCAGGATTGGAAGTTATATGTTAAAAACTACTTATATTAACTTGGCGTCATAAATTGCTGGGCTTAAGTACAGCTTGGCACTTGTAATTTCATATAAAAACAAATGGTTGGGGTGTTATTCACTACATCTAGTACCTCTGGTTGATAAACAAGTAAGGTATCTCACTTAGTCAAGGGCCAAACACTGTCGTTCTTGTAAAATGGATAATGACTTGTGGTTATCATTGGCATTATAAAGGTAAGTATATGGCTGGTATTTTCAGCTTTGGCATAGCTTCCAAGCTATGATTCAAAAAATTGGGATTCCATGTGCTAGAAAAGGTCGGACATGACCTATCTTTGAATAAAGGGATACCAATGATACCATGGGCATACTAAGTCTGAAGGTAAGTATATGGTTGCTATTTTTGGGCATAAGCATAGCTACCAAGCTATGGATCTTGAAATGTTGTGGACTCTTGATGGACTTCACCACTCACATTAAAAAGTAAAATATATCACTCATTTTTCTAAAAAAAGACTACTAAATAACCTAGCTTGTCTAAAGTAATTAAATCTTATAAGATGGACATGGATAACAATCGATATGGTCCATTGATACCTGTAAAACACATCCAAGGCTAACTGAATTGTTGTCTTGTTTGGATGGATGCAGGTAAGGACTCTATCTTATCTTGGATGGCTTTCTTTTCTTTGGCAAGAAACCTTTTTGTAATGAAATAATCACTGAGGAACGGGGAAGTTCTTTTACTACCAGTCTTACTGAAAGAGGATCTCTTTCCTACAATCATTGTACCTAAATAATTCTAATACTGAGTTATTTTTGTACATATCAGTTCATATTCCTTGGCCAAATGTCTTTTGAATGTAAAAATTCAATTATGTCTTATTAGTTAAGATTTAAACAGCTACACACACATCCTATACATAAGGTTTCTTCTTTTCGGTGGAAACCGGGATGCTGGCCTAGGAAATTATCTTAGGAATGGAGCTCTAATTTGGACCCAGAGTCTGTAAATCCTTCATTGGTAGACTGGTGTTAGGTGGCTCCTTTTAGACTCTTTTTCTGGTTTCCTGCTCACGGCTACCATAGTCTCTGACTTTGCCGGTTGAAGGGTTGCAGGACCAAGTATACTTTACAATATAGACACTTTGCTAATCTTTATGTCACCTCTATTTCAGGACCACTCACATTATAGAATGACAGCTCGCATGAGTACTAATCACAACCCTGAGAATCATGCAAAGATTCTTGATCATATTAAGCTTTACATTAGAAACCATACACCAAAGAATGCCTTGGCTACTAGAACTAGACCTTTCCTTGCTAGGAAAGCCAAATTATGTATTACATACTATGGCAAGAAAAAGTAAACCTGACCTCACTATTTTTGCAGACTCCTGCCTTATCTCAAGGATTAGAACTTACCTCGGAGCCCCTCTCTGTGGCCTCCTCTCTTGTACTCAGATGTATTAGCAGTTTGGATGCTTCACAGCTTATTTATGATTTAGCTCTTGTCTCAGATAAAAAACTCTTTGTCTTGCATATGTTTTCATTTAATGATATTGGGTAAAAATTCTGGCTACATTGGACAAAGACCCCCTAGAAGGTATTAACTTGTTGTCCCAATATATTGCCCAACTTCCTATCCTTGCTTCACAATATCAGCAAGAGCTTGCCCAGTTCTCCTCATCTGGAGCTGAGCTGTCAAACTTCCTTAGAAAACTCTGTGGGCTTAACCCCTTGTTTGTTTGCACCCCAAATACCCCCTCCATCCCTCCAATCGGTGGCATTTTCTGTCGAGATAGTGCAGCACTAGAAGCAGTAAAAGAATTCCAAAATAATCTTTGCTCCCTCAATGATGTTAACCTCCTTGAGATGGTACCAAAAATCTCTAAAGTGTTTCCTGTCTTACCAATAAGACAAATAGAAATTGAATCTCTCGGAGTTGACCATCAACTGTGGGCTCTGCCTAACAAAGCCTGGGTGTACTTGGCCAATCTCCCTGCCTCAATAGTGGGAGATTGTAAACTCAAGATTCTTAAAGGTGGGCAATTCTTGGACAAAGGAGAACTGATTATAGCACCCTTTAACCTTCACCTCATTGACCACTCCAATGCCCCTCAAATGCTGGATTGTACATACGTACTAAAGGTAGCATGGAATTTGCAAAAAGTAACCCTAATTTCTACACAGAGTCCATCTAGAATATCTACCTCCCCTATGTGAAATGTGCCTGTAGGTTTCTTGACCCCAAAGCTACTTGTGAATCAAGCATCATGTGGTTTGATCATGCAATATGGTTTATCCTCAACCATTTGGATATGTTATTCCCAGAGAAACCAGTCGACTTTCATGTATCCCTCATTAGCTCATGGCTAGGTGGACAGGCTAAGCACATCGTGATTGGACAAATTGCCTTTAATATCTTTCGTGGTCTTATGCATGATATTTTGAAAGAGCTTAAAGCTGATGAGCCCGGTCTATACCTCAGCACATATGCTAACTTTAAAGGAGTCAAGTTTATCACTAATCTGCTTAAACCTTGTATTGAAGATGATGATTCTCTTGCTCTGAAAAGAGCTAACTCTTTGGCTACTCCCAACTCTTTCACCTCGTTTTTTACACCTAGCTCCTCATCTAATCGAGGAAAAACTCGTAGCTTTACAAGAGGGAGAAGCAGGTTCCTTGCAATCAGAAACTTCCCTGAAATCTAACCCATGAATATATTGCAGGTCTTTACAAACCCGTGTGGAAGAAAAGTTCTCAACAAAGAAGATTCGAATTGTGGTGCTATCTAGATACACTGTCTGTTTCACAATATACTTCTCGATTGGATCTTACCAAAAAGTCTTTTTTGTGAGTGCTTTGACTTATTTTTTGGGAATCATAAACTGCTTGACAATATTCTCATAGGATGGAAATACCATCATCCCATTAAAGGATTAGTTTTAAATAATACTTTCTTAGACAAGAAACAATTCCTTACTGTACATGCAATCAATTTGCCTCATTCTGCAAGGATTTTGAAGGATTTGGTAACCATGTTTGTACTCAGGACCTCAACATTATCGATAGTGTCACAATACGTAAGTTACTAGTAGCCAAAGGGCTCAATCACATACCTAACTATCCAAAAAACCCGTACCTTGCCCTATCAGCTTTACTTAGATGCCTCACTAACCTTATCAGTGCTCTCCAACTGGAGATGATAGTCCTATCGGACATAAAAGAATTAGTGAAGGAATGCTTCCTTCATAAAATTTATCTACTTCCTAGGAAGTGGCTTTCTTCTGATAGTTCTTGTCTTACACCTCAACTAGCTTTTGATTTTCAACTAATCTCAGATAAATGGCTTGTGGTCGGGCTTGACAAAATCTCCAACTATCCTACTATTATGTGCAAATACCTTGCTTGGAAAGCAGCTCGGGATTGAGTATCAGGGAAAGAATTCTGTCATACTAACAAAAAGCCGCAAGATATCTCTGATAAGATCTCTAAACATTTAGGACAGCTTGGTTACTCTATTAGTAAGACCAAGTTTCCAGTACTATTTCCTACATATAAATTCCACAAACATAAATTCAAATGGATATCTGATGCCTCTAATTGTATCTTCACAGATATCACCAAAGATATTACTCTTTGCCTTGATATTATCTCACAGAATTTGAGCTCATTTGTGCAGAGAAGCAGAGAATTTGCAAGGATTTCCTAAATATCCAATATAATCCCTTTTGGTTAACAAAAAATGCAACAGAAGTCACACTTAACCTTCCTCGACATATCTTCCACATCTTTACAACAACTGATATTGCACAATGCTACGAAAACATTCCACTTAGTGGAGATCTCGGCCTTAAGACTGTTTTAGCTAAGGTTATTAATTTAGCCTTTACCAATGCTAAAAAAAGAAAGTATCATTTTATCTCCCTATCCAAGAAAACCAGATGGATTCAAGAATCTCACTCCATACACCCTCTACACTTCAATGAAACAAAACTCTGCTCCTATATTTTTTGGCTCTGCTGAATAACTGCACTATTATTGCAGGTGGCTGTTGCTTTAACCAATGCCTTGGCATCCCTATGGGCTTCTCATGCTCACCACTTATGTGTAATATTTACCTGGCTTTTTTCGAATACAAATGGTGCCTCAAGAACATGAAAACTAACCGTAAACTACTTCCATCATTCAATCATACTTTTAGATATATGGATGACCTGCTTAGCATTAACAACAGAATGTTCTCCAAAGAGATTGATCTAATCTACCTCCACTGCCTAGGAATTGAGCCTACTTCCCTCCCAGATAATTCAACTGTTCTTGGGGACTTTTGCAAATCAACCCAATTTCTGAACCTTTCAATATCTCTTCCCTCCCCATCTACAGGTGGATATGACCTTAGATTTATCTGGAGAAAGGATCTTCTTAACCTTCCTCACATAGAAGTCATTAAAAGAAATAGCAATAGGCCATACAAAGCCTCTATTTTCTCCTGTATTGACCTTCTCTACTTAATTTTCTACTCTTCATCTACCCCCTCTTTTGCCTGGGAAGAGATATCTGTACTAGTTAAAAAATACTGCCAGAACGGATTTAACCATAATCAGATCCGAAACACCATAATACAAGCTCTCAGTTGGCATAACTGGCTTGGACTATTGTTTCACAAAGAGAGTCTCATCTCTCTCATAAGGTAGTAGGCCCATACACAATGGGCCTACTACCGACCCATTGTTTGTGGTGCCTGGGTTAGGGCGGGTACACACACACACACACACACACACACACACACACACACACACACACACACACACACACACACACACACACACACACACACACACACACACACACACACACACACACACACACACACACACACACACACACACACACACACACTAGTATACTAGTCATAAGTGTTTTTTTAAAAGAATCCCCCCCCCCCCCCCCCCCCCCCCCCCCCCCCCATGGTTTCATAATAAAGACATACTGGGACTTGGTCCCCGCTTAAACCAGAGTGTGAAGTATTATCATTACAAAGGGTAGCGGCCCCTGTCCACTCTTGATCACCTTCCCTAGGCTACGGCGCCTACAGGCTCACGCAAATTGAGGGCGGCTGATTGCATTCAAAACTGAGGGCTCTGGGAGCGTGCATACATCCTTTATAAACAAAGATGAGGGCATACTCTTGCCCTCACTTAGCCCTAGAGTAGGTTTCTTTTCTGCTCATTTTTTTGCTGCTGTTTGATCTTGATAAAATGGAGCTTGCAGCTCAAGAGACTCATGTACCTTACTAAAAAGCTTCAGTGTTTTGTTTTAATGTTGTTGCAGTACCTTGCATGGTAAGAAAGATATCGCTTGCACTGTGTATATGTCCTAAGCTTGGAGAGACAAACTCCTTTGCCTAGCATTTGAGAAAAATAAGGAAGCTTTTTGAAGCACTTGCATGTAATCTAAGTGTCGGTTCTGAGAAAAACCGCTGCATAATCATAACATGGGCGTTATTGTTGACCTTGGGACTGATTGTGCATAAAAGTTCTACTTGACTGGTCTTTTCGGCAGAACTTTGCTTGACTGGTTTTTTTCGACAGACATTCACTGTGGCTTGAAGCAAGGCATTTTAGTATGGGGATAAACACCTAAGGGAGTGATGTTAACTATACAAATGGCCATATTGGGTTTTTTCCGCCGCTGTAGGACCTTACCTAGGATTTTTTACCTAGGCATGAGTTTTTGGTTATGGATTTTTGTGGTAAGGTACCTGGTTATGAATTATGGCATGGTTGACTTCAATTGGGAGCCTGTTGGTATAAACACTGATTAACTGGTTTTTTTGAATGAAATTACTGGGCCGAGGCATGTTTTAGCATTTCCTTAAGACTTCATATGCATAGAATGGGACATTATGGTGGGCCTTGGGACTGCTTGTGCATAAAAAGAAACTATTTTTTTGGCCTTTCTTATGACTGTATCAATGGAGATAAACACATGAGGTAATGGTGTTTGCTTAGTATGGTAACTAGGGCATGTTACACCCCCATCTGCTATGGGCTAACATGGTATGATATAACATCATGGTAATGCAAATGGGAGGTGCTCTTGACCTTGGACTAGTTTTGTCGCGGCTTTGGTAAACTGTCGGGGTATGTCGGCTTTTCATACTGTGTGTGGTTGGCACCTCTTAGGCCAGTAAAAAATAATGTCTGTCTGGAGTGATTTGACATACATTGGTAGATAGGATTTTTTGCTACCAACTGTTTCTTGTTACGGAGTGTTGTACTGGCTCTTTCTTGAGCAGTCGCTGGTTTATAGCTACTGGTTGTTGTTGGCTCTACAAGCGGTGCGCTACTAGTTGTAAAAGTGACGTTTGTGCGCATACTGATTGATTGGGGCTCTGTTCTTAACCATTGCACGACGTTAATTTATAATTTTTTGACATATTGCATGACGTGCAGGATTGGAAGTTATATGTTAAAAACTACTTATATTAACTTGGCGTCATAAATTGCTGGGCTTAAGTACATCGTGGCACTTGTAATTTCATATAAAAACAAATGGTTGGGGTGTTATTCACTGCATCTAGTACCTCTGGTTGATAAACAAGTAAGGTATCTCACTCAGTCTCAAGGGCCAAACACTGTCGTTCTTGTAAAATGGATAATGACTTGTGGTTATCATTGGCATTATAAAGGTAAGTATATGGTTGGTATTTTCAGCTTTGGCATAGCTTCCAAGCTATGATTCAAAAAATTGGGATTCCATGTGCTAGAAAAGGTCGGACATGACCTATCTTTGAATAAAGGGATACCAATGATACCATGGGAGTACTAAGTCTGAAGGTAAGTATATGGTTGCTATTTTTGGGCATAAGCATAGCTTCCAAGCTATGGATCTTGAAATGTTTTGGACTGTTGATGGACTTCACCACTCACATTAAAAAGTAAAATATATCACTCATTTTTCTAAAAAAAGACTACTAAATAACCTAGCTTGTCTAAAGTAATTAAATCGTATAAGATGGACATGGATAACAACTGATATGGTCCATTGATACCTGTAAAACACATCCAAGGCTAACTGAATTTTTGTCTTGTTTGGATGGATGCAGGTAAGGACTCTATCTTATCTTGGATGGCTTTCTTTTCTTTGGCAAGCAACCTTTCTGTAATGAAATACTCACTGAGGAACAGGGAAGTTCTTTTACTACCAGTCTTATTGAAAGAGGATCTCTTTCCTACAATCATTGTACCTAAATAATTCTA
The DNA here is from genome assembly GCF_014529385.1 of Adiantum capillus-veneris. Classification (NCBI taxonomy): domain Eukaryota; kingdom Viridiplantae; phylum Streptophyta; class Polypodiopsida; order Polypodiales; family Pteridaceae; genus Adiantum; species Adiantum capillus-veneris. The sequence goes on along the minus strand of NC_140946.1, from coordinate 33,591,560 downwards.
ATACTGAGTTATTTTTGTGCATATCAGTTCATTATTCCTTGGCTAGTTGTCTTTTGAATGTAGAAATTCAATTATGTCTTATTAGTTAAGATTTAAATAGCTACACACACACACACACACACACACACACACACACACACACACACACACACACACACACACACACACACACACACACACACACACACACACACACACACACACACACACACACCCACACACACACACACAGAGATCACAGATCACATTGTGGTCTCCATTTTGATTGAAATACCATCTTGAATCAAGTTTGCCCTCACATTCCAAAGGGTTTTTATCTCCTCCGTCCACATGTCCATCTGTGTGTGTGTGTGTGTGTGTTGTGTTAGTGTTATTTGAATCGCTGATGTCTGTGTCCTAGCTACTCAAAGCTAGGTGGTGTCCCAATTTACTCCCCGTGATGAGTTATACATGCATGGGCCTGGCGTAGAGGCCGTTGGGGTCCATTTTGCACTTGTGCTTGTCATTTGGTTCCCCCACTGAGGAGGGTTTTCAAAATCTTTTAGTTTACAACGCTAAAAACGATGCCCGTCGTCAACCATGGATGAGTGGCTGCAGGAATTCTCCAATTGGAGAACGGAGGAGGAAGAAATTAAAGAATCACTAAGAGCCTTTATCAAAGTGCTGCTGATGGAATACACTGTCGTCAACATCCAGTAAGTAAGTTCTCCGTCTTGCATCTCTCATTCTAACTGTGAATCAAGAGCCATCAGAGAGAGGGTAGCAGGTTGCTCTCATTGCCGTCACCCACCGCACTCTATCAATGAGTGCCATCAACAAAAGTAAAGGAGAAGTAGAAATCCTCTACATCAACGTCCATCGTGAAGAAATCATCCATATTAAGGAAGGAAAGAGGTTAGTAAAGCCTCTCTTTTACAAGGAATCTAAAAATAAAAGTGTAGCCTCTGCTCCTAAGTGGCCGAAAGGGGCTACTCATGCCAAGGGAAAAGAAGGGCTAGGAAAAACCTAAATTACATGACCCCCAAGGAAGAAGAAACACCTGGCCATGCAAATGCTTTGAGTTCGGCTCATAGAAAGCAGGATCATGCCTAGGCTGCCACATAAAGTCATCCAAAGTAAAGCTGCAAAAGATTGCCTAACAATTTGCGGCACGCATGCGAGTGCTGCCAGTTCACTTAGACAACCTCAAAGCGGAGGTGATAAGGAGGTTCCCATACCCTAGAGAGGAGTGTTTTGGCTACTGTCCTTGCTGTTTTGGAAGGCGGGTAGAGGGCCTTCCTCCTCTCCCCGTACAACTCATCCTATCTACTACGGATGAAACCCAGTGGGCCAAAGGATGAGCTACAATTAAATGGTGTGAAATTAACTACTTGCAACTATTGCTAACTAAAAGGCTAGGAGTGGTCAAACACGTCACCATCACTCCATACATGCTGAGCAATGTTTAGGTTTCTGCAACACATGTACATACATATATATGTAGATAGGAAGATCTTCTATCAGCAGAAGATTGTGTTTTTGTTTGGTGCTGTGGTGCTAGGAGAGATCTTTAGCTCCCCAAGTCCCATCATTCTCCCTGTGTTGGATTACCATCACTCCTTTAATGTTTCGATTTTCATTTTGTTTTGATCTATCCACCCAGCCTTGTAAGAAGCCGCTATAAGCCGCTAAGCTACTTGTGTTTAAGAAAAGAAAAAAGCAAAAAAAAAGAGTTTTTAAAAAATATTCTTTTTGTGGGTAAGATGGGGGAAGATGCTTTGGATTTCTTAGATAATCTTGAAATAGCATGTGTCCTCTGTGGAAGGGATGATGGTGCTTTGCGTCTGCGTATTTTTCCACTATTAATGAAAGTGTAAGCAAGATCATGGTACAACATCTTGGTGCAAGCCACCAAGGAGAGGTGGAACCTGCTAAGAGCAGCATTTCTAAAGCGCTTTGTAGAAGGCACCACATTAGAAAAATTGTGGCAATTGCTGATGGGGTTGAAGCAAGGAAGTATGGCTAGATATGCAGCATACAAATCAAAGTTCGTGGATCTATGGGGACAATGGGTTGCATCGCTAAGGGAGGGCGAAAGGGCACCCGATTTCCTAAAGAAAGACCGGTTTGTGGCTGGTTTATGGCCTTCTTAAAGAGAAGGTGAAGGGAAGGTTTCCTGCTACGTATGAGGTAGCAATTGAAGTAGCCTGTGGTAAAGATAAGAAATTGCATCTACAATCCAGGACTACCGAGGAAGAGGAACTTGATAGGGCCCGGCCACACCTAGCTGCACCTGCAACATCCATCTAGAGGAATCAGTCACACAAACCGGCTGAAGATCAACAAGACCTGCTCAACCAAAACACCAACCAATTAGAGAATCTTTCCGTACATCTGGTGCAATAAGTGCATACACCTACAAGAAATCCAGAGCAAGGAAGAGGGCAGCAAAAACAGAATCAGGACAACCATTGTTACAATTGTGGAGAGAATGGCATGGCATGTACTAGGTCCTCATCCAAGACCGACATTCAATAGAGGAGTAAGATAGAATCAAATTTCTCCACCAAGGGTGATGCCACCACCACCACCCAAGCAACCAGAGCCGATTCCTCCGGTCCAAATCCTTCGACCACTTGTACAACCACCACCACCACCACAATCTTAATTCCACCTTTACCCCCACCACCTGCTGGAAACCAAGCACAGTGACTGTCATTAGTCTTGAAGCTAAGGGAAAGGTAAAGGTAGAAGAGCACGTCAAAGGGAAGGAAAAAGGACAAAGGACAAAGGAAAAGAAAAAGTATAAGAGTTGGATGCCATGGGAGTGAAGCGTGCTAGGAACAAAGAGGCCTCTCAAAGGGAGGAAAAGATGAAAGGAAAAGGAGAGTCTAGCAAGCAAGCGTCTAAGCCTCGGTGGAAGATCGACATCGTGGATTTTTTGATGGGCGAGTATGCTAAACCATATGACCTAGTTCAAGATGTTTTGATGCAGGGTCTGGAAATAACCTGGCCCCAATTACTCCATCTTGCACCAAGGATGAGGAGACAATGGACGAAGATGGTAAGTACTAGAAAGTCAAGACCAAGGATAGTTGGGGCTATATCTCGGAGGAATCTAGATGACATCCTACCTATCATGGATGCCCACATAAAGGGGCAACGCATCTCAAACATCTACATAGATGGTGGCACACAAATATGTGTCATGAGTGAGAAAATGATGCACCATCTATGCCTAGAGGTAAGTAGACTGGCACCCTGCCGAGCTAAAATGGAAAATAACGTCAAAGTGAGTGCGTAGGCATTGTGAATGTATTCAAGGTGAAGGCATTCAACACGGAAGTGGAGGTGGGCATTTTTTCCATGCTACACAAAGGGGAAGACTACCCTATCATTCTCAAAAGACCATGGCTCATGGTGGCTATGGAGGCTAAGCAGGACTGGAGTACTGGGATGATCCAATGAAGATGCTAAGGGAAAGCCCATATTCTATGACATGAAGATTGGTAAAAAATGCAACATGATCTTGGAGGCATCGGAAGATGAATTCACCGGTGACTCTTCAACCACCTCAGGATAAGAGACGACAACAACTAAAGAGAGTGACAATAGAATCAAAGTGATGGGAGTCATCCTCAGAGATCCAAAGAGATTTATGCAGTTTGAAGCACCACCAAAGAACAAAGAGGGACCATCAGGTATGCAACCCTTGGTGGATATAAGTAAGTTACATCATATGCTCTCCAGTGAGTTGCGGCTAGTGAAGAGAGAAGAGTACATCTCTATGATGGGTAACTTCACCACACTTTTCATTGATGGTTATGACAAGATCACATGCATCAAAGTGGCGCAACATCGCATGAGAATCAAGGAAGGAAGTAAGCCTATGGTGCAAAAGCTCAGAAGGCTTGGGGTAGTTCAGCAAGAGGAATTTCTCAAAGAGGCAAGGAATTTTCTACAGGCAAGTTTCATTTACCCCATCAAAGACTCAAAGTGCGTCTCTCTAGTGGTGGTCATGCCAAAGAAGAACTGTAAGTGGAGAGTTTGTGTAGACTACAAACCTCTCAATGCAGCAACAAAGAGGGATCATCTTTCCCTCCCATTCCAAGATGAGATTCTCAACGAGGTAGAAGGTCATGAGCGCTACATTGTATGAGATGGCTACTCGGCTACTTTCAAATTAGCATTCCAAAAGAAGACCAGAAAAAAATAACCTTCATAACACCATGGAGAGTTTTTTCTTACAAAGTGATGCCTTTTGGCCTCATCAACGCTTCGACCACATTCCAATGCTATGTAACTTTTGTCTTCTAGCCATACTTTGGTAAGTCGGTACGGGTTTTCATAGATGAATTTTGCATCTACATCTCTCGCTCCCTCCATTTGAGCAAGGTCTATGATAGCTTGGCTAGGCTACAAGCCTTGGGTGGCCAGCTTAACGTAGATAAGTGTCACATTGGTGAAAGCAAGGTCACTCTTCTCGGTCATGTAATTTCAACCAAAGGAATTGAGTCTGACCCAAGCAAGGTTCATGCTTTAGTGTCTTTATCATCACCCACAACAACTAAGCAATTGGTCTCTTTCCTTCAGAAGGTAAGGTATTTGAGTAGGTTCATTTACTTGCTCTCTCAAGTGGTTCTCCCTTTACAACAAGTCACCCATAGAGATGCCTTCCTATGGCGTGAAGAAAATGAGCAACAATTTAGCGAAAAACAGATTTTGGCTTCACTTCGCACCATTGCACCCCCTAGATGGGACGAGTCATTTTATGTTAACCTTAGTGTAGGAAGTGATACACTTAGCACCGTACTAATGCAAAAGGACCCCAAACCTCTTTCATGCGTCCTATCTACTTCTCTAGCCATGTTATGATCCCATCAAAAAAAGGATTCACCATGGTATAGGACATGGTGCTTGCATTGATGTTTGCCACTACAAAGTTCCACTCTTATCTATCGCGTAGACCCTTTGTAATTCTAACAATGGAAGAAGACTTTTTGTATGTGAATGCAACACATGGACATCTCATCTAGAATCTCCAAGTGGCTTGTTAGATTACAAGAGTTCGATTACACTATGCAAGTGGAGAACTCCACCAGAGCCAGTCTAGCAAGTATTCTTACTCATTGTCACTATGAGAAGAAGCTAAAGGTCAGCAGAGAAGGCAAAGGAGTGACACCAATGGTAGAAGTTCCTAAGCTAGAAGGAGCTTACTCTCTTTTCTTTAATGGAGCTTACAAACAAGCTACAGCTGGCATCGTCATTTTCAATGAGAAAAGGAAAAAGGTCTTCTCTATTGGTAGTTGCTACACTCCCACTCCAACAATGAAGCAGAGTACGCGGCCCTAATTCTTGGATTACAACAATGTGTTTTGCAAGGGGTTCAGTACCTAACTGTGTTTGGTGATTCCATGCTCTTAATAAAGTAGATAAATGGCACTTGGATTTGTAAAAATCAGGTGTTGCTTGGCCAATTACGCCAAGTTAAGAATCTTTTAAGACATTTTGAAGCGGTGTGGTTATTTCATGTCCCTAGGGCATAAAATCAAGAAGCAGATTCTCTAGCCAAGGAAAGAATACAAGATGTTCCCATAGGAGCAATCAAACTGAAGCTACCCCTCTTTCAAGGTAGCGATGCTATGCCGGATGTCATCAGCTTATTAGATACAGGAGAATGTCCTGAAGGGTATACCAAGGACCAAAAACAATGGCTTGTCCAAAAGGCAACAAGATACCACCTTATAAATAGCACCTTGTACTGCAAGGGCAAAGACCAGATCCTCAGGCGAGTGCCAATCTCTAGTGAAATCATGGAGGTGATCTCAAGTTGCCATGATGGTGTTTGCGGCGGCCACTTTGCTCTAGATATTACTAGTAGTAAGATTCTACAGGTAGGATTCTCTTGGCCTAGTTTGAACAGGGATGTGCATCATCGGTGTAAAGCATGTAGAGCTTGTCGAATATCTAGTGATCGAACACTAAGCTATGAGCCACAGACTCCTATCATCTCATATGGCCCGTTTGAGAAGTGGGGGATTGTTAGCGGGTCACCGCGATGGACATCTGCAACAGCATAGCTTTTTGGTACTAATACAATGTCAATATACAAGGAAGCGACTCAGTATGGGACACGGAGACTTAATGAGAGTGTCCATCTCACCAAAGTGAACTCAGAGGGCTATTCATACTACAACAAAAGCAAATCAACCACTTCCTAGTCCAAAAATCAGTCTATGTTTGATCTCACCGCTCTAGGTTATCACACCTTTTTGGCATCCAAACAAATTTGGAATGCAACAAAGAGGAGAGGTATTACAATACCTAAGGGTACAATCCTACCAAGTTCTACAGTCATCTAGGAAGGTACATAAATCACGATCCATCACAAAAAATGTGCAAAACATTGAAAAAAAAACCATATGGAAAGGTCCCCCTTAAGCATAGAAACACTTATCCAAGGTCAAAACATCAAAAGAAAACCATTTAAGACCTTAAATAAATGCATTTAGCTCACAAGAAAGACTTCATGAACCACAGCAGAATCGAGAATGATTACACTTAGATTCTAGAGCAAGAGACAAGGAACACACTGTGCTATTTGGAAATGAATTTTAATTACCAGACAAGGAGAAAAGTGGATTACAAATTGTAGCAGCAAGAGGCTCTCACAGTGAACGTCCAATCCTCCTCTTAGCTAATGATAATGTGTTTTCAAAAACTAAGGGTTTTGACTTAAGAGCTAAGGGGACTTTCCGCGGGCATTCGGCCATTTACAAGGGGTGTAGACTCCGAGAGGCTTAGATGGCATGACAAAATATATTACAATTACAAAAATCCTCATTAGCTGAATTACATCACTTGTTTTGAAAAAATGAGCGAGTACTACAAGGTTTGGTGTACATCTACCTTTTACATGTCAGTCTGTTGTGTCCACCAAACATTCCCCCTTCCTATTCATTCTACATCCTTGTGCAATCTGTCTTTGAGTGTCTGCTAGTAGTTGATCGGTCTTTTTTCTAGCACTGCAGTGAGGTGCCTAAACTTTTACGCCCTTGCCTCGATATCCACTTTTGTTGCCAGCTCTATGAAAGGATTATTGCTTAGAGTGCGTTGATAAGCTATATGTCGAGCTGGCAAATCTTTGGTCATGAGATTAAGTATTGAGGAGTCTACCTTGAAGAATCCGGTTCTGAATGCCTCCTGAAAAGTCTACATGTAGTGGAAAGGTAGGAACATGACTCTCACATAGAATCCCATGATGACATTTCTGCTTGGGATTTTTGTCTCCATATTCCAGCAGAGCCCTCTGGTGCCTTAAACAAAAATCTTCCAGGGATGCTCTACTGCCTCTATATCATTGAATGTCGTTATGTAGGTGATTAGCATCTTGGCGATCATTTGGCATGCGAGATCTAGGATCTCCTTCATCATGTTGATGACCCCTCTGAGCGTCTGAACCATATAATTCTCTGGCGAGGGGTTGTTATTGATTGGCTTTGTTATAATTGGGCAGTTCAATACTATCGGTCTTTTGCTTTGCTAAGAGTAAAATCTATCCCAGGACATTAGGAAAAATATGGACTCTCCTTGGGCCTTGTTGATTAGTGAAGGCTTAAGGGAGAACCAATGAGAAGGCTCTTGGGATATCACATAGAGGGGGAGGAATGGTAGGGGTGCAACCTAATTGTCTCCCTCTTCAATGGTTGGTTCTTAGAGAGGGGTGGGAGGTAGGCTAGGGGGGGGGGGGGGGGGGGGGGGGGGGGGGGGGTTAAATAGGAGGAGAGAGGTGTCATAAAAGAGGGAGGGACCCCCCAAAAAAAAACGCGCATGCTTAAAAACCCTAAAAATTGATTTTTTTTTTAAAGTTCCAAAGTTGACCCATTTGCCTCCAAAACTGTCCCAAAACATAAACTAACTTAAAAAAGTCAACTTTTCCCCTCAAAATCCACTTTTCTCTCTCTCCCTCATTACTTTTCTCTCCCACACTCTCCCTCTTCTCCCTCCCATTCTCTCTCTACAGTCAAGGCAGCCATAGCCAAAAGCTTTCCACCACTCTCTTCCTCTCTCTCCATAGCTCCCCCTTCTCTCACACCTCCATCAACCCTCTACAGTTTCACACTCCATAGCCCACAACTCCACTATCCTCTCTACCTCTCACTCCTCCCCTCTTTCTCTATCTCCACTGTCAAAGCCACCATAGCCACCATAGGCAGATCACCTCACCCTCCCCTCAGTACTCAACTCTTTCAAATCCCTTCCTAAGACCAACTTCCCAAGCATGTCCACGCATAGACGGCCCAAAACAGAGATAGAGGAGATTGTGTTGCACAACACAAAAGACTCAGAGAGGGTATGGATCCCACAAGTATTCAAGAAGGGTGCATGGATCTACATGCAACCGTCACGTGCTGGACCTCATCACGTACGGTGTCGAGGTGTATTGGAACGTCATTGGAAGGGCCGGCTATTGGCATTCAAAGAAACAAAGTCCGGAATGGTGGCCATCATGCAACACGTCTACAGTGCAGCTGAGCTCCACCTCAAGAGAGCTTCAACGCAATTTGCACCTCATTGTAAGTTTTCATGGTTTAGCTATCCCATGCATATGTCATGTTTACATTTATGTGATCATTATGTTTAACTAAGGGAATTTTTAAAGATGTTTTTCCATCCAGCTTAGTTGAGGAGCAGCCGCTTGAGTGCCTCTCAGGCACGTTCATGGTTGTGCATGCTCACATTGGGGAGCTTATGTTTCCTAATGTTTCATCGAAAAAACTTACCGAGCAGCGAATATTCATGTACTCCCACAAGTACGTGGTGCCGAAGTCAAGCCAAAGCTATGGTAGGTTAGAAGCCGTGGAGACACCTTCATTGCAGAGTGCAGAATGGCCAACTCCAGACCATTGGGCTTTGCTTTCTTTCAAGCGCAAGGTGCTGCAAGATTTCCAAGGGTCCCTAAAGTTTGGTAAGGCAACTAGATCGGTGGGTCTCAGTTGGTATTGTCCCATTCATTTGTTTGTGCATGCATTCCACTCTCTGCCGATTGTAGAAACACCAACAATGTTTGTTTGCAAAGAAGTTGACATAGATGCAATGGACACCATTCTAGGTGTCAATTGGGGCTATGTTAACGGTTTGCATGATGGTGACCGTTATAAGTGCAATGTGTCCCCCACACAGCTTTGCCTTCAGTATTTGAAAGCAAGGTGCACCTTGTATGCACGGTTTAGCTATGAGAGGTGGATGCACAAACGTGGCAAATGGATACCCTTGCAGCTGACAGTTGAAGAGATTCAATCCTTTGAAATTCGTTTCCGCATGCCCAATAACGAGGTGGAGGTGGTTGCAGTGAATCCGCATTGGACTCTTGCCAATCTTCGGGAACACTTTGTCATAATGGGATTCGAGGATGTCGGTAATGCAAGTTTCAAACTAGAACAACGCAAGGTCTGCTTTGTGCTTGCTTAGCTACCTTTTCTTTTTTTTTTTGTGGGTTTTTGTATTTTGATTGGCCATTTTTGGTTGTATAGATTGGACGGTGGATGGAGGCCACTATGCTTGTTTACAAAGATTGGGCTACAGACGAAATCATCTTGTCTAAGTGAATTGGCTTGTAACTTTAATCGTTTATATATTGGATATTTTATTAAAGATTTTGAAAAGTTTTAAGGTGTTGTACTTGATTTTGTACTTGAGTTTTAAGGTGGTGTAAATTTATTTTTTAAATGCATATTTTTTATTTTTTCGAGATGGAATATGTCTATATAAGGAGGACCACCTCATCATTTCACCATTTTCATCCCAACATTGCAGAGAGACCTAGCATACCCAATCACGCAAAGAGAAGAAATGGCTGCTACTAGTGCTTTAGATGCATTGCTTACTGAGGTTGGGCATGCAAATCGCCCTGAGCTTCAAGCATTTTTCACAATCCAACCCGATTTGGAAACCACCTTGACCCTCCACTCTCAATCTCTTGAGCACATTACTTCATACATTTCCACATGCATGGGGAGATTCATTGTTGAGTTACCAAACCGGCCAGGGCAATGGGTCCCTGAAGGCCTTCTCCACCACATCTACCAAGGGGACATGCCATTTCATCAGCGGCTTGCACGCTTTGCCACCATAGCACAACCCGCCGGACAATATGTGTGGCTTGAAGCTGATGATGTGCGAGCAATGCGTAAGGGAAGGATCGGAAAAACTTTTTTCTCTGTTCAGTCCATAATGATCTTCCTCCTTCATGAGTGCCTAGCAGGCCCTGATGTAGTGCTACCTCACTTGCAGATCGGCGGGGTATTGACTAATGTGAAGGACCCCAAGCCCGCGGCCATTGACTCATCCGCAGAGGAGAGGACACTTGCCTTGACCTACCCTGTAGGGATTCAAGGCCTCTTGGAGGCCTCTCCATCAGTCAGTTCATCCTCCGGACTGCCAGAAGGAACCACCACTCGGGATGCCATCCCTGAGGTAGAGATTACCCTCTTCTCCTCCATTGTGGTGGGTGGGGAGGTGTTTGTGTTTATGCGCGATCTGGAGAAATCCTTTGAGCTTCGCATGGATGAGTGTTTTGCCATCCTCGATGCACATGGAAAGTTTGATCTTGATACCACCACCTCCCATGACGATGATCTCCTACTGCCCATGGGGAATACTTTGGCGGACATAGTGGCGATCGCACAAGCCGAGGTGGCAGCGGCGAGCAGGCAAAGGTCTCTGAGGAGGAGTTTGTGGCCATGCAAGCCATGTGTTTGGCTAAACACGCAAGAGTGGATTCACCACCACCTGCTGCAACACCTGTTTTTCTTGATCCAGAGGGGAAGTCAAGCGTGGATCTTTACTTGCACCCGGATGCCGATGAGGAGGATCGTAGACAAGAGGTATAGATGCTCACTTACATTTGATTGTTACAAATGATTTTGTTAATGTTATATGATAATTCTGTGCCATATCTCAGAAAACCTATGTTCTGCAGGTTGACGCCTGGGCGCAACAGTCGGGGGGGGGGGGGGGGGGGGGGGGGGGGGGGGGGGGGGACGCCGTTCGGACCTCAAGCGGCACTTTCTCACTACCTCGGCACACTTCCCATTGGTGTCGTAGTGTTTGTCCATGCCGACTACTCTCCCAATGGTCGCTACAACATTTTTGCTCTCCGTTCACTCTCCAAGGCGTCGTGTTTAACAACACTTGCCCAAACGGCCAACCTTGTAGTGCTTGCAAAGAAAGATTTTGCAATATCCACTTTCGGTGTAAACTTTCGCGTGCGCCTTATTGCCCATGTCGGCATGAACCAAGCTGTAGGGGTTAATGACACCCAAGAAATCACAACCACTTTACTTAACAAGGAGCCACCCCAAAAGGCCAAGCGCCAGAAAATTGTAATTAGAAAGATCCTAAAGCAAAAGCCAGATATCATGTAAAGCATTGATTTCTTTAATGAAACTACTTTTTGTTGTCTATGACTCTCTTTCTTGCAAGGTTTTGAATTTCTTATATGTTGGGCTTCCATTGTGTATGAGAAGCACCATAATTTCTCCTATGACTACTAAAGGGTCTGGCAGGCATTAAAATTTAAAAAATGCATACTTTGTTATATCTAGGCTTCTAAAGTTATGTATGTGCCTATTAAAGGGCTTGGAAGTCCCTAAAATATGCTGCCACAAGGGCGCGCATTGGGGCTTTCCATCAGCTGATGAACTGTGCAAATGCGCGCCCTTGTGGCAGATGAAATTGGACACATCTAAGAGCATACCCAGGTACAAAACAGAGTGACAAGACATTAATACCCAGTTGCAAAAGAGAAAGACATGGATACCCTGGTAACCTTAAGCCCATCTTGCCCCAGATACCTAAAGTTGTATCAACAAACCACAAGAGTAAACTGTGGCAATATCTAAGCCCTTTTTTGAGTATAGGAGCATACCCAGTTAGAAAACAGAGTGACCAGGTAACCTTAAGCCCATCTTGCCCCAGATACCTAAAGTTGTATTAACAAACCACAAGAGTAAACTTTGTGGCAATATCTAAGCCCTTTTTGGAGTATAGGACTGACATGGACTAAGGGGGGATGATTGCCAGCAGCATCTATGCTAATTGAAGCATTGAAGCATTGAAGCAAACAAAACATACTTATTGCTTGTCAAAATTTTCAGGAAACCACTGGAAAGTGTCTAGAAAGCACTAGGAAAGGCTGCCACAAGGGCGCACATTATGTCCATCCATAGGCCTCTGGAAGCCCCAAATGCGCGCCCTTGTGGCAGCCAATTTGGGGGCATTCCAAGCCATTTTCAACACTTTGTAGATGTTTTTGCCATGCAATAGTGAGTCACATAGCATAGATACATCCAAAAGTGCATGCCCCACTTAGCCAAGGTGCTAAAAGTAGGCAATTTTTCACAATAACAAGCTAATGGCTACATACATACAATAGAAGGTAGACAAAACTTGAACCAGTGCTACATTGCATGGTACAGAATTAAAACAATACAATGCGCAGTGGGGTATACAATAAAAGACGCTTATATTCAAATTCTTCCCAATACAATGCACAGAGTGGGATATACAATCAAAAGACGCTTGTATTCAAATTCTTCCCAATCTTGGAGTTTCGTAAATACAAAAAGGTTGATGCCTAATTACAAGCTACTCCTCATGGCGCAAACGGCGAGCAAGCTGCATATCCTTGGGCATAATGGTTACACGCTTTGCATGGATGGCACAGAGGCTAGAATCCTCAAATATGTTAGTTAAATATTGCTCTGCTGCCTCTTGGACTGCCTCTATGGCCACGGCGCCCATCCGAAATTGAGTGTTGTACAATTGCAAAACCTCCATGCATAGCCTTGCAAAAGGGGCCCTCCGAATCAAGAGCTCGGTGCTCTTTTGATAGTGTCGAATCTCCGCAAAAGCACGGCTACGATTTCGTACCTTTTGAGGTCGACGTGGAGGTGCATTTTTGGCACGAGTCGGGGCAACTTGCTTCCTCTTCTTGTAGACAATGCTCTTTCTCTTTTTTTTCTGCACAAGCACTTCGAACATCTCATAATCTGATTCCACCCACTCTCCATCTGATTCGTGCTCTTCACTATTGACCGGATGTGATGGTGTAGGTCCACTCCCTTTAGGAAGTGTCTTACCCCCAATAGACATGTGAGCCTGATAAGTTTGTATTTGGACGCCAACCCATGGGGCATCTTCATCCGTTTGCGTCTCTTCGGAGCCTTCTGATGGTTGCTTTTGGCTGTTTGTTTCTTTGCCCTGGTCGCTCTCATCCTCCTTGTTGCCATCAGAATCGTTGGAGTCCGATGAATAGACAACAAGGCGATGCTTCTGTCTCTCTTTTGCTGCTGTAGAGGACTGGCCATGCTGATTTGAAGCTCCAGCTTCTTCTGTGTGGACTTCACCTTGAGCTTGTGAAGTTCCAGCTTCTGTTGCTGTACCTTTGAGTCGTTGGCCATCCGGCCCCTCTGGATATTCAATCCTAACCGTTTGTTTTGTTCTTGCCATGGTAGCACCTAGTAGGGAAAATGACAAAATGAGCCCCTTCAACCTTTAAATAGGTTTTTTTGAGATTTGGGCCCTTTCACACTATGCGGCCAATTGAGTGAAACTCAAATAAAGCAATTGAATTTAACAAGTAAACCTAGATCATGCGGACGGCTGATGAGATGCCCAAATGCTGCCTTTTCGATATTTAGTTGCACGCGAAGCTTCATAGCCCAAGGATGCTCGCGAGCGTTTCCACTTCTCGGATGCTGCAGTACGGGAAGCGTTGCGTAACTGCTTTGCTAACATTGATTCTCTTGCTTTCTCAATAGTACGAGTTCTCCCAAAGGTGTGCCTAAAAAACCAGTTAAACATCTCTTGGAGGTAGTTGGAGTGTGAACTACCACCACCATGCCGAGTATTCTTGAAGTAGACTCCTTTTGCTCGATAGTGGGACTTCTCCATTCCTTGTGTACTCCATATATCAAGCGAACCATAGCGGTCCATGAAGTATGCACCATGCGCATAGAGAATGTGCTAAAACAACCAAAAAGGAGATAAGCGAATAGAAAAGTTTCAGTTTCAAACATTGCATATGTATTAAGTCCGTTAAAACAAACCATGTAGTGTGTAATCTTGCTTTCAGACCATCCGTCCTTAGCGGCCTTTGTGAATTCATAAAGCACCTTCTTGAACTCCTCTCGCTGCTCAACGGTGGTGCTTGAAAGATTCATCAATTGCACAACCTTTTGAAAGGATGACCATACTAGCTTGCGTTGGTTAGCAACCTCCACATTGGGATCTTTGTCCGTCGTGCATGAACACAAATCTTTCCACAACTCCCACCGCTTCTCACTTGCTATATCGACACTTGCCGTGGATACCTGCATTGGAGACTTTGACATCTTCTTGAAAAATCGACGTGCCTTGGCTCCATTCATGGAAACCTTCTGTGCCACCTCATATGTCTTCTCCCTACAAGTCTCTGCTACAATGTTCACCCTTGATCGGTGACATCCAATCTCATTAAGGAGAGTCTCCACCCCCTGCAAGGAGTCTTTTGACTGTTGAAGGGGCTTCATTGTGAAAGCATAATCAATGTGATGCTTTAGGATCCTATCAAATATTCGCATAAACGCATGCAATGTACAAAAGTGAACATTGTTGAGGGAGTATTCGCATAAACGTATGCAATGTACAAAAGTGAACATTGTTGAGGGAGAAAGGAATTATGGGGTTCCACCCAAGATCTTTGCTATCCCTATTGGGCACCTGCAGCATATCACATGAAAGAACCGAAGTTTGCCACTCCCTATTTATATGGTCATCATTATCTTCGTCGTGACCTTCCACTTGAGTTGCTCGACTTGTCTTGTGCCCTTTCGTACAGAATGGACAGGGAAGTAAAGAATTTGCACCTTGTTTGCATCCAAGCATGCACTTTATGGTCTTTAGATCACCACCTAAATTCCATTCAACATCAAACTCCCCACGTCCTGGAACCATGAGCTTCTCAGTGTTTATTTGAGATTTAATGACCTCTGTGACCCATGGGATTCTACTGAAAATCCATGCAATGACTTCATGTGTCTCTTTCGGAACTTCAATTGCACCAAGCCACCATATATCCTTCTCTGATTGCACACTAAAAGAGGGCTTTGTCGCTTCACTCGAACTGCAAGATTGCTTGGCATAAGCCAGGGCTTCATTCATAAGCGTGATGCTCATTCTCTCCAAATTTCTCCCTTTAACAATTACACACTCATCCAACTTCAGCACGACCACAAGCTTACCTTCAAGAACTGCCAACAACATAAAGCCTCAGAATGCTTGTTATGACACATCATAGAGCATGTAGGCAACTCTAAACTAACATGCATCACTCAAATTGTAGAAAACAGCCATGGACTGCTGCAATCGTATCAAGTCCACAAAGATATTGTTGAATTTGGTGTAAACAAACCCTTCGGTCCGCAACACACTGTTAGAAACAGCACCGCTTCCCTTCCCGCGGCCCTTCTTTCCTTGTGATTTGCTATGAAGTGGCTGAAGAGGCATCATGCCTTCAATATACAAGTAGTACCCTAATCGGTGAACAACATCTTCATTTGACACCTTCTTGGCAATCTGCACTCTGTGAGGAAGTGGGAATAGGTTTTCCGTGACTCCTTGACTTCTTAATGCATCTTTTAACACTTGATGTATTGCTTGATAGCCCTTGGTACTAATCCCAACAGCATCACAAATATCTTGAACATCTAGATCAGTGACAATATTAGAAAAATCACTAAGAACTCTCTTAGTGATTGCGTCTTTCAAGTGTTTTGCCTCTGGAGCATCAAGTATCCCAATAAAATCCTCTTTGTTGAAACAAGAACGAAGTAAAGTAGCCCTAGCTTCCGCATTCTCGCCGCCGCAGGTTTCTTGGACAAAGTTCCTATTGCCCAAAACAACAATGATGAGCCGTATTAGACTTAAACAACATGAGGGACAAAACATGTTACCTCATAGCTGTCACCCTTCGTTTTCTTGCACCTCCACGTGGTGCAAGAGTCTGAATTTCGGACAACTCTTGTTTCCTCACCCTACCTCCCATGGAAGTACTCTTCATGTGTGAAAGAGTATCCTCAAGTTTTTTAATTACATTTTCCTTGGTTGTGATGGTGCTCTTTGCCTTCTCAAGCGCACTAGTAGCTGTTTGCATCTGATCTTGAAGATTGTGGAAAATCCCATTGAGCAACTGCCAATGACGCAAGTAGATCTCGGACCGTACAATCTCGTGTTTGTTGAGTCTCTTGCAGTAGCCCAACAAACCTTGCTCTCCATTTCCAATGTATTGGAACAGTGATGGAATGTTTGTAAAAGAGAGATGAACATTGAGAGAAGGATCCTTTGGATACAAGCATCCGTCTGTCCAGAGATCCACATTCTTCTCCCCTTGAGCGCGGCGTTCGTTGGCTGAAGGTAATGTACCCAAGCATGTTTTCTTTGTCGGAACATACTCTTGAGGTAGGCGTAGGAAAAGCCCTGGAGACCTACCGTGTGAAGAGCTTGCTGGGACATTGGTCACGTCGTCAAGAGGCATTGTAGGATGGAGAGATGGAGCTTGAAGGATGGAGAGATAGAGCTTGTAGGATGGAGAGATGGAGCTTGAAGGATGGAGAGATGGGTGTGTAGGTGCAGCAGCAGGTGCAGGTGCAAGGGGGATGGGTGTAGGAGAGGAGCTTAGATTAGGAGGGAAAGTTTTCAATTTTGGGGGGAATTTCCTAAAAGTTTGGAGGGAGTCAAAAAATGTTGAATTTTGAGTAATTTAACTTAAAAATCTTTTTTTTATTATGTGTATATGTTGGGGGTACTTTTTAGGGGGGAATAGAGTTTTTTTGAAAGTTTTTGAAAAAAGTCATTTTTTTAACCTCTTTGACCCACGGATTTGCTTAGGTGGCATGGGAGAGTTAAGAGGCCACTTACAAGTTGGCCAAAAAGTTAGAGAGAGGAGACCCCCTACCCCCCTACTTTTCAAATGGTTTACCCCCCCCTTCCCTACTTTTTAAATGGTTACTCCCCCCCCCCCCCCCCCCTTCCCCCTACCTTTTTAGGGGTCAAAGGTGGAGGAGACCCTACCAAAATAGCCCCATTCAAAGCCTTTGTCCCCCTTAATCTTGGCAGGCTTCCTTTAAACTAGGGATTCTTACAAGGCCCATGGAGAGTCCATTTTTTTCCTAATGATCACCGTCTGTTGATGGGACAGTAAGTTGGGTCAATCTTGAGATATTGCGGAGCATTCCTATAGTAGGTTTCATATGTGGGTTGCTGCTCAAACCATTTCTTTTGCCAGAGGAGTTGATTGTCAATGATAGTCTGGATTTGTATTGTTGTGACAGGAACATCTCTATAATCCCCTCTATTGTTTGGCTCTAGGACATGTAGCATTCTCTGTTTCCATAATCTTGCCTCTTGCCGCATCTATGGCAGGGTAATTATCTCATGCCCGACGTTTTTACCACTTCATCTGGAGTGATCATGAGCAAGGCAGCAGATTCCAACACTTTCAATTCATACTGCTGATATTCTTTGTGTAAGGGGTCTTTGACTTCTGAGATCGAGTGTTGAATTTCTTCCTTGGCAGACTTCGAGATGGATGTCGTGGCTGGATCTTTAGATTCCTATGTTACTTTCCATGTGCTTGTACCTGGCACATCTGTTTGGTGAGCTTCAAACGTGGAATGCCAAATCCTCCTCTTTGCTCAAATTCCATTGGGGTTGTTTGTTTAGGATTTTCTTGTGCTACCTTCAGAGCCTCCAAATCTCCCCTAGCCTCTGTCAATTGCTTTCTCAATTCTTCAATCTCCTTGTCTTTGGATTTTTGTAGTGCTCTATGCCCTGCTGTCATGATTTGTCTATCATATTTTTCCCAAGCAAGGGCCTCCTTTAGGTCTTTGACCTCTTTGTTTAGCGAGTTTGATCTAGCTGGTAAGCTTGAGGAGCTCGGCATCTCTTGTAGGGCTAAAAACTGGGTCAGAGTCTTGCTTACCACCACGTAGGACTCTTGCAGCTTTTTACTCTGCTCTCTTTCTCTAGTTAGCTCCTCCTCTAGTCGTTGCTACTTGACTTGCAGAGTAGTGTTGGCCTCATTGAATTGTTGGACTTCTTTTTAGTAAGAGGCCGCATTTTCTTATTCTCTTTGCAACTTTGCTTGGAGTTGTAGCTCAACTTTTTATAGCTCTTCTATTTTGTCTTGTAGCTGCAGATTATTTTCAGCTGCCTTAGATGCCTCCTTTTTGGTGTCTTCCAGCTCTAGCTCATGCAAGTTGTAGAAAGATCTTTGGCATTGGAATTAGAGCTTGATTTTCTCTAAATAGGCATCAATGTCGAATGACTTGATCATTATTGCTCTTTCCTCTGCTATAGCTTGCGAACGAGACGATCGTGGTTTTTGCTGGCTTCTTTGGCACTGTTCCAATGTTCCAGCCTCTTCTATTGTTCTTTTTAGTTCTTCAGTAGCAACCGGTACTGTAGTAGTGTCTGGCGGTGTTGTCTCTTTTTCTTGATCCACCTTCTCTTGTGACAACGCCGTTTCTGCCCCTTGTTCTGGAAGGTCTACATCTTGTTCTCTTTTTTTTGTTCCAGCCTCTGAAGGTATCTCTTTGTCTTTAGGAGATTCAAAGTCATAACCTTGCTGGTCTAGCGTGTCCTACTCTCCCTTTTGTTCTTGGTTATCCTCTTCTTCCTTGGCCTTCGTTGATTTGTCGAATGATTCAAGATCATCGATGCATGGACGCTTTGCCTCTTCTCTTTCTCTTTGCTCCATCTTTCATTTGAGCTCATTCTGAATCCATTGCCGCATTTTGCTGGCATGTTCAAAGCCTCCTTCACTTCTTGTCTTTTATGTTGTTTGATCCATTCAAGAGTTGTTGATTGCCTACATAATATAGGGATGTATTCTTCTTCTTCTTCTTCCCTTTCATCATCCGCTTCTGTTCCCTTACTACTTTTCTCTTCGTGCTTCTGTTGTTGGATTCTTTCTCTTAGCACTTGCGCCTCTTCCATTGTTCTTCTGGCTTAGGTAATTGGGATGGCCTCTGCCGACTGGGCTGTTCTCTTTTCTAATCGTGTATATCTCATGGAAAACTCACTCTCCTACTCTTCATTTGAAGATTTGTATTCTAAAGGAGTATCTCTTTCCTTAGACCCCGCTTCCTCACTATTCTATGTATCCGACTCTGTCTATTCACTGTCAGAGTCCGTTCTTGCTGCACTCTACCTTGTTTGCTTAACCTCTGGTTTTGGCCTTGTGGATGGTCTTGCTATTGGTTTTACTACTCTTTTGGATTTGTGGATCAAATCTATCTGTGCTTCTGCAGGAGTTAGATCAACAATCATTCCCAATGCTTGGTAGGCGATTCGAGTCAGCATTGGTCCCGCGCTCATGTAGGTACTTCTCTTTTGGCTCTCCTTAAGATTTGCTTCTACGATGTTGTCGAGGAGGTAGTTGCCAAATTTGTAGCTAACCACTTTTCTTTCTGCTAAGCCCATTGCCATTACCACTACCATGTGCAATAGCGGTTCAGTGTATCTTGGTGGCTTCTTTACTTTGAAATGTTGTGATATGAGGCGCAACGGCAATTTGATTTTTGAGTAGATTAAATCTTGATATGTCATCTTGTGTCCTCTTTGCTTCAGGAAGGCTTTGTTGTTATCTATTGGTTTTATCTTTTGCAATAGATTGTGTGTCCCTTGCTGTAGATGGAGATCTTCATTGATTATCTCTGCGGTGATCTTCACTTTGACTGTCGCTCCATCTTTGCCTATCAGGGTGGCTTCCCCATTGTATTGTATAGAGCTTATGAGTTCATGAGCCCTTCTGAAATCCGTCCCCCATGGCGATAATCTTGTAGAAAGTTTTGCAACTATAGGCACCTAGCCCCTGCTTGCACTTCTGATTTTTGGTGTAGTGTCCACAATTCCCTTGGAAAGATGGTGGTTTTAACTATCTATCTGTCCTTTGCCTGAAATCTTACAATGAATATATTGGCTGGTGTTTCTTTGAGCACCTGTTCTGTGATATGGGCCTTCTCATTCGAGGATATATATGTGATCTCATATGGTGGTGCTCCCCACTCCCTTTGTGCTTTCCTTTGAGGCATCTTGAGGTCAGTTTTAGATTGGAAACAACATTTAGCAATTGATCAAAACTGTCAAAAAGTTAATGAAAATGCAAACTTTGACCATAAAATGAAAAATGACTATAAGTTTGTCAAAACTCCCCCAAATTTGACCAAATTTCACCAGTGCATCTAGGATTGCTATAGGCACAAGGGCATAAGATTACATATGAATTCTGGCAAAAAGGTACATGGATCGCGATCCATGTTGGGAAGCATCTAAAAATTTCAACTAGTGGAGGTTGTTCCTAGCCACATAGGGATGCTACTGTGCAAATTTATTTGGTTTTGGGATTTGAGGAACATGGATCGCGATCCATGTTTTGTAGCATATTGAAGATCTGATGATAACAGCTGGTAGATCTCATCAAGATGGTGCTCTGGTCCAATTTTTTTGTAATTTGGATCATTCATTTGGTACTTGGGTCAATTTTTAAAAAATCATCCTTAGATTTAGAGAAATTTGACATTTTGATGTGGATTTAGCAATCCAAATGGCTTGAAACTTCATGGCTAGGCTTTGGTGAATATACTATGCCAGATGATATGAATTTTTCTCTGGTTGGGCAAAAGGTACATAGATCATGATCCATGTTGAAAAGGATTTTGATACAGCCTTTTGCACAAATGTTCCTATCTAGGTCTTCCTAGAACATTGGTGAAATATTTCAAATTTGGACATGTTTTTCCTGTGTTTACTCAATTTCCCAGTTTATGGCCATGTTTTTTCCGCCTTGACCATATTGGTTTTTTGAGACCACTTTTGGGCACTTCCTTTGACTGGCATCTGTTTTTGCCTTAAATCTAGATGATTTTTGTCTGAAAAGCATAGCCTTGCCTAGCTTCCCACCAATTTTCATCAGTATCTGAATCTATCTGAAAGGTGAAATTGGTCCCAACAATTTGCTTAATTTTGCAGGTACTCTTGTGCTTTGCTTTGACCCTAATTACACCTTTAAGTTACATCTCTTTGATGATTGTCTTCCACTTTCTTCCGAATTTCCTTCTGTTTTAGCTGGTTTTGGAATAGAGTCCTAAAAAAGGTTCCATTTGCTACTCTAGCTTATGGGGTAGTAACCCTAACCCATGAGTTTTTTGTTGGAAACAAACCATTTTTCCTTTGATTACTGCCAAAAGACCATTTGTAGACTAAAAGTAACCAACCATGAGGATTTGATGATTTTAAAAGCCCTTTTTGTGATTATTTCTGCATGGTTAGTCATAATTTTGCATCCCCTAGCTAGTGAACCACTCATGCCCTATTTTTAGCAAAAAGGTACATGGATTGTGATCCATGTTGGGAAGAATTTTGCGATTCCAACTAGGGGAGGTTGTTCTTGGTCCTGTGGGGTAGCTTTTGTGCAGATTTTCCTAATTTTAAGGTTTCGAGAACATGGATCTCGATCCATGTTCTAGCACCTTTTACAGGTATTTTTGCACTACCTGATTCTGCCAGTTACCAGGGATCTGTTGATGAAAAGTTTTTGGTTTTGGGTGAGTTTTGAAGTCCCCCATTGGCCTCGATAGTTTGCAAGTTTTGCGACTTTGATCTGCTCTTATCTATTGTTTTGGTGTTGTTTGTGCAGTATGGGGCATACACAAATGTTCTTGTAGGGTTAATGATTATACCTGTCAAATCCGATGTAGTAAGAGCTACCGAGGTGGTTGCAACGAAACAAAGCGCAAAACCCTATGCTTCTCTCTCTCTCTCTCTCTCTCTCTCTCTCTCTCTCTCTCTCTCTCTCTCTCTCTCTCTCTCTCTCGCACTATAATGGTTGGTTCTTTGATGGCAAAGTTATTTGGATGTATCATGGAGATGAAGATAAGTGAATGGGCTGAAAAGAATGGCAAACGTGCGCTTGGCCAAGCAGGTTTTCGAAAGCATCATAGCACTATTGATCACCTTGTCACTCTTCGAGTTCTTATGGAAGCGTTTCGATTGAAAGGAAAAAAGTTGTATTGTTGCTTTGTGGATTTCAAGAAAGCTTTTGACATGGTACCGCGAGGAAATCTTTGGAGACGTATGCAAAGCCTTCAAGTGCCGAGAGAATTTATGCATGCAGTCTTTCGCATCTACCAAAAAGTGATATATCGATTACGTTTGGGAGATGGAATTTCAGAATTTTTTGCAAGCACTATTGGTGTCAAACAAGGATGCCCACTTTCCCCAACCCTCTTTGGGCTACTCATTGATGAATTGGAATACATGGTTCTTGATTTTATGCAGCAAGAAGGCATAGAAGAGGTTAAGATTGGAAATGCGGTGATCATGCTTTTGCTTTATGCCGATGATGTAGTGCTCTTGGCACATACCTTAGAAGATGCACAAAAGCTTATGAGTGTCTTGGAACGCTTTTGCCTACATAGCGGGCTGATCGTGAATAAATCCAAAACCAAGGTTATGCTTGTAAAGACCCTCAATGACGAAAATCCATGCATTGTATACAACAATGAGAAACTTGAAGTGGTAGATCACTTCAAGTACCTTGGCCTTGAGGTTCCATCCAATCATAAATGGAAGGATTGTGCAATGCGTCGCTTGGAAGCCGGAAAGAGGGCTTATTATGCATTTGAGAACATGTGCAATGCAGGAGAGATCAAGTGTTGGGCTCTCAAAAAGTACCTCTTTGACACATTGGTGACACCGGTGCTTCTTTATGGAGTGGAGGTGTGGGGTGAAAGCATCGGGAAGTCTACTTGGAAAGAGTTTGAGAATGTCCAAAAGCGTTTTCTCACCAACTTTCTCCAAGTCAAGACACAAACACCCTACATGCTCTTACTTCTTGAGTCCGGATCGCTTCCCATTGAGGTCTTGGGCATGGAAAGGGTTGGGGAGTACATGCGTAAGACACAACGTAGCCCTTTGCATCGACTTCCTAGAATCGCATATGAAGCAAGTCAAAAGGTTCAAAAGACATGCAAGAGCAAAATACTAAGTTCGGGGTGGATGCTTGATATCAAGAAATGGTTTGGAAGATGGGATGCATGTCACTTGGTCAAGGATGCGTCGATCGACTCCCAAGTTAATGAGGCCTTCTTACAACGCCAATGTATCATGGCTTGGGAGAAATCCGGAGGTTCTCGCTTCAGCCATTACACCACACACGTTGCCCCAAACTACAAATCTCTCTTCTTCTCGGAACGAGGTAACCGAACCCATTCCTACATCCTTGAGCCCATCCCGTTGAGTGCGATCCGCACCATTGCCTCCATTCGTCTTAGCTCCCATTCTCTACGCTGTGAGACAGGACGTTGGGGCACTGGCGAGGAGTGTCATCGACTTTGCACCTTATGCCCTCGTCAAGTGCGAGAGAGTGAGTACCACACACTACTTGAGTGCTCATCTTTTGACCACATTAGGTCCTCTTTTCCCCATATATTCAGCCATGAGCTCTCCCTACATACCTTCCTCTCCCAACCACGATGTGGACTCTCTATTGCGACGCTCATTTCAGCCATTTTTGAGCATCGAGAGTCACTTATGAACTCCACTCACACCACGTGACATGTTCATTTGGTCCCATAGGTCATATTTGACCTCCCAAGACGATAATAGAACTATCTCTCTCTCTCTCTCTCTCTCTCTCTCTCTCTCTCTCTCTCTCTCTCTCTCTCTCTCTCTCTCTCTCTCTCTCCATTTGGCTATATGTTCCCAATCTACCCGGAATGCCCCATTCATACTTACCTCCATTGATCATATCTTGCTATTCATATCACCTGCAGTTTGAACTATTGTTCATTATGATATTTGATCAACAAATGGCCTTCAATCTGCAGTTTTGATCCTTTAGAAGTTGGCTCAATATCCGTCGTGTGCTGAATCTTTCCATATTTGCCATGTTCGAAGCCCTTGCTTTGAAGTTTTAACGTTTGCTTTCAAAAGTCAATTCCGACTTTCCTGGCTCAACTTATTAATTTCTGTTGATTATTTGTCATTTTTATCTTTTTAGTAAAGGAAAATTAGTTATAATTATTATTAGTTGGCCAAAATTTTGCCAAAATTAGTGTAATCTCTCATACATACATAGTCTTAACCTGGCATTTAGATGGTGTCAATATGGCTCATGATTATGCCTGCTAAGAGTTAAAAAGTTTTGAAAAATTGTTAAAGGAAAAGGAAAGAAAAAGAATGATGCTAATATATACAAAATGATGATCTTGCTGCATTTTCCCCCCTTCCTAGAATAAGTCGCCCCAGACGCACATGTGTCAGCGTGCATGGGAACAAAGTATGTATTTATGCATATCCGTATATTGTGGCTCTATGATGCGAATCAAGGATATGCGTGTAGTAACAAAGTGTTGTGTAAGAGATGGGTTCTGAACAATAAGTTCAATGGTTTTCGATGGTGAGGTTATGGTGAAGCTACGTGGTCCGAACAAAAGTAATTGTAGAAAACGTGCTCTATGTTGGATAGTGGCCTCCTCAAGTTGTGACTTTAACTTGTTTTGTGATTGAGGGCTCTGTTTTGGTCGCCACTGAAATTGCTTGAATGTAGTCTTCATTGGTGAGGCATCCGGTGAGCTACTCTGTTTGGTTTCCATACCCTCTTGACATGTTTTTCTTGTCAATGTTGAGGTTGGATTGGTCTAGGTTGCTTGAAAAAAGCCTTGGGTGGTTTGGCGAGGTCCGGTTTCTGTTGATGCATTGTGGGTGGGCTAGCATTGCCTTGTCGCTTGGGTATCCATAATTTCTTCGGATTGGTTTGCATTATGGACTTTTTTACCCAGATTTTCTTGACCTCCATTGGAGAACCTCGTTGGATTGTATCAGGTGTTGATTGAAGAGGTTCCCATACATAGTCTATTTGTACAAATGGTGTGGCAAAAGATTAGTCATCTTGCTTGAGCTGCAAAGTATTATCATGCCAGTTAGGTGTGGTTTGATAAGTGCGTATCCATGGCACTCTCAGAATAACTGCTTCATCCTCGACTACATGAAACTGATGAGAATAAATTGTGCCATGAGCCATTATTGGTAAATTTACATATCCCAGACTGTTCATTGTGCCTTTGTTGGCCACTTTGAACCCCATAGTATTTGGCGTGAGAGGTTCTTTTGTTCATTTCTTGAAAGTGGAGTTGTTGATAACATTTTCTCTTGCCCTAGTGTCCACTAATGCACTTTATGTGGTGCCATCGACAAGTTGCAGCATAATGCGTAAATCCATGTCACCTAACCATGTAGCCTCCGTTGTATGGATGCTATTGGAGGGGAGTTGATACAATTGCTCTGTTGGTCCTTTGTCTGAAGGTTTGCATTTTCCTTCCGATTTTGTATTTTGATTTTGGCTTCTTGTTGTACCTGCTCTTGAATGTCGTGGACTCGACTTCTACGCTGAGTTGTCGCATGTATTGTTTGGAGTTCTTCTGGTGTCAGTGGAAGAAGATATTTCTTTAATCTGCAGCCACTCATCCAATTATGCATTACCTCTCTTGCCAATGTTGCAAGCTTGATGGCACCACTTTGGGATATATCATGTATCAGAAAAGGTCCAATCCCTCGCTTTTTGAGTTTTTTGGAGTGTTGTTTAAGGGTATCCCCTTTTTGGAACTCCTTGCTAATGACATGTTGATCATGGAAAGATTTCATTTGTCTTTTCTGAGCATATATCCCCGCTACCGCTCTTACTCTAGTTTCAACCAATTGCTCCAATGTGTCTAGTCTCTCTAATAGCTTGTGTCCCATCCATCCTAATTGTGTTGCAACTCATAGTGTTTTAGTTAAGGATTCCATGGGTAGAATTGCATTAATCCCGAACACAAGGTTAAAAGGAGACGTCCCAATGGAGGTTTTTAAACCTACTCTGTAAGCCCATAATGCAGTGTGTAGCTTTTGGTCCCAATCATTTCTTGAATAACTGACTATTTTGGTGAGCACCGTCCACAAGATTTTGTTGGTGCTCTCCCTTGTCCGTTAGCTTGGAGGTAGAGAGAGAGAGAGAGAGAGAGAGAGAGAGAGAGAGAGAGAGAGAGAGAGAGAGAGAGAGAGAGAGAGAGAGAGACATCACCATGAATTTGTCAAGTAAGCTTTCAATGACATTGTTCAGGAAGTGTATTCCCCTATCGCTCACTATTTCAATGGGTAGACCATATCTTGTAAAGATACGTTTGAACAGGAATTGAGCCGTATTCCGTGCATTGTTTTTCTGTGTTGCCTTTGCTTCTGCCCATTTGGTCATATAATTTGTTGCTATTATGATGTAGTGTACATGAAACCTAATTAAAGTTGATGTCCCATTTGGCAAAAGCGC
The DNA here is from genome assembly GCF_014529385.1 of Adiantum capillus-veneris. NCBI lineage: Eukaryota > Viridiplantae > Streptophyta > Polypodiopsida > Polypodiales > Pteridaceae > Adiantum > Adiantum capillus-veneris. Next base: position 33,565,174 of record NC_140946.1, on the reverse strand, counting down.
GTACGCCCATCATTGGTCTTAATGCCATTTCATCTCTTTGTAGGGGTGGCTTTGTGCATTGACATGAACATCACATCGTTTGAAATAGGCCTCTACATCCCCAAATAGGGTTGACCACCATATGCCTGAGTGAAGTACTAGCTTTGCCGTTTTATCAGTAGAGAAATGTCCCCTTGGTTGGCCTGAGTGGGCTTGTTCTAGGATAACGTAATATGCACTTTCCATAGCACACAATCATAGTTGTTCATCCTTTCCTCGCCTATTTAGTTGGTTTGTGATAAGAAGATAATGTTTTGCTTCTTCTTCTACAGTTCTCATTCTAGCCTTGTCCCATCCCTCTGGGAAGGTCTTGTTTTTTAAGTACTCAGCTATGTGAGTACTCCATCTGGGTGATTGTGCTACTCGAAACAGGGTGGCATGTTCCACTGGAGGTTGTTTTGTACAGATATATACATGATTTTACATAAGTATGGACGTTGTGTTCCATGTTTTGCCAATAGACTCCTAGTCTCTTTAGCCTTTGGTATGATTGTGTTTCCCCATTGTGAAACCACGTATGTTATATGTGAGCTGGTTTGAGGTAGTATTCTGGCTGTACATATAGTCTCAAAATCCCATCCTTACCGTGCTTGTACAGTCGTCCTATTAAAATCTGGAGATTTCTTGTTCGATAAATTATTGATGGTTGTCTTTCCACTTGTAATGATCCGATCGTGAGTAGAGGGATGACCTCTTCACTCCACCTTGGAACCATTTCAATGTTAAACATGTACGAATCTGGAAGATCATCATCAATACCTTCAGGTGCTTCCCCATGGAACAGTCTTGAAAGGTGATTTTCTCGTGTGTGTGTGTATAGTCCCCTTTTTAACGACTATTGTGAAATCAAACTCAAACAATAGTATAAACAAGCGAACAATCCTTCCAGTGTTGCGAGGTTTTTTGACCAAATACAACAGTGCTTGGCGATCTACGAACAAAACAAAATTGTTTGCAAGAAGGTAGTGTCTAAATTTTTTGACAACATATATCATTCCTAGACCTTCTCTTTCCGTAGTGGTGTAATTTTTCTCCGCGTTACTTAGCTACCGACTAGATTAGCAAATGGGAAAATCCAATCTGATGCATCAATATGAGCGTGAAAGATCTTGCTCCATTCAGGGGCTTGCAAAATTGGAGCAGAAATTATTTTGCTGCTTCAATTTGTGAAAAGCCTGCTCGCATTCTTCTGTCCATTCAAACTTAGCAATGAGGGCATACAACGGCTTAGCTATTACAACATACATGTATATGAAGCGCCTGTAGTACCCACAATGTCCCATAAATGTCTACACTTCTTTCATTTTTGTTGGTCTCGGTAGTGCGGCAATTATTTGTATCTTTTCTTCATTAGTGGAAATCCCATTTTTGGACACAATGTGGCCCAAAATTTTACCTTGTCTTACCGAAGACACATTTTTCAACGTTTAAGCAAACAAATAAGTTTTGCACTTTTTGAAGACTTTCCCTAGATGGGTTATGTGATTGTTATTTAGGTGCAAATAAACACAAAGATCATCCATGTATAGAAATTGTCTGAGATATTCCTTGAATGCATGACTCATTTAGTCTCTAAAAAGTGGCAGGTGCATTGGTTAGGCCGAAAGGCATTACCCTGTATGCAAATATAACCCACTCCATTGCAAAAGTTTTCTTATGCTGATCTTCTACTTTGATGGTTAACTGGTTGTAGCCGGAGAACCCATCTAAAAAACTATAGGCCTCTTTCCCCGATGCTCTCTCAATAACATGATCCGTTATATAGTTGTCTCGGATAGTGGCAACATTTAACTATTTGAGGTTTACACAGACATGCAATTTACCATTCTTTTTGGGAACTACCACAATTGGGGATACCCAATCTGTATGTTCAATCTCGTAGATAAACTCCGCATCTTTCTGTTTGTCTATCTCTTCCTTAATTTTCTTGGCAAAAGTCTCATTGTGTGTATAAGGGCGTGGTCTGGCATCACTTTTAAGGGGTATCGTGTGCTGACAGATCTCTGGATCTATTCCTTTTAGGTCTTTGTATGACCAAGCAAACACATCTTTATACGGTCTGAATGTATCTATCAAAAGCCACTCTTCTTTGTCGGTGATGTCCGTGGCAATGTATGCCGGTTTAGGTTCCTTGCCTGGTTCTGCTAAGTTTATGCATTTGGGATTTTCAAGCCCATGATATGAAGTTCCAGGCTTGTTTGAGTCTCATTTGGGTTTCTGGACCACAACGTTTCTATCTTGAATAGTGTACTTCTTGTAGTGGGTAGGTGCATCAAACATATCATCGTTTGATTCCCCATCGGTTTCCAATTTTGTTGTCCAAACTTCCTTCAAAGCTCGTTTCAATTCATTGTACTTGTTTTTGCGCTCGGTTTTGGACAATTTGTTGCTTTTTTTTTGTAATACTCTCCGTTTGTGGTTTATATGTGTTCTTCTTTTTCATTTTTGTTTTGGTTGAGTCAGGTTTCCTGTACCTCTTCGATATCCCATCTTTAAGGTAATCGGTTGCTTCAACCAGCCTTAAGTACTACGTTTTGTCAGTTAGCAGAGGTACTGAGTATTCTTCTATCTTGTTTTGTTTGTTCATACGTTTATTTCAATATCTACGCTGTCTTTAAGGATTTTGGTTCGGAAAATCATAGTAGATCACTTGTCAATCCTTCCATTTGATGTTCTAATCTGAGCTACTAGAAAGCTCATTGTCTGCGTTGCCTTCTAGAAGCTTATCCGTGGAGTCCTGGAATGCTTCTTCATCCGTTTGGTCAAGGTCTCTTACTGAGATCTCATCCACTATGCATTGACAATCTGCAACTTCTTCCATGTTAAGGGCTTCCAATTCTGATTTTGGGTTTAGGTTGACACTCATCATCTGGAATGGAATGATATCATATCCTTCCTCATCACAAAATTTGGTGAGGCTCACCTCATTTAAGCATACATCAAGAGTGGCTAGTATTTGCTGACATCCAAAAGGTTCAAACATCTCTTTTGAAAAAGGCTCTAGTTCATATGCCTCGTCTTGTGTTGGCCTGTCATGAATGAAATCTTCTTTTTTTTAACTATTGCCCTCAGAAGCTTCACCTGTCCAATTGTGAGCTTTGTTTTGTAGCCAAGCCGGTATTTCTCCTTCTTGGTCTTAGTTGTGGAGTTTAGTTCCTCTCCTGAAGTTTGTTCCACATCTCTATAGTTATGGTCCATGACACTGATCTTCATACTGACATCCTTGTTTCTTAGGTAGATGTAGTCGTAACCCCAATCTTGTACCATTTTGAGCTGACGCATAAATGGTCTGCCCAATATGATATCGAAATTGCTGCTCTCATCGAAATTCATAATGGAGAACGTATGCTCATATGAAATTCCGCAAGAGGTCACTACGATTTTCTCCAAATTGCCAATAGGTCTCTTCAGATACCCATCTGCTAATTTGAGTTCCATTTTAGTTTTCTAGAGAGCAGGTTTTCCCCATTTTTTTCACATTTCTTTGGTTGCTATGGCTATTCCGGCTCCACTATCCAATATTGCTATTGACTTCACTTCTTATACTCCATGGGCAGGGTAGTATTTCATTCTTCTCCTTCACAATAATCTCCTACCTTGTTTCTTGGCACTGGCTCATGTTTAGTTTGTTTCAAGATTTGGGTATTCAATGTTTTTGGAGAAGCATTTGGTGGAGGAATTACCAACCCTATTTTCTCAAAACTTTTGCCCACCTCTGTCCAAAGATGAGGTCTTATCTACAGTAACTCTGATAGAGCTAGTGTACAACGGATAGGGGATGACATCAACTCATGAAGAGTTTTGGTATCCATCATCTTAGGATTAGCCTTCCATTGAGATGGTACTTTCTTTGACTTCACTTCTTTATACTCCACGGGCAGGGTAGTATTTCATTCTTCTCCTTCACAGTAATCTCCTACCTTGTTTACTGGCACTGGCTCATGTTTAGTTTGTTTCAAGATTTGGGTATTCAATGTTTTTGGAGAAGCATTTGGTGGCGGAATTACCAACCCTATTTTCTCCAAATTTTTGCCCACCTCTGTCCAAAGATGAGGTCTTATCTACAGTAACTCTGATAGAGCTGGTGTACAATGGATAGGGGATGACATCAGCTCATGAAGAGTTTTGGTATCCATCATCTTAGGATTAGCCTTCCATTGAGATGGTACTTTCTTTACCACTGATCTGATTTCATGGTTGCCAATAAATGAAGGTAAAGTCTTCAATGATTGAGGTTTTTTGTCTTTCAATATCTCTGTACATGCATCACCATACAGTGATTGGGTATCATTTGGGTAGAGCTCATGCTGGAGGTGGATATCCATGATCAATGCTTACTGAAGCATTGCGTTTTCATATTTTTGTTTCTGATATGTTTTGACAAATCCTGTGGCCATTGTTTTTCCACCTCAAGAATTAGCAGAGGTGCTTGTGAATGCATTCCATCTGCCGTATTCGATCCTCATATAAAAGGGCATTTCTTGTACAGAATCTGTTTGTCTCCATCTCCGATTCCACATTCCTTTAACTCTTGAATTTTTCGCGGATTAGCACCTGAATTTTTGGAGCAATTGGAACTGGTGGTTCCATAAGCGCTTGAGCGGCTTGGATGATCTCCTTGCACATCTTTAACCTCTCTTTTACATACCCTAGGTGAGGGTACATTAGCTACCTATCCTCTTGGGTTTGGTTAGGATTTAACCTAGCATCATAAGCTTAGATCGCGTCCAAGGGTTCAAAGACCTTGTCCACCAAGACAGATCCTCCCGATGGTATTGCTGATGGCTTTGCTACATTTCCTTTTTCCTTAAGGTCTCTTTCCATCCTCAACTATTCCTAAGACATTTTTTCTTTCTCTCTCTTGGCTTTTATCTCATCTTGTTTTGACTTCCAGGATTTCCTAGGGGTTTTGACATACAAATTTTCTATCTCTATTTGACTGGCTGGGGCATTCCTTGCAGACTTATGTGTTTGGGCTCTTGCTACTGCGTTGATCAAAATGGTTAGTTTTGTTTCTGATCCACTTGAGCTTGGCACAATTCCAATTTTGTTCATGGTTGCTTTTCCTTTGTTATCGAGGTTTTTTGGACAATGTGGAATGAGATGGTCATTTGTACACCCTTCACAGAACCCAAAAAGTTTGATTCGTTCTTCTTTGTGTGGGACAAATTCATCATCGCATTCATAGCATGGTTCTATAGGTGGTGGAGAAGATTGTGGAGCCCCCATCGGTTTCCCTATTCTAGGAGGATATCCCTTAGGTTTGCAGTTCTGGTTTACCATGGACATAAGCATATTTTCATCGACCAAGTAATGGTTTTTCGTTGCTTGTGCTATCTATGGGGGCTTTCACATCTCTTCAGGACCATACATGGAATTTGTCCATCCGAGCATATGCATTCCCATCAAACCCCCTCTCATAGGTATTGTCTAAATCTTTTTGGTATGAAACAACCTGGACCATACTCTGATCAGAAGGTGCTTCTATTGGTTGATAAATCCTTACCATGGCCCTGTTTTCCTAGGTTAAAGGAGGTTGATGCCCCAACACAGGTTGAGGTTTTTGTTGCCCTTGGATTGCGTTATTTGGCCCTACTTGGTATCTTGGAGGGGGCGAAAGCTGTTGACCTCCATGTGGCCTATATTGTCTCTCTTTAACATAGTTTCTATTATAGAAACATTCATGGGTTTCAGGATTTGTCCATTTTTTTTTAGTTGCACACCACTTTAGTGCACCCGGTACGTTTACTCCTAGCTTCTATTGAAGGTTGCACCACTGAGTTGGATGATCTCCTCCACAAGTGTCGCATTTTTGGGTGGGCGGTTGTCGTGTATTTGGGTTTGTCTTGTTTTCTTGGTTCATCCTTCTGAGCACTTCCTCAATCATTTGATCAACGTTCGGCATAGTTGGGTTTTTCCCACCCAGTTTCATTGTGGATTCACTAGTAGTCAAAGAGGTGCTACTCATCCCTTGATCTGTGTCTTTGTCACCTCTCTATACGCCTTGCAATTGTCTACCAGATACAACACCTCTTTCGTTACTTTCTCAAAAGTAACACATGCCTTTAAGTGCAAGTATTTTTTGAGAGTGTCATTCTGCAATCCTTCTATGAAAAGGACTGGCAGTCTCTCATCCTGAGGTAGTTCTCTAGAAGGGCATCTTTCTATGTATTGCTTGAAATGAAGCGAGGCTTCCTTCACCTTTTCCTTCTCCTTTTGTCTAAATGCATAGATCTGGGAGACAATATTATGCTTAATTCCTCTTTTTGAGAATTCCTCAGCGAATTCTCAAAGAAGTTGCTCAATACTTGGGAATTCAAGGCTGTTTAAAGGTTGAAACTAGGTCAAAGAAGTCCCTTCTAAAGTCAACCCAAAACCTTCATATTGAGTATGGAAATTAGTTACCTGTTTCGCCCTCAACACTTGTTTGAAGATCGAAACATGGGCGTATGGATCTCAAGATCCACTATACTTTTTGGGTACACATTTTTCCACTTAAGATGGTCGCATGCATCTAGACTCCGCAACCATCCTGACCACCCTTGGTCCTCTTGGTGTGGTCTATCTAGGTTCATAATCTCCCCTCGGCACTAGGATTGGTATCCTATCCACTATACGTTCATCAAGTTGATCTCGTGTAATAGTCGGAGGGATTCTAGTGGTGTAAGTCACGTCAGGTGCTGCACTGCCCCTCTGTGTGTTCATAGAAACCCTAGATCTTGTTGATCCCATAAGCCTTGTGTTTGGAATTTGTTCGTGTCCAAAAGAATCTTTCACTCTAGTTCTCACTGGGCTTACATGCCCAGTTTCTGGTCTCGTGTGAGTAGTTGTGGTTTTCACCTCTTCTGGATTTTCATAGTATTGGTGAAGTGGTCCCCCAAAATATGTATATTGTTCTAACTCCTTATGATCCATAGGAAAGTATCAGCTATAGATAAAGACATAAAAACTACATATTTAGTTGCAAAAAATAATTTTTTACTTTTTAATATATATTAAACTAAAAATTTCATTAAGAGAGCAATCAAATTTACACATTGTGTGATTTGCAAACAATAAGCTACATTTGTAAAAATCACATTTTTGTTTTAGTGATGGTAAATTTTATTATTTGCTCCATTTTTTTCACATGCAACAAAGAATAATCAACTCCTAAGTCTTTAGACCATGGTAATGATGATAATCAAATGCAAAACACAAACAAAAATATCAATATGTATGAAGTTCCAATCTCACGTACTAACAATCCTTCACAATACACGATGCACTCTCTATCTGACATTATTTTTAAAACAAAACTATGAAATCTTCAATGCAATTACACACTTGCGGACTAATTTTACCCAATCAAGGATTGTAGCCCCCTTATACTGGTTTACCATGGACATAAGCATATTTTCATCGACCAAGTAATGGTTTTTCGTTGCTTGTGCTATCTATGGGGGCTTTCACATCTGTTCAGGACCATACATGGAATTTGTCCATCCTAGCATATGCATTCCCATCAAACCCCCTCTCATAGGTATTGTCTAAATCTTTTTGGTATGAAACAACCTGGACCATACTGTGATCAGAAGGTGCTTCTATTGGTTGAGAAATCCTTACCATGGCCCTGTTTTCCTAGGTTAAAGGAGGTTGATGCCCCAACACAGGTTGAGGTTTTTGTCGCCCTTGGATTGCGTTATTTAGCCCTACTTGGTATCTTGGAGGGGGCGAAAGCTGTTGACCTCCATGTGGCCTATATTGTCTCTCTTTAACATAGTTTCTATTATAGAAACATTCATGGGTTTCAGGATTTGTCCATTTTTTTTTAGTTGCACACTACTTTAGTGCACCCGGTACGTTTACTCCTAGCTTCTATTGAAGGTTGCACCACTGAGTTGGATGATCTCCTCCACAAGTGTCGCATTTTTGGGTGGGCGGTTGTCGTGTATTTGGGTTTGTCTTGTTTTCTTGGTTCATCCTTCTGAGCACTTCCTCAATCATTTGATCAACGTTCGGCATAGTTGGGTTTTTCCCACCCAGTTTCATTGTGGATTCACTAGTAGTCAAAGAGGTGCTACTCATCCCTTGATCTGTGTCTTTGTCACCTCTCTATACGCCTTGCAATTGTCTACCAGATACAACACCTCTTTCGTTACTTTCTCAAAAGTAACACATGCCTTTAAGTGCAAGTATTTTTTGAGAGTGTCATTCTGCAATCCTTCTATGAAAAGGACTGGCAGTCTCTCATCCTGAGGTAGTTCTCTAGAAGGGCATCTTTCTATGTATTGCTTGAAATGAAGCGAGGCTTCCTTCACCTTTTCCTTCTCCTTTTGTCTAAATGCATAGATCTGGGAGACAATATTATGCTTAATTCCTCTTTTTGAGAATTCCTCAGCGAATTCTCAAAGAAGTTGCTCAATACTTGGGAATTCAAGGCTGTTTAAAGGTTGAAACTAGGTCAAAGAAGTCCCTTCTAAAGTCAACCCAAAACCTTCATATTGAGTATGGAAATTAGTTACATGTTTTGCCCTCAACACTTGTTTGAAGATTGAAACATGGGCGTATGGATCTCAAGATCCACTATACTTTTTGGGTACACATTTTTCCACTTAAGATGGTCGCATGCATCTAGACTCCGCAACCATCCTGACCACCCTTGGTCCTCTTGGTGTGGTCTATCTAGGTTCATAATCTCCCCTCGGCACTAGGATTGGTATCCTATCCACTATACGTTCATCAAGTTGATCTCGTGTACTAGTCGGAAGGATTCTAGTGGTGTAAGTCACGTCAGGTGCTGCACTGCCCCTCTGTGTGTTGATAGAAACCCTAGATCTTGTTGATCCCATAGGCCTTGTGTTTGGAATTTGTTCATGTCCAAAATAATCTTTCACTCTAGTTCTCCCTGGGCTTACATGCCCAGTTCTGGTCTCGTGTGAGTAGTTGTGGTTTTCACTTCTTCTGGATTTTCATAGTATTGGTGAAGTGGTCCCCCAAAATATGTATATTGTTCTAACTCCTTATGATCCATAGGAGAGTATCAGCTATAGATAAAGACATAAAAACTACATATTTAGTTGCAAAAAATAATTTTTTACTTTTTAATATATATTAAACTAAAAATTTCATTAAGAGAGCAATCAAATTTACACATTGTGTGATTTGCAAACAATAAGCTACATTTGTAAAAATCACATTTTTGTTTTAGTGATGGTAAATTTTATTATTTGCTCCATTTTTTTTCACATGCAACAAAGAATAATCAACTCCTAAGTCTTTAGACCATGGTAATGATGATAATCAATTGCAAAACACAAACAAAAATATCAATATGTATGAAGTTTCAATCTCACATACTAACAATCTTTCACAATACACGATGCACTCTCTATCTGACATTATTTTTAAAACAAAACTATGAAATCTTCAATGCAATTACACACTTGAGGACTAATTTTACCCAATCAAGGATTGTAGCCCCCTTATACATTCCATTGAATATATAAGAGTTGTTTTGACTTAATTAAGGATTGTAGCTCTCATCTTGCCAAGTGACAAACAACATACATCAAATAGAACCTATGATGGTGTGAAATGAAACACTTTTAAGGATCTTTATCATAACCTAGTACACTAGTATAAGACATCCAACCCTTGACTAACATCTCATTTTTATTATATGCTCATTTTCTAGTATCCTTGTGGTAAGTATTGGCTCATCATATGGGTACTACGTCGATAGCGCAACACTACTAATACTATTATGGTGAGTCAACTTCCCTCCCCCATGTACGAAACATATGGGCATTGGTCGTTAACGCGGCCATATGATGCCCATATTTAAAATCTCTTTAGATTCAAGCGGCACTTGGTTGGTAATAGGGCTAATGTTTGTAATTTGTTAGAAGCATGTGTTTACACATAGATGCAATGCTGGATCGTTGAACCGGCCTTTTGAATGCCGTATAAATTGTATGTGGATGTATATATCACGTTTTTTTAGCATTATGTACACAAAATACTTGATCACTAAAGAGGCCATGAAGTGTCTATAAATGTTCGTGTTGATTGTTTTTGTCAAAATATCTCGTATCAAATCATAATGCAACTGTAAAAAACAAAAAATTATAATTGTTCAACAAATAGCTATTGAATTATTTGTCAACTATCTTCATTGTGTTAAAAAACTTTATTACAAAACTATATTTCATTCACCATATAATGCTATTTTAAAAAAAATATTGCACTTTGATATCCATTCATTACAAAATAACTCCGTCCCTCTCGTAAATGCAACATTTGTAATGAGCTACAAAACAAACAAAATCTTATGAAACTTCTTACATACGTAATTAAGAAAAAAAAAGCTCACTCTACATATGTATAATTCTTACAATTATCACAAAAAGGTAAAAAATAATTATTTTACCTCAAATTGGTAGTTTATTTTGAAAATTAAATTCTACTAATTAACTTGTAGTAAAATTTATCGGCAATCTTAAAAGATTTACTTCTTTTTCAAAAATAAACCGGAAAAAACTATCCATTGTAGTAAACCAAAATATGAACCAATGTCTTATATTGTAACCTAGATTTTAAAGTGAAAACAATCAAAATGTGAACTAATGTCTTATAGTTTAGCATAGTTTTTCAAAGTGTTTAGGATTTTTAACTCGTATGGTCCAGACGATTGAGTCTGAGCCAATATATTTCATTTGCGTCATCATCATGGTTTATGCAAAGTAGTGTTAGCAATCAGAATGTGAATCATTGTCTTATGATTGGAGATAGTTGTTTAAAGTGTTGCATGTTTTCAACCTAATATTTTGATAGTCTAATATGTATGAAACTGTAGGTGCACTATGTAATTATATCTAAATGTTTTCTAATTGACCAGTGCAAAAATGATGCTTGAACAAAGAAAAATCATCATGTGGGTCATTTGTAAGGAGTGTATACACGCCATTTCATTGTGTGTAGATGTCAAAATCTAGTAGATCAATGAGAGCGACATTTTTGTTAAAGATTTCATTAGGACTATCTAGGAGAATATAGAGAGCCGACTACAAGTACCAAGTACCTAAATTGCATCATAAAATCACAATGGTGCTTGAAAACATGAAGATATGTTGCAGACATCTAAAAGTAGAGCTTCTTGCCACTTACAATATGTCTAAGGTAGAGCTAAGGGACAAACAATGGGAGGAGAAAAAGGTAAATATGAAAAGAGGTAAAGGATAAATCCATTTTGCCCAAGCAAATCAATAGGACACAAGATGCACAAGGAGCCATTGGCAGTTGATATAGATACTAGCGGCACGGGAATAATCATGTGCATAGCGTTGAATGCTAAGTACATGCATTTGATTGGAATTCCCAACAAAGCCCTAGTAGAAGGTGTGAGGATTGGAGCTTGCTCTTTTGCTGTGTGTAGCTTATATACCGCTAAGAAAATATCCTTCTTTCTAGAGAACATAAACTACGTAGGAAAATGCTATAAGGAAGGGGAAAAAGCTAAGTTTGATAGCTTTTGAATAGATCACAATATGCAAAACATTGCACCCTTGTATTGTCAGATGCATTGATTTCAGTACAGAGGCCTCCTAGAGCACTCTCTTTCCATACTATAATGGGGTCTCATTACGAGACCTAATGTGCCAAGTATTCTCGCAAGGCACATTTTGGTGTTTCATGCATATACTCCAGTATGGTTGGAAGATATTTCCACCTACAAATCAACAACCACCAAAGATAGAGCATGCACGTCTCAAAGTAGAGATTGAGCACATGCCAATGATTTTACATGCTTTGGTTGATGACATCACGGTCTCTCACTCTGCTAGCATTGTGCATTGCAATTTTCATCCCTATAACACAATGTTAAATTTCAAGTGCGTAAATAAACGTTGCATCAACATTATTGATTGGGGCATGATGCTCAAAATCCCAACCAAGAAATGTTCAATAATTATGTATATAATGCAGCTCAATCTTCATTTGTAGTTTTGGAGGCAAAGGAAGCAAGAGAAAGGCCAATGATATATATGCACTAGGTTCTTTGTACAAGATGCTGATAGATTTTTGAGGTACAACTAGGAGAGGATACTTCTTAGATGAAGTGTTTTTTCATTATAACCATGAAACTCTCAAATACATTAAGAAAATATAAACACATGGATGAAGTTAAGAGAGCATGAAGCCAGAAGAAATGCTTCAGACATTTTGGTATTTTTTAGAGAGCATTTAAAGACAAATCCTAACCCTGTCCAACTACCTCCTCTCGTTGAACATACACCATCTTTTTATCCAGCTTGAACACTTGAAAATTACCATCATTTGTTGTGAATGATTTGTCATTTGGGTTTTTCATTTGAACCATCCGTCTATAATCAATCACGTTGGCTACTATATGAATGAGTGCTTACATCAATTGTCTATAATTGTGCTGAGTGGGCCAATTTTTTATAATCGTGCTGAGTCCCCTAAAGAAAGAAAGATAGACAATTGATGCAAGCACTCATACATATAGTAGCCAATGTGATTGATTATAGACGGATTGTTCAAATGAAAAACCCAAATGAAAACTCATTCACAACAAATGATGGTAATTTTCAAGTGTTCAAGCTGGATAAAAAGATGGTGTATGTTCAATGAGAGGAGGTAGTTGGACAGGGTTAGGAATTGTCTTTAAATGCTCTCTAAAAAATACCAAAATGTCTGAAGCATTTTTTCTGGCTCCATGCTCTCTTAACTTCATCCATGTGTTTATATTTTCTTAATGTATTTGAGAGTTTCATGGTTATAATGAAAAAACACTTCATCTACGAAGTATCCTCTCCTAGTTGTACCTCAAAAATCTATCAACATCTTGTACAAAGAACCTAGTGCATATGTGTATGCATCCGAATACTATGGATCATAGATTCTAGAGCAATCCATGGCCTTGTGTATGCATCCGAATACTATGGATCATAGATTCTAGAGCAACCCATGGCCTCTTTGATAGCTCATGTTCTCTTGCTTCCTTTTCCTCCAAAATTACAAATGAAGATTGAGCTGCATTATATACATAATTATTGAACATTTCTTGGTTGGGATTTTGAGCATCATGCCCCAATCAATAATGTTGATGCAAGGTTTATCTACGCACTTGAAATTTAACATTGTGTTATAGGGATGAAAATTGCAATGCACAATGCTAGCAGAGTGAGAGACTGTGATGTCATCAACCAAAGCATGCAAAATCATTGGCATGTGCTCAATCTCTACTTTGAGACGTGCATGCTCTATCTTTGGTGGTTGTTGATTTGTAGGTGGAAATATCTTCCAACCATACTGGAGTATATGCATGAAACACCAAAATGTGCCTTGCGAGAATACTTGGCACATTAGGCCTCGTAATGAGACCCCATTATAGTATGAAAACAGAGTGCTCCAGGAGGCCTTTGTACTGAAATCAATGCATCTGACAATACAAGGGTGCAATGTTTTGCATGTTGTGATCTATTCAAAAGCTATCAAACTTAGCTTTTGCTCCTTCCTTATAGCATTGGCCAATTTTTTATAATTGTGCTGAGTCCCCATATCACACCAAGATGCATCTTCATTCTCTCAATGTCTAGTATGCTACAAGAATTTTCATGGATGGAGTGGATACTAAAAATTTCATGTGGTCACTATTATCACCTAATTTTCTTAATTATACCAATGCAAAACAATAATCGATGTGGAATCTGTTCTCAAGAAATCTCACACGGTGTATATCATTAGAGAAAATTTGGACTCTCAAAGGGGGCCTATAAGAATGTTTGACTTTGTCTCTCTTGTTCAAAGTGGGAAACCCGATGAAGTCCATGAATGCTTTGTCAAAACCCTATCAGTCATATCATTGGGAAGATCTTAGAAAGTAGGTTCTAAATCCCCAAACTTCAACAAATTTGGAGTTGATTTATAGAACTTATGGCCTCCCCGTTGAAACTGAAATGTGGGGAGAGACTCCATTTACAAGATGGAGTTATCACATCAAAACATGGAGTCTTCTAGAATATAAGGAATTTGATGGCCTGCTATATATCAATGGATAGATCTCAGTGAGTAAATTCTAAATCCAAAAGGTTCAACAAGTTTTGATTTCATTCGCAAAAAAAAATTATCGATCGCTTGTTTTGGACAAGAGAGAGAAATTCAAAGTCCTTATAGGGCCCCTTCGAGAGTCCAAATTTTCCCTAATGTACATGTTTGGGATGACCAATGAGTATAAATTCAGGCCAGCGTAACAAAGCATCCCTAGTGCAATTAGAAATCTATTTAGCAATGAAGAAGCACATTCAAAACACAAGCATTCACAACAATAGACATTGTAATTTTGCCTTAAAGAAACATTGTATACATTCAAACTTTGTTTCAAAATATAAGCTTCTGTTAGATTTCACATCTTACAATCTTGTGGCATCTTATGTTGAGTTTATGCAGACAATGTTTTGCTCTAAGTCTAACCTTCGTATGTTTTGCTTGTTGAATTTTCTACATCTAACGTGAGGTTCTCTTCAATCTTTGTGCACTGAGATACACAAACATTAAAGTCACCTTCATCTTCTGTTTGACATTTGTACACCCAACTAGGAATTTCTTCCTCATAGCAATACTTTCAATATGATGTAGGATCTTTTCGTTGCAGAATGTGTGAATTATTTTTTAGCTCTGCTTTCTATCAATCTGTTGTTAATCTATTGCGGATTGTGCTATGAACATACTTGTACATACTCCCATTCTCTAAGAGCTTGAATTTGCTACACATTGTACCAAAACCTTCATTGCAAGTGTATGTAGAGTCAAGTAATACTATCCAATGCTCATCATCCACCACTTCCATGTAGGTTGCTTTTTTGCCATCAATTGGACAAAATCATTTGCAAAAGATCCTTCTTTTAATATGAACACACTCATCTCTTTGATGCAATTAATTCGATCTTGATTCTTGAGCATTGGAGTAGAACGTATTGATCACCTGATAGAAATCATTGACCACCTGTATATTTGGCATTAAGTCTAAATTCTAATACTTTGGATCCAATATGTAAGCCACACTATAGTGGACTATGAGCACTTTCTACCTTGCATGAAGCTACTTGGACAAAACTTTTCATTGTTTTGCAAAGAATGGTATTCATCAATCCTTCTCAACTACAAACTCTTTTAAATCCTCATGATTTTCTAAACTTTGCTGAATTGTCCACCACGTTATCCACACTTGTTTTTGATTTGGCACTTTTTTATCAAAGTTGTGAATAGAAAACATAACACGCATCATTACATGGTATGAATCCATTACACTCCTCTACCAAGCATGCATGTTTATGGATCCTCGTAAACTTGTAAACTTCCCTTTCACTTGCTTAGAATGGTCAAGCTGTCATTCCTCAAATGCTATGTAGCCATAAGTATCAATCACATTGCACTTATTATGTAGGAGAGATTCCAATGTATAATAGTGAATGAAAAATCAAGTATCAGTAAGCAATTCCAACATAATTGACATGCACATCTTGTATAAATCAGGTACTCTTTGTCGTTTCCAAGATGAACTTAACAACGACACATAACGTCAACTATTTGTCAAACCATGTTGTTTCTTCACTAGTGGTTGCATTCTTTTGAGGTTGATAGTGAAGATTTCAATGTGTTGAATTGGGTATTTCACCACACTAATATCCCTGCAATAATCAAAGCTCAATAAGCTGAGGAGGAGCTAAATGTTGAGGGTTTTTGGTAGGTACAAGGTGGAATGGCACATGCGAAGAGACCTAAAGACACTAAAGTGTATGTACAATGTGTCAAGGGATGAAAATATCAAAAGCCCATGTATCTACTGCATGGGTTCAGCAAAGAAGTTGAATCTTACTAATTGGAACAAAGCCCCAGATAGACCCTCTAAAGAACCAAACTTTCAAGCTTTTTTGGATATTCCCCTTTCAAATGTCCACCTCTACACACTACATGCACTTTGTAGAATCATTGAGAATATTGTGCACCTCTACATAGGGTTTGCATAGAAACTATAACCTTTGTCAGCAAGAGAAACTGCCATAAAAAATATTGAGAGGGTGTTGTCTGCTATTGGGTTTCATGGGGGAAATGTTGTGGTTGAGTCAGACCCCAAGAGGTCAACTAGTGGAAATAATTCTCCTAGGAAAGATTCTATTGGTGGGATGAAGGCCGGAATATTCTAAAGTGTGCGTATTGCAAAGTCACGGTACAATGTGAGAGCGTGGTTGCAGTTAAAATATGCACAAGTCTTCTCGCGTTGTGGGGCAACACATACATACACATTGGTAGTCATGCCACAACGTAAAAGGCCTTGTGTATATATTGGTTTTACAATTTATTGTGTTGTGCTGCGACCTTACACCTACACATATATGTGTACGAATACACTTATATAAATGTGTATTCGTTTGTGTCACACAACAATACAAGAAGGCTAGTATATATTTCATTTGCACTATGTATCGCAACCTTGCACTTTCATTTGCACTATGTATCGCAACCTTGCACTTTCATATAAATATATAAGTATATGTATATATTTATGTATTTGGCAGTTGTGCCATAACGTGAGAGGGTTTGTGTATATTTATCATTTCACACATCATCGTGTTGTACCGTGAAGTTACCCGTAACAACATGTTTTATTGGTGTATTTGTATATTTACCTACTTGTCACGGCACAACGCGAGGAGCCTTGTGTACATTTTTTGTTTACACTGTCCTTGCTCTATATCGCGACTTTGCAACACACACACACACACACACACACACACACACACACACACACACACACACACACACACACACACACACACACACACACACACACATATATATATATATATATGTGTGTGTGTGTGTGTGTGTGTGTGTGTGTGTGTGTGTGTACATAATTTTTGTAGCCCCACAATGTCCTCCCATGTGTCATCCATGCATTCGGTCGAACACTTCCCGATGCACCAAGACCTGCAATAACAAGCATCATCATGAAAATATACATCCTCTCAATGTCATAATTATGTGTGTTTATTCTATACAACATGTCTGCTCAGCTCACTCTTATCAAAAACTTTTTGCTTTTCTTCTCTCTCCACCCTTTCTTCTCTTAGCACCTACAATCTTGTTAACCTATCTTGGAACGCATTTGAGCTGTTTTCTTTCTGCTCCCTTGATTCCCATGTTTTTAATTGTTCCTCAATGGATCGTATGAAGAAAACTACCAAGAAGGTTTACCAAGGTGAAGGATCATCTAGCAGGGCTTAGTATGATATTGGTCAAGCATCAACATCACATGTTCTAGGAAAGAGTCTACTCATTTATGCACAACCATGAGAAACACGAGATAGGAGCAAAATTCAAGTGTGTGATTGGAGCTTAGAAATCTCCAAAAACATATTTCTCTAGCTATACCAAAGCTACCATTTTAGAGAGTTGTCCATGAAATCTGTGATTGAAACAACCTTAATTTCAAATGGTCTTGCAGTGCAATGGGTTGCCTCCATGAAGCGACGAAGGATTTTTTTGGCGAGCTATTTCAAGACAACCTTGTTATGATAGCTCACACCCACATATCAACATACGGGTATCAAGAAAACCCCTTGGTTATGTCATTTTTGGCCAAGCTGTTCTCCAAGTGGTTGCATGTTTGGCTCGTGGCAAGTAATTGGCCTCTTGTGACAAACCCTGCACTAAAATAATTTGACTTTTGAATTGGGGTCTCTGGTGATTGCTGACCGATTCTACCCATGCCCACCATCGCCATTAATTTGCCAAGCCTCTTAGTCTGTCTCCAAAATTCCTGGCCACACCATCAGCTATTCGACGGGGCTTGTTCGCCAATGATTGTAGCAATTACCACCTTTGCAGCAACATGGCCCTATCACACGACTGCAATTGCCGCATGCCCACTCGAGCCGGCTAAGGATAAATTGCAAGCTGTATGGGGACGTGGCAGCCCCCATGGCACCCCCTCCATCATGGCCCCCCTTGACGGAAGGAAGGGTTGCCATCTTGGGGGACTTCTTTTGTCAGTATTGAGCACCAATAGTGATGGCATTGAAGAGAGAAATTGGCTAGTATTGTGGAGAGATGGAGAGAAAAATATATAAGAGAGGGGGAGACAACGTTGTTAAAGAGCCCGACCCTACCCATAGAAATCACAGACGGGTGCAACTATCAGTGAGAGCACTTGGCTGCCGAAAGGGGGTTGAAGAGGGTTGCCATGACCATGCTAGTCATCATCAAGAGGATCGAAGAGGATTGCTTTCGATCTCTTTTTCGCAACACGTCCCAAGAAACGGGCTCAACTGGGTAGAAGAGAGAAAGAGATTCATAGAAGCTAGCAATAAATCGTGCAAGATTAAGAAAAGTTGTCACCTAAGCAATTATGTTGCATGCATTTCCAGAAATTTACCATCAGTTCAGCTTGTAGTAGATCATTGAGGTCTGTGTACATGTGTGTGTGTGTGTGTGTGTGTGTGTGAGAGAGAGAGAGAGAGAGAGAGAGAGAGAGAATATTGTGATTTGACTAAGAGTGTTGATATCCTTTGGATCTTACAGGTCTAACGGTTGTGTAATATCAATCGCAAGAGAGTTCTTCTTGGGATATATTTCTTTGTTGGATAGAAATAACCAAGCATTGGTGTCATTGAGGGCTATACAGATGGGCCCAACCAATGCAATGGGCCCAAATGGTTACCTCAACCTAAAATTTTTCTCTCAGAGTCAGACACTCACAATATCCAAAGCCCCTTGCAAGAAGTGTTTGATGCATCCAACTTGATATGGGAGATTTATCCTGATCCTCACTCCAAATATTGTGCATTGAAATTAGCTTACATTTCATGGCATCAAATGCTACAATTTGGGCAAGGTAGAAGAGAAAGAGGTGAAACTTGGTTGATCAATTACAAGATCCTAATGTCAATCTTATGATTGCACACATAGTTACATGTTCCACACCAAGATTGTACATATTTCATCATGTGTAGTTGATGGCTTTGTAATAATGTAGGTATTTCAATATGCAGGTTTTGTTGTTTTGCGCCACATGATTATCATGGACAAGTGACCAAACCCCATGCAAAGAGATGCGCCATAAAAGAAAAATATTTTGTGGGTTGTAAATGTCACCGGCTATATCTTTTCCTTGATGTAGCAAGGATAAAATACATTCAATATCAATAAAGATGACAACATATGTCATAGGAAATTTTATGAAGGTCCACAAAAATCCCTGAAGTTTGCAGCATGGTTATCTCCAAAAATGAAAGAATGGATATGCGACCTACTACAAAAGGGATTCACTCCACATCAGCTCTTTGCACAACACATTCACATCGCGGAGAAAAATAGCATGATGGGAAGCCCCTGTAGTACAAGAGATTTGTTTCTCACAATGTGTGATATTCTAAATATCGTATGGATGATGGAGAATTCATCTGTTCATACACATCGTGATGATGCCATAACTGTTCATAATTGGGTGACTGACAATGCTGCTCATACTTTTTTCTATAAGCCAATGAATTATAGCTAGGGTGATGCCTTCATTCTTGGAATCCAAACAAGGTGGAAATTAGAGATGCTCAACAAATATGGTCATAACAGCTTACTTGCAATGGATGTGATGTTTGGAACAAAAAAATAAAAAGTTTGTCTAGCTTATAACCACTCAATTGTTCAATTGCAAACCAAATAACCATGCTTATAACTGTCTTTTTTGTGAATAATTTCATCTCCATACCATTTTGGTGTTTGATTCTCTTCGTAATGGAGTACCTATTGCATGGATGATAATGTCATCAAGCTACTATTCTGATATTAAAACATGGTTGATTGCATTGAGAAATAGAGTTCTTGATTATAATAAAGGATAGGACCCCAATGCTTTCATGGTGGATGATGCAGAGGAAAAAACTCAAGCACTTCGGTAAGCCAGCCAACTAGTCATCAACCATCGTATTTTCAAATGATCTAATTTACTTATATATTATTTTGGTTGTATATATCTCATTTTGGTTGTGGCTCCTAAATCACTAAAATTATCAAATCTTTGTAGAATGTTATTTGGTATATGTATAGTCCTATGCCTATGGGACATGTATGGAGGGCTTGGCTAAAGGAAAGTGCCAGAATACGTGGTGTGAGCTGGAATGTTTAGACATCTAGGGCAAATTATGAACATGCATAGCAAGCATTGTAGAAGTTCGTATGAGAAGGAAAGTCAAGCACATTAGCTAGTTGAAGATTTCATGGTCAAGTATGAGGATCAAGAGCTATTTATCATCTACCTTCAAGTGTGAGTGTCTACTTCGAATTGGTAGAAAGAAAAATTATAGCACTTGACCTCTTTGATCTCTTTGCAAACACAAGGAACCATGATTGACTTCATGTTCTTGATTTTTTAACGTCTAAGTAGGTATGTGGATTCGAGCATCAAGGATGATGGAGCACGGAAATCAAGATACAAACAATAGTATTGAGGCCTAGCATGGGATTTTAAAGAGCAAGTTCTTATGTAGTAGGCATATTATCCATGGCTGGTGGGTTGATTGGCTAATAAACCGACTATAAGAGATGTTAAAGGAGAGTGGATTCAAGTAAAATTTTGCAATCATGGATGTGGTCAAGAATTCTTTAGCCCGAGCATTAGAGATTCTTGATGACTATGTCAGATTCCATATCAATGATCCCAAGCATGCCAAAGTCTTGAGCTTGAGTAAAAAATTCCATTTCTACACCGTTCTCAATGCTGATGTTGAGTGGGCTACTTGCAATTGTGATTGGGCTATCAAGGGAACATCAAGTGAAGGTTATAATGTTGGCTGAAATTAATGCACAGACCATTGTCGACAAGGGAATAAGCATGTACTCCAAAGCATTAGAAAATGGTAAAATAGCATGGTCTTTTTCTAAGTATTTCTTATTGTATTGTTTTTCCTTTCTCTTATCACTATGTTGCTCAGACCAAGAGCTTCTTGTATATATATACACTACACAATTCTCCAAAGTTTGCATATTGTAGGTGAGTTAAATTTAAAGAGTATATAAATGAATGTGCAATGTATCACACAAAAACCTCTCAAACAATCTCTAATGAACTCTTATGATGACAATGTAGGTGATGATAGATTACTACATGAAAATATTCATAGATGTAGCGGAAAGATCCTCACATCTATGCAACAAATGAAGGCATCAAGGTTATGCATGCCCACACATCCTTGTGGTGAACTACATGACATAAAGGATGGGTTTGGAACCTCATTGAAGAGAGAAAATCCATTTATTCAAAAGGGGTACAATAACCAAAGAAAACCTCGCAAATAGCAAGTCATAAACATTACAGCATTTCCAGTTTTCCCTCAAAGAAAGAGAGTAACCATGCAAAGAGTCCTTGATCATGATGCTCAATTGAATGAAGAGGACAATGGCAGCTATTAGCCATTTTATGAAACACAAGTGGAGGTCTTTGAATGTTTTGAAATCGCAATGTAATCATAAGTGAAAAATCTTCATATACTATGATAATATGGGGTGCTTATTGATGTTTAGAATGTATTTAGTTTTGGTTCAAATGGTAAATGTGTCTTATACCTAGCCATTCAAAATGATCTATTAATGTTGTCTTTAGAATCCATGGTAATGGATTCTAAAGACATGGTAATTTGTCTTATACCGAGCCATTCAAAATGATCTATTAATGTTGTCTTTAGAATCCATGGTAATGGATGAACATCTCTCTCTCTCTCTCTCTCTCTCTCTCTCTCTCTCTCTCTCTCTCTCTCTCTCTCTCTCTCTCTCTCTCTCATGGATTGGTTTAAATTACTTTGTATGTTGAATAAGGTCACAGTGAAAGAGTTACTTTGGATTGTTTTCAACAACAAATGCAAAAGAAAAGTTTCATTCCAATCCTAGTTTCTCTAAGTACAATTACAAGAGGATATGCTTATCATGGCTTTGATGACAACGGGCTGTAAAAGCATTTGGCTGGTGTCTATAGAGGCACAATAAAGGGTTCATTTGCAAATAGTCTCTAATTCAAATTAGATGTCTTAATGACTAGGCTGCAACACTATTAGGACAAATATGGTAATCGATGAGAGTGAGAATGTTATGTATCTTATTGTTGAAGATGCTAACAGTTACAAAGGAGACAAATCTATGAGAATAAACAAGATCTTAAGACTAAAAAGGTTTTACTTAATTTGTCATCATTTTGAGGATTAGGCGACGATTCTACGCACAATCACGATACACTGCAGGGGAGATTATTTCTTTTGTTTGTGATGGGATTTCACAACATTAATATAACTAGAGGTCCTCTATTCCATCATGATCATGAGCTACATTTGGCTACCATTTGAATTTATTTTAAGTTGTGCTCGTATGTGAGCCTGCATATTCTTGACAAGTCACAAAATTATGAATTTTGACATGTATCCTCATTGTGGTGATTACATTCCATTTTAGGTTTTATTCTAATTTGAAGAGTTTTTTATTGGGTGACTGTCATGAGGTCTCAAAATCAATATTTCATGATTGAAAGATTGTGGTCTTGATTTTTGTTCAATCTTAGAGTATCATTGCCCACTCTTAAAGACTAAAGTAGTACTTGACCTCAAACCATCATGTCAATGGGTACTAAGCATATCATATAAACGAGGCTTTTGGAGACGACTTGCGATTTTCTCGTGCTCGGTCTAAGAGAAATTATGCAACATGCATCTACAAAGCCAAATGTGCAATATGCCATGACATTATCAAGACACTATAAGAAAGGGGGTTGAATGCCTTTGGAATAGCCGCACATCAACAAGCATTTCAGGAGAGAGAAATGATTGGGCACACGGGTATCACCATCACTGGTAGCGTGGTTGTCAGCTCACGGCAATGATTGAGGGTATCAGCGCGGGTATGCTATCAAGAATTGCCACGTTGATTGCCATGACGATAGCCGCATTGATACCCTCCATGCAATTTAATAAAAAAAAAGTATCCAAGGATTTCAGATGATTCCCCATGTGTGAAGACTTTGCATCATCCAAAGATCTTCGGATATTTGTTTTTTATATAAATATCACATTTATTTATTATTTAAGATTAACAATATCATACAATTTTTGAAACACAAGAAACTTAAAGACATTATATTGACAAAATTATTTTTATTGATCGTGAGTATACTTATTGTTCGCAAAAATTATACAAGGCCTTTTGGCCGGGCATCCAAAATAAAAGTGAAATATTTACAAGGGCTCTTGGTCGGGCGTTCAAAATGTGAGGGGATTATGTTGTACAAGGGCTCTTGGCGGGGCGTTCAAAATGTGAGGGGATTGTGTTAATAAGTTAGTAACCTTCATTGTCACCCTAGTCGCCCTCGTCATCCTTGCCACCTTGATCGCACTCATCATCCTTGCCCTCGTTAGTGCCACCTCTTTGAGTCTACACAAAGAACAAAGGAAACCACATAATTAGTAAACATTAAAATAAGTAAATAACAAAATAATCAATTGTTAGGTTGACTTTGTACTTGTGTAGTGGTCAAGGTGTCGAGATGAGCGTTGAACTGTGCTGAATAATGTGGCCCAATTGGAGCATCCGCAGGTAGGTATTGTATTCGTCGTTGCATTTCCGATACTTCACCACCTCCCTTGACACTCGATGTCATTTTCAATACTTCACAACCTCCCTTGACACTCGATGTCCTAAGATGTTTGCCTACATATTAAGCATTATTTATATTAGTTTACATCAAGATTATGGTTCAAATAAAAACTAAAATTGTTACTTACCACTTTGTCCTTCCAGATGTCCTTTCTGCGAGAACCCCAACTGTGAGCTTGTTGTCCTGCCCTTGCTTGCCTCTGCTGAGTATGGCAAACTCCATTGTCCCTCTCTTGCAGAGAAAACTCCCACTCTGCATCATGAATATTGGCACCCGTTTTTTGGAGATCCTTGTCTCCGATGACTTTCAGTGGACTCTCGTCGACCCCCAGAGCCAGGCAAAGGCTACGTCGCTCACTTTGCCCTAAAGAAGATCGAAGACCACGAGGTCTAGGATGGCTTGATGGTTGAAGCGGGGAGGGTTAATGCGAGGGAATCGTACAAGAGGCTGCTGAGGGAAATGGTGAAGGAAATGTAGTAGTGAGGACCGAGGGATAGGGTGAAGGACATGTAGTGGGGGGTGTCGAGGGAAAGGGTGAAGGAAAGGTAGTGGGGGACCTGCGAGGGCATGGAGGAGGGAGGGGGAACTCCCATACTGAGATAGTTGATGTGGCGTATATGAAGAGAAGATCCCTTGCGAAGCTCGCTCATACTCTTGCCGCATGCGCAAGAATGAGGCTATCTGTGGATCCATAGGGACCAAATGAGTAGGAGGAAGAGGAGGGGAGTGGTCATAGGGACCAGAGCCCCCAGAAGGATTGTTAGAAGAGGAACCCATGATTGTCCTAAAAGAGCGAAAAAATTATTCGTCTTGCCCGGCCATGTCCCAACTAAAAAAGAGAGAGAAAAAAACCAAATACAACCTAAATAGACATGCCAAAACCCCTCTAATAGAGGGGCCAAACTCATGCCTTTTTCTAGGGGTTTTTCCCCTCTATCAGAGGGGGTTTGGCATGCCTATTTGCATGCAATGGGCAGCTCGTTTGGGCTACCCATTGCATGCCAAAACCCCTCTGATAGAGGGACCAAACTCATGCCATTTTGCTAGGGGTTTTTCCCCTCTATTAGAAGGGTTTTGGCATGCCAATTTGCATGCAATGGGTAGCCCATTTGGGGAGCCTATTGCATGCAAATAGACATGCCAAAACCCTTGTAATAGAGGGGCCAAACTCATGCTATTTTCTAGGGGTTTTGCCCCTTTATTACAGGGGTTTTGGAATGCCTATTTGCATGCAATGGGCAGCCCATTTGGGGAGCGCATTGCATGCAAACAGGCATGCCAAAACCCCTCTAATAGAGGGGCCAAATGCATGCGGTTTTCTAGGGGTTTTGGACATTGAAGGGGGCAAGCCAAAAAAACATTGGCAGGGGGGACAACCCATGGGCTCACATGAGCCTTTACCTCGACCAACTAGAGGGGTTTTGGCATGCCTATTTGCATGCAATGTGCTCCCCAAACGGGCTGCCCATTGCATACAAATAGGCATGCCAAAACCCCTCTAATAGAGGGGCCAAACGGCATGAGTTTAGCATGCCAAAGCCTCAATAGAATCCAAAAAACCGTGAGCATGTGGGACAACCCAAGGGCTGACATGAGCCTTTACCTTGACAATAAGCGGAAATAGACATTAAATTTAAAACAAGTGAAAATAGACATTAATTTTAAAACAAAATGCATGCCAAAAAAAGAAAATAAGTGCACTTACATCATTGTATTTTGTGTGTCTCCTTGGACCTCTTGCTGCCAACAAAAGAGTTGTCGCTGCCAATGCTCCTTTACCACCTCTTGCCGCCAACAAAAGAGTTGCCACCGCCACCACCAATGCTCCTTTGTTACTCTCTTGCCGCCAACGTTTGCTTGTCTCCTCCTTGTGTGTGTGTGTGTGTGTGTGTGTGTGTGTGTGTGTGTGTGAGAGAGAGAGAGAGAGAGAGAGAGAGAGAGAGAGAGAGAGAGAGAGAGAGAGAGAGAGAGAGAGAGAGAGAGTTCCAAGAAGAGAAGAAGAGGAGAAAAAACACAAAGATCATTGCAACTATTTTGGCAGTGGGATAGATAAAAAAAGCCCAACCCAACGGGCTGCCTTTTTTATATATTTTTTTCCAAATTTTGTCCTGCTATTTGCCACGCTGATTGCCACACTCATTGCCGCTATTATACCCATAAGCGCTTTAAAAACAAATTTAAAAAATTGACCACTTCCCTCTTCTTTTGCCGACTTTCTCCCTCCACTTCTATTAGACATGCAAAATCATTCTCATTTTAAGCTATTGTTCACCTTCCCTACCTCCCCTCTCACATTTCGAAGATGCAAGCGCCAAGGTGGGACGAAGACGGACCACGAGTTTGTTTGAAGCAGGTCGAGTACTATGGAATGTGGGACGATCCACAAACACAAATAACCAATCTTCAAGAACTTTTGCACATGGATATTGCTCCTCACTGGAGTGTTGTAGAAGGAGGCTCTCAAGCGAGAAATTCAGAGAGAAAATTGCAAGAAAACAGGTTTGTCTCTCCACCAACAATGGGCGAGAGTTTGAGATCCAATATAGGTGATTATGGGGAGGAGGAGCTGATGGATCGCTCGAACCAAATGGAGGATACATTTATGGAGAATTTGGTTGCTGAGCTTCTCGCTCACGAGGAGGGTCCGCATGACGACAATGATTGTGGATGTGAAGAGACTGTGCAAAAGGAGGAGGATACTCTTTTGGCTGCACGCAAGACACCTATATATCCCGGAGGTTCGTTGTCTATTCTCCGTGCTTCATTAGAGATTTTGAATCTACATGTCATGTACGCAATGACCAATACAAGCATTGATTAAGGTTAAGTAAAATTATGTTTTTTTTAGTCTTTTTTCAAAGCGTCTTGATAAATAAACTTTGCAACTAATGGTTAAATAAACTTTGGTTTTTGCAGCATGTTATTGAAGCTACTTCCAAAGGGTCATAGGATGCCACAAGATAAACACAGTGCTCGTAAATTTGTTAATGTGCTAGGTATGGACTACAAAAAGATACATGCATGTGTTAATGATTGCATTCATTTCTGCAATGAGTATGATCGGTTGGAGAAATGACCAAAGTGTGGTGAATAGAGATACAAAGACCTTCCCATTGATCCAAAGGAAAGAAAGAAGACTCACCTAGTACCAAGGAAGGTTTTATGACATTTTCTCCTCAACCCTCATATCCAATACATGTTCAAGACCACGACCTTCAACAAAATCCTTACAGGGCATGCCGGTAGTTGCTCTGTGGATGGTATAATGCGTGTCCCAGTGGATTCACAAGCATGGAAGCACATTGAGGAAAATGGCCCGCGTTCAAAGGAGACCCACGATATCTTCATTTGGGCCTTGCAAGTGATGATGTCAACCTTTTCAGAACCAAATGTATGTCATGGATCACATGACCACTTGTCTTGATCAATTACAACATCCCCCTTGGAAGAGCACCAAGAAAGGCTACATCATGCTATCTTTATTGATCCCCGGAAAGCAAAAAGTTAAAAACTTGGATGTGTATCTAGCCACTCTTATTGATGAGTTAAAGGAGCTATGGACCGGTATCCCTATCTACGATGTGTCTCTACCACCAACGGAGCTTCAAACCCATACTCGGGGCATACTTATGTGGCCTATGCATGACTTTTTGGGTCTTGGGGAGGTCTCAGGTAACCATACATGTAGCACCCCTCAATTATTGGTTATTGTCTACCAAAGGTAACCATACTAATTATGACTATAATGTACTACCAACAGGTTTGTCTACATCCGGACATGCAATGTGTCCTATTTGTGGCCCCTCTCTCATCAAAGAGTGTCCATCACACCTCAAAAAGGTCATTTATCCTAATAGTCATTGTTTTCTACCACCAACACATGAAAAATACAAAGAACCTTCAAATGGAGAGGCCCCATATAGATAGACAATGAGAGATTGGAAAAGAGCATGGGATAGGCATTGCTCAATGGACTCCCTTTTCCGACAGCCACCCAAGGGTATGAGACGATGTTTTGTGTTTTTTGAGTTGCCTTATTGGATTGATTTGAAGGTCCAATGTTTCCTAAATCCAATGCACATATTCAAAAATGTAGGCCAGATGATTTGGGACCACATCATAGGCAAGAGAGACAGTGTTGGCATTAGAGAGGACATGAAACATCCACATAGAGTGCCAGCATCAGCAATGCCAGTGATGGAAGACAACGGGAAGTATCATCTTCCAAAGTTACCATGGATCCTATCAAACACTGATCAAATAAAAGTGAAAGAAGTCATTGCTTCCATCAAAACACCTACAGGTTACATGCGGTCTTTAAAGGGAGCATTCTTGAAGACAAAGAAGGGTGATGGCCCCCTATTACATGGGCTGAAATCCCATGATTAGCACAAGATGCTCCAGGTGATTATCCACCCTTTACGTTTTATCTTACTTGGATGATACTATAATGTTATTACTTTTGAAAACACTATGCAGTTCATCTTACCATTGAGCATCAGTGGCTGTGGAAGCAAGAAAGTACGTGATTCTATATATAAGATGGGAGAGCTTGTCAGGTGGGTGAGCTCTAGGGAGATTGAAGCCGCATCCATACCAACTCCAAGATTGTTAGCCAAAGAAGCAGTTGTTCTCATTGACGAGAGCTTTCCCACATCCATACTAGTGACCCAACTCCATCTTATATTGCATCTTGTGGATGAGGTAGAGATTTGTGGAGTGGTCCATTCCCATTGGATGTTCTTCCTTGAGCGTTTTCCTAAGACACTCAAGGACTTTGTGAGGCTATATTCATAGCCAGAGGCTAGCATGGTTGAAGGATGGATTGTTCAAGAGTCGTTTGTGTACATCTCTGAGTACCTAGCTATAGTGGATGAAACGATATCACGTTTATGGACGGATAAAGAAGATCCAAGGATGCACTCTCATATGTCGATTGGGAAGGGGAAGATAAAGCTCATGGAAAGACACACACGTGATGTAATAAACAACTATGTTGTCCTTAATGAACCAAAGATGCAAAAGTGGGTAGATCTATATACATAATTGAAAAGAAAGTGTCAACACTATGAAAATCTCTAAGTGTTTACCGCGCTGTTTTATCGCGTTTTGTAGAGAGAAGGTCCAAACTTAGCTAGTGGAGAAGGAAGAGAGAGGAGGGTGGGGGTTTTTTTTCTAGTTAAAATATTACCGCGAGTTTTTTCACGTTTATTACCTCAACTTTTATCACTTATATTACCGCATTTATTTCTGACAAAAAAATTAGTGTCTAAAGTTTCAAATTTTGGCTTAAACACCCCCCCCCCCCCCCCCCCCCCCCCCCCCCCCCAAATTTTGGTGTTTCCCTCCTCTCAATAAAAAATACAAAATATTGTATGAAATTTTTAAATTTTAAAAGAAAATAGAAAGTGGGAGAGAATGAGAGAGAGAGAGAGAGAGAGAGAGAGAGAGAGAGAGAGAGAGAGAGAGAGAGAGAGAGAGGGGGGGGGGTGATAATAAGATTACACTTGGTTACAGCTAAAATAATCACTATCACTTGATTAACATAATTGAGCATGTTCACAAAATTAGAGAGAGGAAGAGGGGGAAGAGATAGATGAATGGATTACATGACCAAAAAACTTCACAAGTGCAAAATGTTTAGGAATCATCTTCCAAAAGATCCCTACATGAGGCATCATCCAATTCTAAGCCCATGGCTCCTAATTCAATAAAGAGAGAAACAAAATTGTCGTTTGTGGATGTGTTGGCTTCATCTTCAAATTCGTCATCCTCCATCTCATCATCTTTATCATCATGACAATCATCCTCGCTAAGACTTGCCGCCGCCGGACTTGATTCATTGACCTCCCTCTCCTCTATCTCCACGTCATCCAAAATCGGAGGTGGAAGAGAGTCTAATATGTTCTCCGCTTCATGAATGGAAACAATGGTTCTCCCTTGAGGTGTGACGGGAATTACAAACCAAAGTTTTGGTTGGTGGATTGCTGGGATATAGATAACCTATAAAAGAGAAGCTCAAAGTGAGTAACATTGGTATAATTAATGCTACAAGCAAATAAGAATAAAAAATATACGTGCCACTCACCTGCTCACAATTGCACGGTAAAACTAAATTGTCATACCTCCGTGTCAGATGCACACTAGAGTCCACCATATAGAGGCCATTCTCATGTCTTCTAGACACATTTGCAAACCACTTTCACTCGAAGATGAAGGTATGAAAGGTTCTAAAATTAGCCTTTAGTATCCTTTCAATAGTTCTACAGTACCTGGCTTCATCACTGTCTGTGTCAAAGTTGCCCATGATGGCACAATCCATGATGGTTCTATGCTCGTCAATGTGGCGCGTACGAAAGTGACGACCCTTTGACCACAAAGAGTTAAAGGAACGGCACTACAAAATAGGAAAATATATTTTATCAAATACAAATTAAAGAACACAAAAAAAAATTTACAATATGGTTTAGGTATATAAGTACTGTACCTTTGGTACGCAACCTCGTGCATACTCCCATTCTTTGTTGTTGATGTCTTCTCCGTGTGCTTTTTCTTCGGTCATTCTCTCATGAATCCACTCCACACTAATGAGATCTGGGAAACATGCAAGGTGTCTAGGCACTGGGGGTGCCCTCCTCCATGTGCTTGTTTCCATGCTTCTCTCTCCTGCAAAAGCCTTGCCTTTGCCACTGTCCACAAGCCCACCCACTTGGTCATAATCTTTGCATTGATAATACAAAAGTAGTTTTCATGTTAATTAGTTTTCCCTTTCCACTTGGCAAATGTGAAGTCATCCTTGCATCTTCCTTGTCTGAACACATGTGAGGCATTGAAGGATAAACTTGTACCAAATACTCTGATATGTAAACAAATGCCTCTTGCATGATCCACCCTTCGCTCATACATGCCTCTGGTTGAGATTGTAGCCGCACAAAATCTTTGAGAGTCTTTAAAAACCTCTCTAAGAAGAAAATCCATCGTGCGTGCACTACTCCACATATAGCAATCTCCTCCACCACGTGAACCAAGAGGTGAATTTGACTAAATGCATCCTCAATGGCACACACAGTTTCTGTTGCAAGTGTTTGAGCAGCAGGGATAGCATCTATTTCAATTTCCTTGGAGCTCACAAATCTGCAAGAAAACACACAAAGATACATCAAGTGCTTGTTTGGAATTATTGTGTGCATAAGAAAGGTGTAGTTGAGTGGAGTCTTGTGGTGTACCTTACTAGCTCTCCAAGTTTAAAAATAGCATCCTTGACTTTCTAGTCCTGACATATACAATGTAAAATAGGGGAAGGGAAAGTGAGAGAAAGTCATACACACAAACTATAGATAGAATAGGGATAGGGACATTACCTGAAGCATCTTGTGCGAATCATGGGACTTCAACCCATACAATTGAATGCTTCCACCCTTCTTCACTTTTGTGAAAGCTCCCTTTAGTGACCTCATGTATCATGTTGGTGTGCAAATAGAAGCAATGGTACCCTTTATTTTTTCTAATTCTTCTTTGGCTAGCATCCATGGTGATTTAGGAAGTACAATCTTTCCATTGGGGGCACGGCGTGGAGTAGCAGAGGCGGAGATGTTTCAAAAGCCTCAAATCCACCCTCACACCCAAAGAGTCCTTGTTGCCAATAATGTGGTCCTTCTTGCCAGTGGTCCCATAGTGTTTGGGCTACATTCTTGAATATGGGCATGGGATCGGGGAGGTTTTGTATTTTTAAGTCCTTCCAATATGGAAGCCTTAAAATACATTGACATACCATTTGGTGGAGGACACGGAGCCAGATTGTTGTTGTGGTGCTCTTCCCAAATGGTTGCCCAATCTACCATCGTGAGCTTCAAAGAGGTCTTCCCATTTGTTGGAGCCTTGTGCTTGCTATGCCCTTCAGGTAAGAAATTATGGTTGTTTGGATAGATTACCTTGCACAAGGCATCGAGCCTCTATGTCACCGACGATGGCCCGCAAGGAGGACATGCATTGTGCCCCGATGTGGACAACCCTGCATACAAATCATATCGTTAGAGAGTTGAGTGAACTAAAGGGAGAGAGAGGAAAAGGGGGTTACCAGAAATCTCATCAAGCCCAAGATAGTCGTACATAGTCCACATAAGGATTATCCTCACAATGGCTTCTCTCCCCCCTAAGACATTGACAAACAGGAATGCCTCTCCATAACTCCTCCAACTCCTTTGATGAGGGGCTTGAGGTAGACGTCAATATTTGACACTTTGTACTTCCCTGTCACAAGTAAGGAAAGAAGTATATTGCCTTTCTTGGTTGTCTCCCATGGTGGAATATTGTAGTTGATGATCGCCACAGGCCAAGTGCTCCATGAAGTAGACTTAGTGCCGAAGGGGTTGATACCATCACTTGCTAACCCAAGCCTCAAGTGTCGTGGCTCCAACCCAAACTCTGGACTTTGAGTTTCGATGTTCCTCTATGTAGGTGAATTGACAGGGACCTGCATCATTCCATCATTTGAGCAGTGATTGGCGTGCCACGTGAGAAGCTCCATGGTAAACCTGCTTTTAAACATGTGTTGAATGTGAGAAATTAATGGAAAAGGCATCAATACCTTGCAAGGTAGGTGCACCCCTCTCTCTCCGGTCTTGTATCGTGCCTTCCCGCACACGGGACATGAGGTAGCATGTGCATGCTCATTGCAGTATAGCATGCAATCGTTGAAACACGCATGGATGCGCTCATACTCCATTCCAAATGCAGTGACAAACGATCTAGCTCTTCGACGATCTAGAGGCATGTGGTGATCTTTTAGCAACATTTTGCCCATCAAACTACAACAAACTGGGTATCAGTACAATTGCTAGGAGACAGTAAGGAATAGCAAGTGAAGAGTATATAAAATGCCATATTTCATACTTACCCAAGGAGTGCATCGACACTTGCATTGCTCCAACTGGATTTTTCTTGCAAGTTGAGGACTTCCAACGAAGCTCAAAGCACCGAGTACTGTGCACCGTCGTAAAGAGGTGTTCGGACACTCACCATCGATTTATCCCCCATTGCTACTGCTCGTTGAGTGCAAGGCTGATAATCCTCCTTGCACATGTCGCGCTCATGAGCTAGTAACTCATCACACATGTCAAACATGTGCTCATCCTCTGCCTCAAAGTGCAACTGAGACGCCATAGGAGTTGTGGAAGTAGAGCCAACAAGAGGATCGCCATGCGATGCACCCAAATAGTCCAGTAGCTCTTGCCTTTGCCATTCAGCCTTGTGTGCCGGTGCACCACCACCAAACGCAGACCAATGGGGCACCTCCTCAAGCGATGGGTGAGTGGCGCTCTCATCTCTTTGAGTGCTTTTTCGAGGATGCCAAAGCCCTTCGTTCTCCACGTGCTCCAATGCAATGCGTCACAAGCAAGGGATTGCTCTTTTGTACTTTGCGGAGGACAAGGGAGTTTTTCCTTGAGCCATCGATCGCGCTCAAGGCCTCCAAGGGGGCCACGATCATCCCAGTCGATGTCCTGTACACACCATAAATTTTTAATTTAGTCATGTGCCTTAAGAAATAATTAATTAATTAGAGAAAGTTCTAAATTCTAATAAAAAAATATATGAAGCTAAATTCAAAGAGAATAAATAGCAATGAGTTCTAAAATTATTTTTAAATAAAGCTAGACTTAGAAAATGCAATTAATACACATCTAGAAGTACCACAAAATAAAATACTCCATAAAAAAACTCAAAAGGCTAAGAAATAAAATAATTGATATCTAAGGGTAGAGGGGGTCGGTTGTACCCCCCCCCCCCCCCTGCAACCTCGGATACGTTTGTATCCGTTTGAAATGACATATCGTGGTAATACTGGCAATAATAGGCACGGTAATATCCACGGTAATGCCTGACGCCTATAATAGAGAAAGAGGGCAGAGTATGCCGCATTTTAGCTGCATACCTTGTCCTCCTTCCTCTCCGCCATCGCTACAAATCAAGCTCCCTCCCCCCCTTACTCCTCCCTCTCTCCCTGATCCATCTCTCCCTAGTTCATCTCAAACACAACACACACACACACACACACACACACACACACACACACACACACACACACACACACACACGTTTGGGTTGAGGAGGAGCTCGTCGAAGAGGGTTTTCCACGCTCGCCATTGGAAGCTCAACCTAACCGGAAACCGCTCTACAACCAAAGCTATTCACAAAACATTTCTCCCCCCCTTCCTCTTTCTCTATTGTTTTCTACTCCACAAACACACGCATAGTAACACACACATACATTCATAAACTCTGAAAATTAATGAGAAAGATAGAGATATCATGGCATACCTCGTTCATTTGAGAAATGGTTGCGTCGTTGAAATGTATCTTTGTGCATGGTAGGAAATATCCGCTTGTTTGGAAATGTTAGATTTGAGAGAGAGAGAGAGAGAGAGAGAGAGAGAGAGAGAGAGAGGGATAGATAGAGATAGAGAGAGATATAGAGGGAAAGAGAGAGAGAAATAGAGAGCTCGGGGGGTTCACCATTCATTACCCCCGTATATAACGTGCGTTCGTGGGGTATTAAAAAAACTCATCTTTTAACATGTCTAAATGAGTAAAATGACCCTTTATATTAGAATTTCTTTCCAAAATTGAATATAAAAACCTTTACATTTTAAAACCCCTCCTTTTGAGCCCACGTTATACATTAACATGATTACATAGTGCACCCCAAAAGAGAGAGAGAGAGAGAATGAGAGAGAGAGAGAGAGAGAGAGAGAGAGAGAGAGAGAGAGAGAGAGAGGGGGGGGGGGGGGGGGGGGGGGGAGAGGGATAGAGAAAGAGATAGGTAGAGAGGGATAGATGGATAGAAAGAGAGACATAGAGATAGAGATAGAGAGATATAGGTAAAGAGAGAGAGAGAGGGGGGGGGGGGAGGAGGGAGAGAGGGATAGAGAAAGAGATAGGTAGAGAGGGATAGATGGAGAGAAAGAGAGAATGAAGTAGCATTTGCAGCGACATGTACGAGCAAGTACTTCAGTTGCACTACAGGGTGTACCAGAAGGCCCTCACCAACATGGAAATTAATTCGGCTTTGCGAAGGGTTTTGTAAAACAATTCAATCCAGTGGCATGCAACTGGCTCAACCATGCAATTCAATTAGGCTGAGTTTGATGTCCAACATTTGCAATACCTTCCAGAAAAAGGATACTATGATGCCCATGTTGAAAAGTGGAGGGTACGTAATACCCACCCCTCAAGTCAAATAACAGAGGAGGCCTCTGTGGAAACAAAGGACGATTGCGCTAGCCAAGTAGCTCCAAAGATTGTTTCTGCTACTAGGGCAACACCCCTCTCTATTAACAGCTCTCACAAAGTGACATCAAGCTTGTCATATTTTGGGCTCTCTGATTTGCAACACATCATGAGTGCACGTGACCATCTCAGAAATCGACTACAGGATGCTAAACATCAGCTCAAGAATGTGGGTCAGGAGCTTGAAGATGCGAGGGTTCTGAAAGCAATCCATGATATGGCTAGCCTTGTAGTACTTGCTATGATACATAAGCTTCATGATTTTGAGAATGAGAAATTGGGCTGAGCATAGCAAATCCTTGGAAATTGAGGAAATAGGGAAAAGCTGAACTTTTACTTGTTTAATTCATAAAGGGAAGAGAATTGGGATCAACTAGAAGTAGGAAACCAACAAAAAAATCATGATCAGATGCTTCCCAACATGGATCGCGATCCATGTTCCAAGTAGACATCTGATAGTGAAATCTGACCAGTGCACACTTGATTACTAAGGGAACAACTTTCCTAAAAGGAGCCATAGATAAAAAGTGAAAAAATCTGATCAAAATACCAAAACAGGAGTTGTTTGCAAAAAACCGCAAAGTAGACACAAAATCTTTCTTTTGATCCAGGAAAAGTTGATCAAATCCAAAAAATTGGAGGATAGCATCACCAGACCTATTATCACAAACTCACAAAGTATCAGTCCAAAATCTTGCCAAACATGGATCGTGATCCATGTACCTTTTTGGAATTTTGAGCTGATATTGGGAAAGTAGAAAAGTGATAACATTTGAAGACATTTCTCCCAAGAGACCCTTATCAGAAAGTTCAAAAAGAGGGCAAAAGGGGAAAAAATTATATCAAGGGGAAACCACTGGAACAGACCCTAAAACTAACTTTTGGCTGACATCAAAACTCCAAAACATCCAAAAACCATATAGCCAGCATCAGTAGGCCAAGGACTAGCTGTGGGACAAGTTTCAGTACATTCTGACACCAAGGTGCATGAATCACGATCCATGTTTCTTTGACACATTTAGACACGAGTTGCACCATAGCTAGAGGGCATCACAAAGAGACTAGTGGTCCTTTCAAAATTGAAATTGGATACAAAAAACCATACCAAAAGCCCAAAACTGGTAGGAACTCTGGCAAAGTGATAGAACTGACCGGGCTTCCAATCCAGAGGGTCATTTCTAAAAATTTTGATACCATAAGACCTCCTAATCATGTTGAGCTTGGGGGTACCAAGAAAAGTCCAATTGGCTTCCCAACATGGATCGCGATCCATGTTCCTCTGAGTCAGAACAGAAGCAGAATTTCACCACACAAAGAGCTAGTCCACAGGACCCTGGTGTCTCTTTCAAAAATTGAAATTGGGCCTAAATTGTTGATGTTGTGTGAGGAATTGTGTGCTATTGAAAAAAACCTAGTTAAATTTTGTCAATCAAAAGCCAGAACTAACAGGAACGGCTGTAAGCTCACAGCTATCAAGCATTTTTTATAGATTGCAGGTACTAGAGGATACTACCCAGCAACAAGTAAGATCAACCAAGAAATTTGAACTAGCTAATGAGGTAACCTAGTTTAGATTCTGCAATACCAATTCTTCATGAATTTGCGATCAGGAAGATTATACCAGCATAGGAATCCCAGTATCTTGGACCAAGAGAGCAATCACTCAACTGAAGGAAGTGTGAATCAAAGACCCCCACAACCCTTAGAACCCATTTTAGAGGAGAGGTTCTTTGACACATCATTAGAAAGATTATACAGCCTCATGATTGAAGATTCTAACAAGTTGAACCCCAAGGGAACAGCTTCAATGGGGGCAGGTCCTTCTCAACCTGCATCTGATATAAAACTACTATATTTGAAGTTTCAATTTGAAAATGTTCTTAAGGCCAAAATCTATAAGGATGGAATGGACCGCTACCATGTGTGCGCTCCTTGCCGCACTTTCGAAGCAAGGGACTTGCCGATACACCGTGTACGAGCCGCAGACGGCTCCAAGCACACAACTAGTTTAACTAGTAAGCTCAAAGAGGGCAATGGTGTGTCACTCACCGCCTTATGCTCCTGCTGTAGAGGATTCCTCGCCGCGAAGAAGAGGGAGACGCCGCTACGCCGCGCTCAACCGCCTCGCCGCCGTCGTGCCGCCGCAACGCTCGATCGCACACACACTCTCACTCTCTCTCTCTCTCTCTCTCTCTCTCTCTCTCTCTCTCTCTCTCTCTCTCTCTCTCTCTCTCTCTCTCTCTCTCTCGCTCTCTCTCTCTCTCTCTCACACGCACACACAAGGAGAAGGTGGAGATGGAGCAAGAACAGCTTCTATTGCACAATGAGAGAATGACTCAATTTTAGGTTTAATTGGCTTTTATGTGAGCTCACCCCATTCACACTTGGGCGCCCATGCTTAGCCAACTAAGCCTAGCATGTTCGTGTTAGAGTGCGCCTCTCATCGGTGATCACTCTACCTTTTCCTATTGGACCGACAAGCCCAGTGCCTGACTCTACTTAAATAAATAATACGGTTACAGTGTCCGTCGTAGGCGATAGGGTGTCCGTGAGCCACGAGGGTTAACATTGCCCCCCTTCCTGATGTAGATTCCGTCCTCGGAAGCTATTGAGTTGAAGCTTGGTATGTCCATGTTGTAGAGCATCTAGATTTGAATCTGCAAGGCAAAGTCACTGTTTTAGCAAGTGGAATTATATTGCCATAAATCATGAGGGGAATGTAAAGTACATGTGGAAATGAGTAAATGCAAGATTTATGAAATGTTAGACTGCCATTAAGGACAAATAAATTGCACTTTGAGTAAATTAATTAATCAAGAGTTTTGAGCTTATGGGTGAGTCTATCAATTAGTTAGCTATGACTAAGGTTAAAACAACTACTCTAGTACTAGCTAAGCTAAGAAGATTATCTAAATGCAAGATTCCCTAATTATTCTTTTCAGCTTTGATTAGCCAACTCGCTCTCACAACTGCAAACAAAAGCTTGAAATGTTAACTGTAAGCTCAATGGAAGTCTTTTAATTTTTTTTAATTTTTTTTTTAATACTTTTTTACTTTGGGTCACAATCATGTGACGTGTGTGCTTATTTTGTATGTCCGGGGTTTTTTGCTTCTCAAGGAAAAGCGCCCACACTGGGAACCTCTAGGGCTCTAGTACCATAGACAATACATGTGAGTGAAGTACCAATTCAAGCGAGGATTTCTCTTCCAGCGTAAGATTTTTCATTTGTGGCACTTATGTTTTTTTTTGCTTCCATTTCCTTGGTATTCGCACTAGTGTTTTTTGTTGTTTGA
This sequence comes from Adiantum capillus-veneris, assembly GCF_014529385.1. Taxonomy (NCBI): domain Eukaryota; kingdom Viridiplantae; phylum Streptophyta; class Polypodiopsida; order Polypodiales; family Pteridaceae; genus Adiantum; species Adiantum capillus-veneris. Next base: position 33,526,857 of record NC_140946.1, on the reverse strand, counting down.
GTGAGCAAGCTTTTCTCTGCCTAAAACATTCCTAAGGTCTCAAATACGCGGATAATTTTATTAGCTAGGCCTAGTGGTCAAGTAAATGAGTTAACCTAAAGTCACGGTCTCCTAATCTCCAGGCTCATCCATAAGATTGAACTGGAGTTCAATCAACTTAAGCAAAGAAAAATTTATACATCTATAATGGCAGATAACATCATAACTATTGCACTCAAACAAAGAATGAAAAATCATTATTAGCAATTACACATATCCACCAACATGAATCATGGAAAGTAGTACACCTGGAGGTATGGAGTGGCTCATTTCGTTGAAGCAGATGTCCTCAGCCATGTGGATGGAGATCCATATAAGTCCTACCTAACACATCCAAAAACAGGCACTATACCTCTAGGAGGCATGTCAGTGTGAAAAATTAAAACTCCTAAAAAACAAACTCAAAACACAATCTAGACCCCTAACCTACCTATCTGTCACCCCTTTTAGAATCAAGGAAAGAGGATATTATATAAACCGGGTGGCCACCCTAAGGCTAGGCCTCTATCCTCATCATCTAGATAAATAAAATCGTTGTCCGTGAGGCCATAGTCTTCCTCGGTCTCTATTAGTTCCTCTTCATCATCCTCTTGTGCAAGCATGCTAATCAAGAACCTCGCGATGCGTGGATACTCATCTTGTGCAAAAGAATAAGCATGTGCCATTGGAGACACATTCGCTACTGGGTAGGGATCACTAGTTAGCCATAGACGTATCAGCCATTCTAACTCCTCAAAATTTCTCTCACATGCAAGGCTCTCTATCAAATCCCATTCGCAAGAAAGTATAGGGTAGCATACGTAGAACACTTGAGGAAAAGACAAAGGGTACCTTTCATCAAAAATAGAAGTTCATGCCTCTGGTGAAGTAGCCATTTCTGACAAGACAGATAGATTTGGTTAGGTCTTTAAAACATAACAGTTTTTTTTGTGTGTTGCTTGAATTGACACGGTGAATTTGGACTTATATGTAAGATCTGATAGGGTGCTCTCTCGTTGCTAGTCGCTCTTGCTCTTTACTATTTTTGTTTTTTGTGAGTATAAGGCTATATATATACATTCCCTAAGCTTGGAATTGAGAGGTCAGGGAGGAAGGTTGAGAGGGGAGCGAGTGAATGATTGATGTTAGCAAACACTCCCTCCTTCCTTGGGTAGATCATACCTTTTGGAAGGAGGTCATCACCTTTTGAAACCAATTGTTCCAAGTTGTTATGGGTGAAGGTTTTAACCAATAGTTTTCGACCGCCCTATGCGTTTCATCTAGTTGCAAGGGTGGTAAGGTACTCTCCCATGATTTTATTGGCAACGTTGTTGTAGGTGGTGAACTTACCCCGGGAGGTGCAAACTCTTTCGTGCTTGTATGGATATGTACAGTGGTAGGTGGAGGTTGTGTCGAAGCTTCTATTTGTGTATAGGAACTACATGAAGAGCAAGAAGCTTCATTTGATTTCCCTGTTCCTGAGCTAGGTGGAACAAATCGTTCTTTCTTTGGTACCCAAACTAGCTCTTTATCGGGTGTGTAGCATTCCATGATTTTTTCTTTTCCGCGATTTTCAATTTGTTTTGGAGCCACAGGATTGGGTTTACATGGGCCATGTGACAGGTAAGAGTACACTTTACGTTTGGGCACCCAGATTTGATCATTTCCTTCATAGTATCCTTGGGCTTCCAATAGTCGTTTAGGAATCCAACGCAACGTTTCTTTACATTTCTTGGAGTGAGTGGGACGGTTCTTACTAGGTTTCCGTTTTTTTGCATCAACCATGCTCACTACAGAGGCTTTAGGGACCCACTTGTATGTTTTGTCTGTTATATTAGGATGGTTCTTGTGTGTCTCAAGCTTTCTTTCAACTACATCAGTTGAAGCTCTAGAGAGTTGGGCTATGGGGACGCATGGTTCAACCTCCTGGACATGCAATGTCTTGGGTTTTATTTCCTTAGGCAATATCTCAGAGACTATGGCTTGAGTGGTAGGGCTAAGAGTTGGTTTTTGCGTTGTAACACCCCCAGTCCCACAATCAATAGTGCATTTGGTGGCTATCATCCACGTGCGGCTTGTTGAAGATGATGAAACAGGAAACAGAAGGAAGACAGCAACTTAGAGTAGGAAGAAGATGGAGAAGGAGAAGACACAGAGCTTGTGTACGATATCTCTGTAGTCTCTCTCTCTGTATTAGAATAATAGTGTATACAAACTAAGAGCAACAAAGCTTATATGAAACCCTAAGAGATAAGGTGTCCTTTCACACCGGATGTTCAGGGGGAAAAACCCAGTGGGAGAAAAGTGCCCCTGGTGAAGCGCGTATACACACTAACACTACTACATGTCTACAAATCCCCCCTGTAGTGATAGTGTGAATCCGTACAAGGTAGCAGATCATCATGTGTATGAGAGTAAGCCCAAAGCTTTTCGGAAAGCTTCAAACTTTTCTCGTGATAACGCCTTCGTAAATAGATCTGCAATGTTATCCTGTGTAGGACAATAAGTTAGTGTGATCTCCCCTGCATGTAGCCTTTCCCTGACATAGTGGTAGTGAACCTCTATGTGCTTTGTTCTTGCATGAAATACTGGATTCCTTGCAACTGCCATAGCACTCTGACTGTCAGTGAAAATGGTAGTGGGTGCCTGTTGACACTCACAAAGATCTGCCAATAACCTGCGTATCCATACACAATCAACTGTTGCCGTGAAAGCTGCCCTGTACTCAGCTTCACAAGTTGATGTAGCCACTGTGGGTTGCTTCTTGCTTAGCCAAGATATACATGCATTTCCCAAGAAAAAACAATTGCCACTTGTGGAATGTCGTGTGTCAAAATCACCAGCCCAATCTGAATCGTTGTAACCAAGAAGCTGCACAGAATTGTGCTTTCCATACATATCCCCCCTTGGAAAGAACATGGCGAGATTAGGGGTACCTGAAAGGTAACGAAGTATGCGCTTCACAGCCTGCCAATGATGCATACCTGGGCTGTGCATAAATCTGCTTGCTTGTGAAACCCCAAATTGAATGTCTGGATGAGTGTTGCCTGCCAAATATATCAAGCAACCAACCGTTGCTGCATAAGTATGTACACCAAAAGGTTCTCCAGCATCGTGCATGCTCAACTTTGATCCAGTTTCTACGGGTGTAGAGATTGGCTTACAATTTTGCATACCAAACTTGTCCAAAATTTTATGCAAATATTTTGCCTGCAACATGTATATGCCATCCTCTGATTGCACAAACTGAATACCCAAGTAATAATGTAGCAAACCAAGATCAGACATCTCAAAGGTTTTTCTCAAAGCATCTTTAAACGCTTCAATTTCATTTGCATTATTGCCTGTAAGAAGCATATCATCCACATAAAGTGTTAGCATAATGAGAACTCCATCTCTCTTTTTGACATACAAAGTACTTTCTGTTGGACTATTCTGAAATCCCTGGCCAATCAAATAAGTATGTATCTTCTCATACCATGCTCTTGGAGCCTGTTTGAGACCATACAAAGCTTTACGCAATCTACATACCTTTTTCTCTTGACCTTTTACAACAAAACCACTTGGTTGACTTACATAAACTTCTTCCTGCAAATCACCATTCAAAAAAGCAGTTTTGATATCCAACTGATGCACTTTCCAACCATGATGAGCAACAATTGCAACTAGTGATCTAACTGTGGACGCACGAGAAGTAGGAGCAAAGGTTTCATCATAATCTATGCCTTTCTGTTGCGCATAGCCTTTTGCCACAAGCCTTGCTTTGTACCTGTCAACAGTACCATCTTGTTTCCTTTTTACCTTAAAAACCCACTTTGTACCAATAGGCTTTTTACCTGTAGGCAAGTCCACTAGATCCCATGTATGATTCTTATGAATAGAATCAATTTCTTGCTGCATAGCATCTTTCCACTGAACACACTCTAAAGCTTGTTCAAATGAATCAGGCTCATCTGCATCACAAAGAGTGCTAAAGCAAGTCAAATCTACTTGCTCTCTGCCAAAAGTAGTACCAGCACGTGTTTTTCGTGGCAACGGTGCATCCAACTTGCTATCCTGCAAAGTTTTCTGAACCCATTTAGGCAAGGTTCTTTCTTCCCTGAGAACTTCTTGCTCTTCACGCACAATTTCCTCTACATCATGAGGTGTCACATGCTGATCAAAAGATTGATCAAGATTATCAACCTGTTGTGATTCTTGATTTTCCACAAAAGAAGGAAGCAAACCTTCAAATACATCATGTGTCTGCATATGAGGTACATCAAAAGCAACCATAGGTTGAGTAGTAGTTTCTGCAAAAATTACATCACGACTTTCAAAAATCTTGTTTGTAGCAGGATTGTAAAGTCTATAACCTTTACTTCCACTACTGTACCCCACAAATATACATTTGATTGCCTTATCATCAAGCTTCCCATGTAACTGCTGAGGGATGTAAGCATAAGCAATACAACCAAAAACACGAAGATAACTGACTGAAGGTTTTTTGTCATACCAAGCTTCATATGCAGTAATGGTCTTCAAGGCACGAGTAGGACACCTGTTCAAAACATGTGCTGCACAAGCAACTGCCTCCATCCATAGCTTATGAGGCAAACTCGTAGCCTTGAGCATACATCTAGTCGTCTCCATTAAAGACCTGTTCTTCCTTTCTGCAACACCATTCTGTTGTGGTGTGTATGGCATAGTGCATTGGTGTTTAATGCCTTTCTTTCCCAAAAAATCCTTAAATGCACCTGGCATGTATTCACCTCCTCGATCGGTACGAAGAGTCTGTACTTTGCAACCTGTTTCATTTTCAACCATGGCGACATAATGTTGAAAAACTGCAAACACATCTGACTTTGCTTTGAGTGGATACACCCAACAAAACCTGGAAAAGTCATCAATGAAGGTCACAAAATAAAGGCTGTTTCCCAAAGATGGCGTCCTCATAGGACCACATACATCACTGTGTACAAGCTGCAACTTTCGTGTCGCTCTAACTGAACCATCCTGCAAAAATGCAAATCTGTGCATCTTTCCAAGAACGCAACCTTCACATACATGTCTTGGTGGCATCTCCAATAAAGACAAATCATGCACCATATTATGACGTTGTAAAGTCATCAAACTGCCATAACTAACATTCCCAAATCTAGCATGCCACAACTCAGCATCCTGCATGGCCTGAGTCTTTGTTTCTGCAATACATACCTGAATCTGCTTTTCATAACGATCTAGCACAAATAGTGATAAGAGAATAACCATTCTCTCGATCTCGTACAACACATCTGTCATCCTCAAAAATGACCCGAAGACCATTTTTTGCAAGAGAGGATACAGACAACAAATTCTTCTTGATCCCTGGAACATATAAGACATCTGGCAAGCATAAATCTGAACCATCTGAAATGGTAATCAAAATCTTACCAACGCCTTTGATTGGATAAGAAGCATTATTTGCACATGTCACCTTCTTTCCTGCTGGAGCTGCATCCAATGAACCAAACAAATCCTTCCTTGAAGTAATATGCCTGGATGCACCACTATCAAAGTACCAAATCATTTGTGTCTTGTCAACACTGTAAGCAGAAAAATCTGAACATACTACAAAAGCATAAGAATCTTGCACAAAGTTTGCAGACTCTTCTTTAGCTGTAGAAGAATCACCAGAAGCTGAAACAACCAAACTTGACTCTTTCTTCTTTTCTTCAGCAATTCTCTTTTTACACTCACTAATATAGTGACCAGGTTTCTTGCAATAGTGACATTTACCTTTCTTCTTGGACTTGTCGGAATCACCTTTAGACTTCTCTGAAGATTGTCCTGCACTAGACTTGGAGTGATGAGCACTCTCTTTACCCTTGTTTTTGTTCTGTACAACAAGAGCATGATCCATACCATCCACCTCTAAAGACTTGTTCTTACGTGATTGATCCTCCTGCAATAGCAAAGCCACTAACTCTTCAAAATGAAGAGGGTCAGGATTAGCTCGCAAAGACAGAGTCAAAGAAGTCTGAAAAGTCAAATAAGATGGTGGTAGTGAATTGAGTGTTTTGGAAACCAAGTCCTTCTCTGGAATCACTTCATCAATGCTAAGCAATTGCTCTTTAAGATCCCTGATTTTTGTAAGATGCTCGACAATATCGTCACCTTCGTCCATCTGTATTTTGTCAAGTTGTTTCTTCAAAAACTCTATTCTGGCAGCGTTTCTTCCTCCAAACATAGCTTGCAGAGTGTTCCAAGCATCCTCAGAAGTTCTGCAAGATCTGATATGTGGTGTGATTGTCCTCTTTATGGTTAAGGCAATCACAGCCATAGCCTGTGCATCTTTAGTATCCCATCTCTTTTGCTCTGGAGTGACTTGTGAGGGTCTGCACCAACAGCTGCACCACGACCAGGCGTGGCAGGTGCAATGCTACCTGGACAAACTTCATCTCCAGATACATAATCCCACAATCCTTTACCAACCAGAACATTTTTGGCCATAAAAGACTAAAGAGAATAGTTGGTACCATCCAATTTGTCTTCGGATGTAAACGCACCAAAAATCTCTTTCTCCGTAGATTGAGCCATACTGTAGATGCACACAAGAGAGCAAAAGAACCTCCAAGAGATTCACAAATCTCCTCTCCAATCCAAGAAAAACTCTACACAAAATCTCAGCACAAAGCTAAGACAAGCTGCTTCCCAAAAGAACTGTTTACCTGAAGAAAATCTGTCAAAAAGCACACCCTCTTGATCTAAACGCCTCCGAAAAGTAACTTCTGCTACGCTGCTCAGAACAAAATTCTGAGGGCTCGAACGGCTTCGAAAGGGGGGTAAAACCCCAGGTGTCTTATTCAGAATACTCCCGGAACGTCGAGGATGCTCCCACGAGCAAATTTTCCGAAAACTGCCTGAAAACTGCAATTGCGCGCGCGGACGCGAAAACGCAAGTAGAGGCTCTGGAAATCACCTTGCTCTGATACCAATTGTTGAAGATGATGAAACAGGAAACAGAAGGAAGACAGCAACTAAGAGTAGGAAGAAGATGGAGAAGGAGAAGACACAGAGCTTGTGTACGAGATCTCTGTAGTCTCTCTCTCTGTATTAGAATAATAGTGTATACAAACTCAGAGCAACAAAGCTTATATGAAACCCTAAGAGATAAGGTGTCCTTTCACACCGGATGTCCAGGGGGAAAAACCCAGTGGGAGAAAAGTGCCCCTGGTGAAGCGCGTATACACACTAACACTACTACATGTCTACACGGCCTAGGTTTATATTACCCTCCATAGTTCCAGTAGGCATGACCAAAAAGTCTTGAGCTACAATCCCATTGTCATAACTGACAGAAGTGTGCCAGATTCCAAAAACCGTAGTTTTATTCTTGTTGACACCCTTGACTTGGATAATACTCTCAGATATAGGTGGCTTCCCTAACTGACACCACACCCCATAGGATAGCAGATTATATTTAGCACCCGTGTCCAATAAGGCGTTATATAGCACTTTTCCATAGGCACTATTTAACTCAATGGGGTATCGTAGAGGTGTGTCAGAGTCCAACCCATCCTCTTCGATTTCCACGTGGAATGCATTTGTGACTCCAAGGTTAGCCTCTCGTTTTTGTCTTATACGTTGTTGTCGCTCCTTAGCCTCAGCTTGAGCTTGTATCTTGTTTAACTCGGTTTGTGCTTTGGCGGCCTTTTTTTGATGAATGGCCCGTAGTTCTTATTGCCTTAAAGGATCATAATATCTTTTGAATTTACTCCCATTGAGGAATCCAATGGTTTCAACTCCATCAAGAGTTTCCACACGAAGGGTACCTTGTGGGGTAATTTCACATACTCTATATGATCCTTTACCAGCATATTTCAACTTTTTCTTCTCTTTACGTACTCCATACATAAGGACTTTATCACCAACTTTGATGTCCTTGTCCTTCACATGGCGATCAAACCACTTCTTTCTCCTATCCTTTTCCACAAGAGCATTTTGCACAGCCAACTGTCTCTTTTCGTCTAGTTTTTCTAAGATATACAAACGCTCGGTTAAGGGGTTACCATTCCATCCTTCTTGCGAAGCTACCCTAAGACTAGGAATGACAAACTCCCAAGGCATAACCGCTTCTTGGCCGTATACCACTTTGAATGGCGTACAATTAATAGCCACTTTATAAGCAGTACGATAAGCCCATAGAGCAGATGTCAACTTCAAATCCCAATCAGTGCGATGAGCTTCTACCGTCTTGGTTAAAATAGAGATTAGAGTCTTGTTGGTGCTCTCGGCTTGTCCATTAGCTTGCGGGTAATAAGGTGTAGACTTATGGTGGGATATCATAAAGGTCGTGGTAAGCTCTCTTATTACCTCATTTATAAAATGGGTACCATTATCACTAACAATTTCAAAAGGGCAACCAAATCTTGTGATAATGTTCTCAAAAGAAAACTTAGCTGTTGTCCTCGCGTCAGCTTTTTGTGAAGCCTTAGCTTCAGCCCACTTTGTTACATAGTCCGTAGCAACTAGAATATATCGAGATTGAGTGTTGCGAGCTGTGGGACTAATTGGACCTACAAAGTCTAAGCCCCATTTTTCAAATGGTTGGGTTACTTTAATAGGATGTAAGGGCATTCTGTCTTTGCGCTGTGTGGTCTTGTAACATTGGCACTCATCACACCCTTTTGCAAAAAGTGATGCATCCTTAAATAAAGTTGGCCACCAATAGCCTAATTGCAGCACCTTTCTAGCGGTGAGGTCTCCTAAAAAATGTCCTCCTGCTATGCCCATATGTGCTTCTTGCAAGATATACAAATATTCATCCTCGCGGGCACAACGCCTAAGAATATCATCCTTGCCTAATCTATACAGAGTTCCGGCAATCAAACAATAGGGTTCACATTCTTTTACTAGCCTTCGAGCGATATCCTTACGAAGTTCCTTGGGTGGAAAACCATTAACTAAAAAGTTAACAATGTTCTCACTCCATTCAGGCATAGTCTCAACTATGAATAGGGAAGTATCGGGTAATTCATCATCAACTCCTGTAGGGGCTTCACCATTGGGTATGCGAGACAAATGATCAGCCATGACGTTTCTTTTACCGGGTCTCACTACAATCGTGAAATCAAACTCCAGAAGAATTAACAACCATCGTGTGATTCTTCCTGTGGAGCATGGCTTGTTTACCAGATACAGCAACGTTTGATGGTCCACATAAAATACAAACTTGTTTGCCAGAAGGTAGTAGCGAAATTTCTTTACTGCATAAACCATTGCCAAACCTTCTCACTGTGTAGTGGTGTAGTTCCTTTCAGCATCGTTCAATTGACGGCTTGCAAAGCTAATGGGATAGTCCAATTTATGTTCTCCTGGTTGAGTGAGAACACACCCAATAGCAAAGTTTGATGCATCAATATGCACATGGAAAATGACATCCCAGTTAGGTGTCCTTAAAATCGGAGCACTTGCTAGTGTTTTCTTCAATTGTTCATAGGCCTGGTCACACTCTTCAGTCCATTTAAATTCAATGAGAAGCTTGTACAAAGGACGTGCTATCTCAGCGAAAAATAAAATAAACCGTCGATAATAACCCACGTGTCCCATGAACCTTTGAACTCCCTTGTAATTGGTTGGTGGTGGTAACTCTAGAATCACTTTAATTTTGCTCTCATCGGTTGAGATACCATTCTTGGATACTATATGCCCTAAAATAACTCCATGCTTGACCCAAAATTGGCATTTGAACGGGTTCACTGAGATACGATATAACCTACACTTTTCAAACACCTTCCGCAAACATGATAGATGTTCTTTCCAAGAAGAGTAAACACAAAGGTCGTCTAAGAAAGCTTCACAAAACTCTCTCAAATATTCTTTAAAAGCAGTGTTTATTAATCGTTGGAATGTAGCAGGGGCATTTGTTAAGCCAAAAGCCATCACACGAAATGCAAACACGCCAAATTCTGTGATGAAGGCAGTTTTAGCTTGGTCCTCTAGCGCTATCGTGATTTGGTTGTAGCCTGAGTACCCATCTAGAAAGCTATAAGCTTCCTTGCCTACAACTCTTTCGAGTACATGTTCGGAATATGGTAGGGGGTAATGGTCTCTTCTAGTAGCTGCATCAACTTTTTTGAGGTCCACGCACACCCTGAGTTTCCCATTCTTTTTTGGCACGATAACTATTGGAGACACCCATTCAGAGTGTTCAATAGGATATATGAACCCACATTTGATAAGCTTTTCTAGTTCTTCTTGAATGATCTTTGCGTACTTAGGATTCATCGGGTAGGGTCTTTGTTGTACGGGCTTCGCAGTGCTAATCATAGGGATTGTATGTTGGACCACAGAAGGTGGAACACCTTTCATATCATGGTATGTCCAAGCGAATACGTCCTTGAATTCCTTGAGAAGCTCTTTGAGGACCGCCTCTTCAACTTCTGTGAGGTCTTGGGCAATAAAAACAGGTTTTGATTCTTCACCGGGGTCAGCTAATTCTATTTCTTTAACTATTGCCGGACCATCATAGATTCCATTATTCCCATCGATAGGTATTCTTTGGGCTTTTGTGTACACAACCTTTGCTTCCCCTGTGGTGTAAGATTTGAAATGTTCTGGTGCAGGATGCAAGTCTGTGGATCTGGTTGTGCTTTGGTTTGTGCTTCCATTTCTGCTTTCTTGTGTTGTCGAGCTAACTCTTGGTTTTGACGCCTCCTTGCAGTGCGGCTCAACTTTGGCTTGTCTATGATCTCTAATTGGGCTATGTCATGGGGTCGTGGTCTACACCACATAACATTTTGGAGATATTCACCCCAATTGTCTACCAATTTTCGATGAGCATCACATGCCCCTATATAACTGAGCCATTCTGCTGAGGATCTCTTCTTTTTTATCCTAGCATGTACATTGGCTCGATATCGACGCCTCTTAAGGTTTTTCTTTTTCTTATTTGAGACCTGCTTTTGATTTGCATTTAGATCTGGCTCACTAAAGGAGTCCTCGTTGGTGTCCTCTTCACTCTCGGGGGAGCTATCATCGGTTGATGTGCTCGGTCCTTCCGAATGTTTTGACTCTGAACTTGCTCCACTCTCTAATTCATGAGATTCAGAATCCGTTTCACTCTGGGAGTCAGTGTCCAAGTCGTGTTGGTCAAAGTCTTCTATTGAGCTATCGGTGTCACTGTCAGATTGGTCCACAATTGCCTTGCCCTTAGAAGATGCATGTATGGCACTTATCATGTTCAGAGGTGCAATTTGTGGTACCTCTTCCCCCTTTGGTGTGACCCAAGTGGTTCCTCTATTTCCCCAGGTATCTATGGTTGCAGCTAGGTGTACCCAGTCTACGTTGTCTGATTCGGTCATACCCGGTAACACATCCATGTAAGGAGAATCTTGGCCAATGTCTGTATCCTTCTTACAAGTGTAACAATATTGTAGTGGGGCCGAGTGAACTGTGGTGTCAGAGCGATGATCAATAATGGTTTTACTCCCTAAGGGGTGTACCTTACCAGTCACCAAATCCACTCTAAGGACAGAGTCTTGGAATTGCAAATAGACATGATTTTTAGACCAATCATGAACCATTTGTGCTTCCCTCATGAATGGTCGTCCTAAAATCATTTCATATGACATAAGGTGTTTAGAGAAATCCATAACAATGAACGTATGTCGTACCTTGTGTCCTAGAACTTTGATCTTAAGATCCTTGAGCATCCCCATAGGTTTGGCTATGGTACCATTTGCCATCTTTACCACAATGTTAGTAACACTGAGGCGGGGTTTTCCCATGGATTCCCAACAATCTTTTGTAACGATGCTAACTCCCGCACCACCATCAAGAATTCCCTTTATAGTTAATCCCTTGGTAGTGATGGGTAGGGTCGCATTAGACTCGTCGCCTTCAAAATACTGCCCTAATTCGTTAATGGGTACCTCGATCACGGACTCATGTCCATCTAAGTCAAGTGATTGCACATGATTTTCCTCATCAATCATAATCGAGTCAGGCCTATTTGGTTGCGCAAACTGTGGTAATCCCGTTCGTAGCTCTCTGTTAAGGAATGCTCGAAGTGTAAGGAATAACTCAGGATCTCCATACAGCTTTTCTATGATCGTGGTTCGGACCTTAGAAGACATGAAGTCCACTAGTTTGGCAACATTCATTGGCATTTTGCAGGGTGTAGGTCCTTGACTAGGAACTGGTGAGGATGGAATCTCATATTCCTCAATGGGATCAGGTATTCCTTCGTTAAACATCCTTTCCAACAAGAAAGGTGTATGCTCACTTCCTGATGCCCCGTCCTCACTCCCTTCTTGGATGATACTAGATATGGCTAACGGTCTATGGTTCATGTGGGGTGGATGAACTTGCGTGGGAAACACTGTGTCATGAATTTTGACATGCATGGGTTCTGGTTCTAGTTTCCTTTGAGTCTCCTCCACTAAACCTCTTAGATGTTTCACCTGCTCAATCTCGTCTACTGGGTTTGGATACATCCCAATCTTCTTTTTACGATTCTTCCCTTTTTGCCCCTGCGGTTTATCTTGGGGGTCTTGGATTGGATTTGGAAACACTTGTGGTGTTTTCAGAGGCTCTTTATGGTTTTCTCTTATTCGGTTTTCATTTGGTTCCATGTTACGGTTTTCTTTGTCGGTCTTTCCCTTTGTGGTATTGGTTCTAGTCTCCATTGTCTCGATTGAATCTGAATCATCCTCGAGGTCATTCATATACACGGGGTCATCTCCTGTTCCTATGTTTGTTTTGGAACTTGGCTTTGAATTTCCCGTATTCTGCGACCTCTTCCTTCGCGTCTTCTTTTTCTTTGCTTGGATAACTGACGCGGTATCTCTCTCTTCGAGGATATGGCCTGGCCCTTGAAGCATGGACCGTGTAATCGCATAAGCGGGTGCGACGGGTGGTATTGGCGATGTCACACTAGCAATTTCGACCAAATTTAGGGGTGTGATTTTAGGCGCATTTGGGTTATAGGGGCATTGGGCAATCAAGTGATCTATGCCACAACGATTACATGTGAGTATTGGCATTGCAGACGTGCTCCCTTGATTCATTTGCATCTGTGCAGCATTCTTTTGCAGCCTAATAGGGCACTCCGCTGCCCGATGTGGTCCACCACACTCGTAGCATTGAAGAGGTGGCCTCCTAGCCTGGGTGTTGATATTTTGACCTCTGGATGCGAGAGCAGCAGCTTGATAAACCGGCTTGACTTGCCCCCAACAATCTTCCATGTAGTATATACGACACTCTTCCAATGTATCAAGTCCGTAGGCAATACTAGTGTCTATTTCCTCCTCACAGCCATCTACATAAGCATTTGATGGCTCGCAATCCACTTGGTTCATAGGGGCGACTCTTGGATGCGGGGGCTGCGGTCCTAGCACAGGAGGTGGTAGCGGTGTAGCTTGTACAACATTTTGAGGTCTAGGGACCATGTGTTGCGGTAGTTGCTCAACAGGTGGAGCAGGCATCAATACAGGAGCTCGAGGTGCATCCATCCAGGCTACAGGTGGTCTATTTTCCATAATGCATTTGATCATTAAAAAATCCTTAGCTTGGTGACCATACCTACCACATGCGTTGCAAGTTCCATTAAATTTTACTCTAAACGTAGGGCACTCACTAGTGCTATGTGGACCTAAGCAAATGGAACACCATTGTTGCTCCCTTCTTGGATACATGTGACTATTTTGAGGGGGTCGATTATCATTAAGAGACTCTTGGATTGCCTTGGTGAGGTCTGTCAAGAATGTCTCAAATACGTTTGGCTCATTGGCAATGGGCTTTGCAGTCATGGGTTCATACTCAATGGCTTGTGAGCTAGTGGATCTCGTGTCAGTAGACACCCTCATGCCTGCTATCATCAAGTTGTCCTCTAATTGGATTGCATTGGCAGTGACATCTTCCCAGGTTGTGATACCTCTAATCACTAGTCCATTATAGATTCCTTCATTCCTCAACCCTCGAATGAATCGATCAAGCAGTTGGTTATTGTTGAAGCGCTCATTTACAGGGCAGCGAGAGTTTAAGTGCTTTAGACGACTCAGCAACGCATGTGGTAGGTATGGTCACCAAGCTAAGGATTGTTTAATGATCAAATGCATTATGGCAAATAGATCACCTGTAGCCTGGACGGATGCACCTCGAGCTCCTGTATTGATGCCTGCTCCACCTGTTGAGCAACTACCGCAACACATGGTCCCTAGACCTCAAAATGTTGTACAAGCTACACCGCTACCACCTCCTGTGCTAGGACCGCAGCCCCCGCATCCAAGAGTCGCCCCTATGAACCAAGTGGATTGCGAGCCATCAAATGCTTATGCAGATGGCTGTGAGGAGGAAATAGACACTAGTATTGCCTACGGACTTGATACATTGGAAGAGTGTCGTATATACTACATGGAAGATTGTTGGGGGCAAGTCAAGCCGGTTTATCAAGCTGCTGCTCTCGCATCCAGAGGTCAAAATATCAACACCCAGGCTAGGAGGCCACCTCTTCAATGCTACGAGTGTGGTGGACCACATCGGGCAGCGGAGTGCCCTATTAGGCTGCAAAAGAATGCTGCACAGATGCAAATGAATCAAGGGAGCACGTCTGCAATGCCAATACTCACATGTAATTGTTGTGGCAAGATCACTTGATTGCCCAATGCCCCTATAACCCAAATGCGCCTAAAATCACACCCCTAAATTTGGTCGAAATTGCTAGTGTGACATCGCCAATACCACCCGTCGCACCCGCTTATGCGATTACACGGTCCATGCTTCAAGGCCCAGGCCATATCCTCGAAGAGAGAGATACCGCGTCAGTTATCCAAGCAAAGAAAAAGAAGACACGAAGGAAGAGGTCGCAGAATACGGGAAATTCAAAGCCAAGTTCCAAAACAAACATAGGAACAGGAGATGACCCCGTGTATATGAATGACCTCGAGGATGATTCAGATTCAATCGAGACAATGGAGACTAGAACCAATACCACAAAGGGAAAGACCGACAAAGAAAACCGTAACATGGAACCAAATGAAAACCGAATAAGAGAAAACCATAAAGAGCCTCTGAAAACACCACAAGTGTTTCCAAATCCAATCCAAGACCCCCAAGATAAACCGCAGGGGCAAAAAGGGAAGAATCGTAAAAAGAAGATTGGGATGTATCCAAACCCAGTAGACGAGATTGAGCAGGTGAAACATCTAAGAGGTTTAGTGGAGGAGACTCAAAGGAAACTAGAACCAGAACCCATGCATGTCAAAATTCATGACACAGTGTTTCCCACGCAAGTTCATCCACCCCACATGAACCATAGACCGTTAGCCATATCTAGTATCATCCAAGAAGGGAGTGAGGACGGGGCATCAGGAAGTGAGCATACACCTTTCTTGTTGGAAAGGATGTTTAACGAAGGAATACCTGATCCCATTGAGGAATATGAGATTCCATCCTCACCAGTTCCTAGTCAAGGACCTACACCCTGCAAAATGCCAATGAATGTTGCCAAACTAGTGGAGTTCATGTCTTCTAAGGTCCGAACCACGATCATAGAAAAGCTGTATGGAGATCCTGAGTTATTCCTTACACTTCGAGCATTCCTTAACAGAGAGCTACGAACGGGATTACCACAGTTTGCACAACCAAATAGGCCTGACTTGATTATGATTGATGAGGAAAATCATGTGCAATCACTTGACTTAGATGGACATGAGTCCGTGATCAAGGTACCCATTAACGAATTAGGGCAGTATTTTGAAGGCGACGAGTCTAATGCGACCCTACCCATCACTACCAAGGGATTAACTATAAAGGGAATTCTTGATGGTGGTGCGGGAGTTAGCATCGTTACAAAAGATTGTTGGGAATCCATGGGAAAACCCCGCCTCAGTGTTACTAACATTGTGGTAAAGATGGCAAATGGTACCATAGCCAAACCTATGGGGATGCTCAAGGATCTTAAGATCAAAGTTCTAGGACACAAGGTACGACATACGTTCATTGTAATGGATTTCTCTAAACACCTTATGTCATATGAAATGATTTTAGGACGACCATTCATGAGGGAAGCACAAATGGTTCATGATTGGTCTAAAAATCTCTTACTGACTCTTACTGACTCTCCTTCCTTACGTTCGGCCTTCTGTAGGTGAGATGCTACACCCCAAAGCACACCTTCTCGTATGTACTCCTTTAGAAACAACCTTCGAAGGGTAGGGTAGATTGTTTTCTCGTCCACCCTTAGAGTTCTATACCAATCTCCAGCCTTCCCACTTAATGTCAAGCTTAAGGCATTGCACTTATGTAGTTCGTTGCGTTCCCCTAAGGAATCACATACTTGTTCAAACACTTCAATGTGTTTTCTAGCATCTTCGTCCCCATTGAATTTTTGCGTGAGTTTGGCAATTTGTACTGCCTTACTTCTAGGCTCTCTATCAGATGCATGACGCATATTTTCCGCGATAGATCGACCTATGGTTTGATCAAACGCTGCCAAGTCACCTATGTGAGGAGGCAGGGCCGGTGGAGGTACTCTTGGAATCATATGTGGGAGAGGGACGGGTACCGGTCTTGGCATATGTGTGGATGATGCAGGATATGGAACATAACCGGGCATAGGTCCACTCGGATAAGGGCTAGGGAGCGGCACTCGAGGAGCATAAACAAGTGGTACAATTGGAGGTGTGGGGGCCATGTGTGCATAAGGGGCTAGAGGCACATACGGTCAGGCTTATCCCTGGAGTGAGCACTGGGTTTTCCTTAATAGAGGTTTGAGCCAAGTTAGGGAAGCTAAAGTTGTCGCTCGGAGGCTCAGATTGCATAGAGACCCCAGGTGAAATGACGTAAGATGGGTCCATGGGGCTCATTAGAGGAGTCTCCATTTGTGATAGAGTAGGCTGTTGAGCCTTGCTCGTATCCAGAAATCTCATGGGGCCAGTTGAGAGTATATTTACCCCTCGGTTTTGCCTTTCTGATTGAATAATGCCATGGATAACATTACAAATCATTTTCTATTGATCTTCGATGCTCGTGGCACTAGAGGTGATTGTACAATCTCTATCCATCCTACATGGTAGGCGTGGCCAGAGTGTAGATCCGTCAACACCTCAGTGTGGAGGTCGTATGTCCAATGATCATTAATGAGCAATCCTTCTAGAGTCGACGTGTTAACGGTTTCTTGTGAGGTAGAAGCAATGTTGCTCCCCGTGGTTTTACTTGTCACCAACGGTACTCTAGAGGGAACTTCTGAAGGAGGCAGCTCAACAGGGCCTTCTTGGTAAGAAGTTGGCAGGATATCCACATGGACACTCTTTGGGGGTGTGGGGTCCACGTGCGATGTGAAAGGAGAGTCCACTTCCCCACCCCCTTCGTGTGCTTCATTTGCATCAGGTTCCGAGCGAGTAGCTCTACCTAATGTTTCCATGAAACGGCTAAACATACTAGTACTAGGCTGTGGAGCTTCGGGAGGTGCATGGCCTTCTCTCTCAGTGTTTTGGGTAGGGTATGCTTCCATGATTTCTGAGTCGGAGGAGGAATCACTAGCGGCTATTTTAGGGTCTTGGGTGGTGCTACCTTTTGTCCTCGCTGAGGGTCTAGAGCTTATCGTGGATGGGTAATGGGTGTCCGTATGAACAGAGGCACTACCAATGTGATCGTGCTCTAACACTCGTCCAGAGCGTAGGTTCATATGACTTGATCCCCTAGAAGTGTCAGTGAGTGCCCGTGAAGGCTGCTCACCTAGTATTTTTGGGTGTTTTGCAACCCAAGTCTTTCCTTAATTTGACTTTTTGGTCCTTTTTTTCTGACCCGGCTATAGAATAGAGCGTATGATAGCTCAAAACGAGCGTCTCGGTCAGAAAATCGTGCCGTGCTTTACAGCCCTCCATTTGGTCACTCTATGCCCTCGGAATCCCTAAAACTGTCAATTTCCAGTAGGGAACTAGGCCCAAACTAGAAAGTCTAAGGGTGCAAGTGGGAAGAGAAGGGAGGAGAGTGGAGGACTTGTCCCACATGCTCTCATTCTCTCTTGAGGGAGTAGGGTATATATATAAGAGTGAGTCTAGTATACATCATAAGACTGAGGACTGAGGCCTGGGCTTGGGCTTGGGCAAATGATCCCGATCTATCTTTTATACAAAACAACCCGTCCGTTTTTATAACTCACGTTTTTTATTTTCGAAAATCTAACCTCCCCCTCGCTCACGTTTTTATTTTTTGATTTTTTTTTTCAAAAATTTTCAAAAAAAAAAATTTAGTTTATTTATTTATTTTTATTTTTTTGGATATTATTTGGTACGCGTTTTGGTGCGCGTTGACCTCACCTACCTATTTACTGTCCCACCTACCTACTGACCTGCTAATCAGTGGTTCACCTAATTACTAACCTACTTAATTAACCAACTGTGCGCCTAACTGTGCACAAACCAGAAAACACAGAAAATGCAGAAATTGAAACTTGACAGAACTGTGCAGTGAAAACACAGTAAATGCAAAAAAAAGCAAGAAATGCTAACTGTGTGTAAACAGAAAAACAGAATTTTGCTAACTGTCTAACTAATACTAAATGTACGCAGCAGAAAACACAGAAAATGCAAACTGTGCGCAACAGAAAAACAGAATTGACAACTTGCAGAAAAAATACGCCTTCCTCTCCCTCTTCTTTCCTACTGCAAACCACTCATACAAGAAGCACAAAGTGCCTCTTGGACTTAGTGCACGGCTATTCCCCGGCAGCGGCGCCAAAAATGTGCGCTCCTTGCCGCACTGTCGAAGCAAGGGACTTGCCGATACACCGTGTACAAGCCGCAGACGGCTCCAAGCACACAACTAGTTTAACTAGTAAGCTCAAAGAGGGCAATGGTGTGTCACTCACCGCCTTATGCTCCTGCCGTAGAGGATTCCTCACCGCGAAGAAGAGGGAGACGCCGCTACACCGCGCTCAACCGCCTCGCCGCCGTCGTGCCGCCGCAACGCTCGATCGCACACACACTCTCACTCTCTCTCTCTCTCTCTCTCTCTCTCTCTCTCTCTCTCTCTCTCTCTCTCTCTCTCTCTCTCTCTCACGCACACACACAAGGAGATGGTGAAGGAGAAGGTGGAGATGGAGCAAGAGCAGCTTCTATTGCACAATGAGAGAATGACTCAATTTTAGGCTTAATTGGCTTTTATGTGAGCTCACCCCATTCACACTTGGGCGCCCATGCTTAGCCAACTAACCCTAGCATGTTCGTGTTAGAGTGCGCCTCTCATCGGCGATCACTCTACCTTTGCCTATTGGACCGACAAGCCTGGTGCCTGACTCTACTTAAATAAATAATACGGTTACAGTGTCCGTCGTAGGCGATAGGGTGTCCGTGAGCCACGAGGGTTAACACCATGTTAAGTTGGAAAATAAGGCGAGTGAGTTCAGAAACCTTGTAGATGTGGATTATGACGGGGATAGATATTTTGACAGAGAGGGAATGATGTACCTAGTGGTTCATAACCTCTTTATTGTGGATAAATGGGGGATGACTGTCACCAAGGACAAGGTAGATCACGAGCTGGCCGATGAGCCACCCAAAATAGAGAAGCAAAATGCGGTGCTTAGACACACCAATGACACATAGCGTCTTAATATAGACAACACGTATGTGGGGCTATATAAGTATAATAATGGAGAACAAACACTCTATTACAAATGTGACGAACCCCGCATCAAGGAACTGACTAACAGTAAAAGCCTATATGTTTTCACATACACGGAGGGGAGAAGTATTCAGGTGGTCATAATAGACAAGTATGGCCAAAAGTACTCTCCTATGGATCGTAAGGAATTAGAGAGATATACATATTTTGGGGGACCACTCCACCAATACTATGTAAATCCGGAAGAGGTGAAAACCACGACTACTCACACGAGAGCTAAGACTACACATGTGAGTCCATTGAGAACCAGGGTGGAAGATTCTTTTGGACATGAACGAGTCCCAGACAGAGGGCCTTCAGGATCAATGAGATCTAGGGCTTCCATGAACACACACAGGGGCAGTACTATTCCTAACGTGACTTACACCACTAGAATCCCTGCGACTATTACAACTTGACAAACGTATAGCAAATAGGATACCAATGGTAGTGCCAAGAGGAGATTATAAACCTAGAGAAACCACACCAGGAGTACCAGGTATTGTAAGAATGGTTGCGGAGTCCAGATGTATTCGACCATCTCAAGTGGAAAAATGCGTACCCAAAAAGTACAGTGGATCAAGAGATCCGTATGCCCATGTTTTGATCTTCAAACAAGTGTTGATAGCAAAAAAAAAAAACTGATTTCCATACTCAATACGAAGGTTTTGGGTTGACATTAGAAGGGACTGTCCTGACCTGGCTCCAACCATTAAACAACTTGGAATTCCCAAGTATTGAGGAACTTCTCCGAGAGTTCACTGAGGAATTCTCAAGAGAGGAATCAAGCATAGTACTGTCTCCCAGATCTATGCATTTATACAAAAGGAGAAAGAAAAAGTGAAGGAAGCATCGCTTCGTTTCAAGAAATACATAGAAAGATGCCCTGCACAAGAACTACCTTAGGATGAAAGACCGTCATTCCTTTTCATAGAACGATTGCGGAATGACACACTCAAAAAGGACTTGCACTTGAAGGCATGTGTAACTTCTGAGCAAGTCAAAAAAGAGGCGTTGTATCTGGTAGATAATTGCAAGGCATATGGGGAGGTGACTAAAGACACAGATCAAGGAACGAGTAGTACCTCTTCAACCACTAGGAGTCCACGGTGAAATTGGGCGGGCAAAACCCAATTGTGCCGGATGTTGATCAAATGATCGAGAAAGTGATCAGAAGAATAACCAAGGAAACATGACAAACCAAGTGATCCTGAAGAGATGCCCGAGCCCTCATACATAGCACAACCAACGAAAAACCATTACTTGGTCGATGAAAATATGCTTATGTTCATGGCAAACCAGAACTACAATCCTAGGGGGTATCCTCCTAGAGCAAGACAACCCATGGGGGCTCCACAAGATTCTCGACCACCTATAGGACCATGCTATGAATATGGCAAGGATTTGTGCAAGCAAAGGAGAACCGATTAAACTCTTTGGGTTCTGTGAAGGATGTACAACTGACCATATCATTCCACATTGTCCAAAAAACCCTGATAACAAAGGGAAAGCAACCATTAACAACATCGGGATAGTATGAAGCTTAAGTGGATAAAAAAACGAGCCAACCATTCCAATAAATGCGGTAACAAGAGCCCAAGCACATGAGGCAGCAACCAACATCCCAGCCAGCCAAACAGAGATATAAAATTTGTCTGTCCGAACCCCCAGGAAATCTTGGAAGGCAAAACGAGACAAGATGAAAGCCAAAAGAGAGAAAGAAAAAACGGATTCAGAAACCAAATCATTGCAAATAGAGGAACAACTGAAAAGGTAAAGAGACCTTCAGAGAAACAACAAGGTAAAAACCATCGGTTATACCATTGGGAGGATCTGTCTTGGTAGATAAGGTTTTTGAACCTTTGGACGCGATTTTAAAAGCTTACGATGCGAGACTAAAGCCTAACCAAACCCAAGAGGATAGGTGGTTAACGTACCCTTATCGTGACTAATGAAAAAGAGAGGCTAAAGATGTGCAAGGAGGTCATCCAAGCCACTCAAGCGTTTATGGAACCACCAGTTCTTACTGCTCCAAAAATTGAGGTATTAATTCGTGAAAAAATTCAAGAGTTAAAGGAGCAAGGAATTAAAAAGGAATACGAGCCAAATTCTATAAACAAAACACCATTGGATACGGGGATGGCAGACAATACAACAGATGGAATGTATTCACAAGCACCTCTGCCAATTCTAGAAGTGGAAGAACAATGGCCTCGAGAGCTATGGGAGCAGATCAGGAATAGGAAAGATGGAACTGCTACACTTCTGTCACCCCCTATCATAGAGATCCACTTAGAACATGAACTCTACCCAAATGATATCCGATCACTATATGGTTATGCAGGTATGGTAATATTGGAAGACAACAAACCGCAGTCATTGAAGACTTTGCCTCTCATTTATTGGTAACCGTGAAACCCAATTAGAAGTGAAGAAAGTACCATCTCAATGGAAGGCCAATCCTAAGATGATGGATACCAAAACTCTTCATGAGCTAATGTCATCCCTCCTCTGTCATCCCCTATCTGTTGTACGTTAACTCTGTCAAAGTTACTACAGGTAAGGCCTCACCTTTGGGAGGAGGTCGATTTTTTTTTTTGAAAGAATAGGGCTAGTAATTTTTCCACCCAATGCTTCTCCAAAAACATTGAAGACCCAAACCTCGAAACATGCTAAACATGAGTCAGTACCAGTGAACAAGATAGGAGATTATTGTGAAGGTGAAGAAGGAAATACTACCCTACCGGTGGAGTACAAAGAGGTTAAGTGAGTAGCAATATTGGATAGTGGGGCCGGAATAGCCATAGCCACCAAAGCAATGTGGGAAAAAATGGGGAAAACCTTCTCTCCAAAAGACCAGAATGAAACTTCAATTAGCAGATGGGTATCTGGAGAGACCAATTGGCCTCCTGGAGCACATTGTAGTAACCTCTTGCGGAATTGCATATGAACACATGTTCGCTATCATGAATTTTGATGAGAGCAGCAATTTTGACATCATATTGGGCGGACCACTCATGCGTCAGCTCAAAATGGTACAAGATTGGGGTTACGACTATATCTATCTAAGGAACAAGGATGTCACTATAAAAATTAGTGTCACAGATCATAGCTATAGAGATGTAGAACGAATCCCAGGAGAAGACCTAAACTCCACAACTGACCAAGAAGGGGGAATACTAGCTTGGCTGCAGAACAAAGCTCACCATTGGACAGGAGAAGCTTCCAAAGCTGGTAGTTTAAAAAGGGAAGATTGAATTCTTGATAGGACTACACAAGATGAGGCATATGTATCAGAGCCTTTTCCAGAGGAGATGCTCAAACCTTTTGGATGGCAACAGATACTGGCCACTCTTGATGTGTGTGTAAACGAGGTGACCCTCACCAAATTCTGTGATGAGGAAGGATATGATAACATACCATTTTAGATGTTGGGTGTCACTCTAAATCTGAAATTGGAGTTGGAAGTCCCTAACAAGGAAGGGGTTGCCAATTGCCGACGCATAGTGGATGAGATTTTAGGAGAGACCTTGACCAGACAGACGAAGAAGCCTTGCAGGATTCGACGGATAAGTTGTTAGAGGACAACGCAGACGACGAGCTTTCTAGTAGCTCAAGTCAGAACATTAAATGAAAAGGTTGATGGGTGTCCAAACCAAAATCCTTGAAGACAGCGTAGATATCGCGATAAACGCAAAAATAACCAAAACAAGACCAAAGAAGACTCGATGCCTCTGTTAACCGACAAAACATAGTACTTGGGATTAGTAGAAGCAGCTAATTGCCTCAAGGACGGAATATCAAGAAGGTACATGAAACCTGACTCAGCCAAAACAAAAATGAAAAAGAAGAACACGCAAAAACAAAAAAAGGAGAGCAATTTTGAGAAATCAACGAAGTTGTCCAAAATAGAGCGCAAAAACAAATACAATGAACTGAAACGAGATTTCAAGGAAGTTTGGACAGCAGAAATGGATACCAATAAGGAATCAAACAATGATCAATTCGATGCACCTTCCCTCTATAAGAAGTATAGTATTCAAGATAGAAAAATTGTGGTGCAAAAACCCAAACGAGATTCCAAAGAACTAGGAACTTCATATGATGGCCCTGAAAAAGCCAAATGCATCAACTTAGAAGAATCAGGCGAGGAGCCTAAACCGGCATACATCGCCACAGATCTCACTAACGAAGAAGAGCGACTTCTAGTCGATACGCTCAGACAATACAAAGATGTCTTCGCATGGTCACACAAAGATCTAAAGGGGATAGATCCTGAGATCTGTTAGCACAGGATACCCCTTAAGAGTGGTGCAAGACCACGCAGACAACATCCTAACACATACAATGAGACTTTTGCCAAGAAAATTAAGAAAGAGATAGATAAACTGAAAGATGTGGAGTTTTTCTATGAGATTGAACACACGGATTGGGTGTCCCCTATTGTGGTAGTATCCAAAAAGAATGGCAAACTACATGTATGTGTAAACCTCAAATAGGTAAATGCAGCCACCTTCAGGGATAACTATCCACCGCCAATAACGGATCATGTTACTGAGAGGGTAGCAAGGAACGAGGCCTATAGTTTTTTGGATGGGTTCTTACGCTACAATCAATTGACAATTAAATTGGAAGATCAACATAAGACAGTTTTTGCAACAAAGTGGGGTATATTTGCCTACAGGGTAATGCCTTTCAGCCTGAGCAATGCCCCTGCTACATTCCAAAGACTAATGAGTCATGCATTCAAGGAATATCTCAGACAATTTCTAGAAATATACATGGATGATCTTTGTGTTCATTCTCATTGGAAAGGTGACCACATAATGCATCTAGAAAAAGTCTTTGAAAAGTGCAGAACGTATCGTATTTGCTTAAACCCTGAAAAATACATCTTCATGGTAAGACAAGGTAAACTTTTGGGCCACATTGTGTCCAAAAATGGAATTTCCACTGATCAAGAAAAGGTACAAATAATTGCCGTACTACTAAGACCAAGAAGATGAAGGAAGTGCAGACATTTATGGGGCATTGTGGGTACTACAGGCATTTCATATATATGTATGTTGTATATATGATATAAGCCTTTTTTATGATATATATGATATAAGCCTTTTTTATGCTCTCATTGCTAAGTTTGAATGGACGAAAGAATGTGAGCAGGCTTTTCATAAATTGAAGCAACAATTAATTTTTGCTCCAATATTGCAAGCCCTTAACTGGAGCAAAATCTATCATGTTCATGTTGGCGCATCAGCCTATGCCATAGGATGCATATTAGCCCAGCCAAGAGAGAAGAAAATCAATTTTCCCGTTTGCTACTCTCGATGACAGCTAAACAACACAGTGAGAAATTATACCACTACGGATAGAGAAGGTCTGGGAATGATATATGCTATCAAAAAATTTAGACACTACCTTCTTGGAAAAAAATTTGTTTTCTTCGTGGATCACCAAGCACTACTATATCTAGTAAACAAACCTTGCAACTCTGGAAGGATTGTTCACTGGTTTATACTATTGCTTGAGTTTGACTTCATGGTAGTCGTAAAAAACGGGACTACACACACACAAGCAGATCATCTTTCACGACTGTTCCATGGGGAATCAGTTGAGGGTATCGATGATGATCTACCAGATTCGTATCTGTTTAACATTGAAATGATTCCAAGGTAGAGTGAAGAGGTCATTTCTCTACTCACAATCGGGTCATTAGAGGTAGAAAGACAACCATCAATTATACATCAAACATGAAATCTCCAGCTTTTAACAGGACAATTGTGCAAGTGCGATAAGGATGGGATTTTGAGACTATGTATATATCTCAAAGAATCAAATTATTACCTCAAAACTACTCATATACAAAATACGGGGTTTCACAATGGAGAAACGCAAACACGCAACGGCTAAAGAGACTGGGTGTCTACTGGCAAAACATGGAACACCGCGTCCATACATATGTAAAGTCATGTGATATCTGTAAAAAACAACCTCCAATGGAACATGTCACCCTGTTTCGAGTAGTACAAGTACTCAAATGGAGTACTCACATAACTGAGTACTTAAGAAACAAGACCTTCCCTGAGGGATGGAGCAAGGCAAGAATGAAAGCTGTAGAAGAAGAGGCCAATCACTATCAGCTAATTGCCAACCAACTGTATCATGACGGGGAAAACACAAACAACTACGATTGTGTGTACAAAAAGCGAGTATTACGTTATCCTTGAATAAGCACATTCAAGACAGCCAGGGGGACATTTCTCTGCTGATAAAACGGCAGAGCTAGTGCTACACTCAGGCATATGGTGGCCAACCCTATTTATGGATGCAGAGTCCTATGTCAAACGATAGGCTTTTACACTCAATTTCTCTATACTTTGTAAGTTTCCTCACCTTCAAATCTATAATATAGAGATAACTTTCAAAATCTGTCAGGTGGGATTACACTAAATTCATGATTTTTCAAGCATTTGGCTATACCATACCTTTTTTCAAACATTTTAGAGGCAAATGTACTATACTTGAAGGTTTTTGCACTAAATAACTCTGCATTTTGTAGATTCTCTAAACATTAATTTATGTTCTCTAACCTTTGCAGTTTCTTTTTTTATATAAAAGTGTTCTTAAGAGCTTGATTTGAATTAACTAAAAAAGAAAACATGCAGACCTTGGCATATCCTTTGAACACGTGTCTCCACCCAATACAATATATGCACACTATGAACCAAAACATACCTGAACATCTTTGCAAGTACATTATATTTCTATCAAGGACCTATCTTCTTCTTCTCGCCAAGCTGATTCCTCCTGCTTGATAAAAGCCATTCGCAATTAGAGATAAATCTCAAAAAAATTAGATGGGATTATACTAAACCTAATTTTTATCCTCCAATTGTTGTGGATGTCCTAACATTCAAATTAAATCTTACAAGTGTGTGGCCCATCCTATGGATGTAGAGAGAGAGAGTGAGAGAGAGACCCTTTTCTTGGCACCCAATCCACTCTCTTTCTTTCTTTGCCTTAGTCTCCCCCCCCCCTTCCAAGCCCTTTCCTTATGTCATGTGGCAAGGGCCTCCAAGGTGCATTAGATATAGTTGAGAACATTCAGAGGTGAGATTATATTAAACCTCACAATAGATTTTTGCTATTATTCAATAGTCCATTATCCATACTCTTTACAATGGATTTTGAAAAATTAGAGGAAGGAGAGGGCCTCCACGTGTTGTTTTTTGGTTGATTTGCATGGCATGTTGGATCAACACCGAAATTGAGTTGTTGATGGGTCGTCCTCCTTACCATAGAAACATTAAAGAGCTTGTGAAATTGAGTGAAGTAGTTCAGATTTTATGTGATTCCATCCTTTTCAATGACCTACAATAGTCCAAATTGTATGCCTGACAACCTGTTGTCAATCTGTGTGTGTGTGTGTGTGTGTGTGTGTGTGTGTGTGTGTGTGTGTGTGTGTGTGTGTGTGTGTGTGTGTGTGTGTGTGTGTGTGTGTGAGAGAGAGAGAGAGAGAGAGAGAGAGAGAGAGAACCACGTAGACTGTGCAAATCACCTTTTCTTGACAATGTATAGATTGTAGTGTTCAAAATTGTGTGTGTGTGTGTGTGTGTGTGTGTGTGTGTGTGTGTGTGTGTGTGTGTGAGAGAGAGAGAGAGAGAGAGAGAGAGAGAGAGAGAGAGCGCTTTTCCACTAGCAAGTAGATGGAGAAAGAGAAAGAGTGAGGTGGTTCATCAAGACCAAGACCAAGACCTTGATCATGATAGCTACTAATGATCATGTAGAGGTGAAGAAGGGACAAGCATTGTCCATTGGTGTGGAGTGCTTGGTAGTAGAAGATGGGTGCTCAAGGTAATAGGTGTGCATGGGTTTGTTTGAGCCACTATGAGTTTGGTATGGTAGCAAGATAGTAAAGAGCTAATGGCTTAGGTGGGAGCAGTTGTACCCACAACTCGGATAGATTGTGTGTGTGTGTGTGTGTGTGTGTGTGTGTGTGTGTGTGTGTGTGTGTGTGTGTGTGTGAGAGAGAGAGAGAGAGAGAGAGAGAGAGAGAGAGATGTGTAGGATCCCATTCCATTGTCCAAATGTAGGGGACACATTCTTCTCCATGCTCTTTCTCATCCCCCCCCCCCCCCCCCATCAGGAGCGATGGTACTTCTTTATACATTAGAGCACTAAGTGGAGAACCAAGTCAAAGGCAATACAAAGGTCAAGATGGAGCAGTCTATGGTTTGATGCTAAGTGTGCTAAAAGAAGGTGCTAACAATTTGGCCAACACAGAAGCTAAAACTTCTCAGCAAGAGCTTGAGATGGACAAATCGAATGAAATACCATCAGTCATGGTGTAGTGCTCAGATTGTGGAAGAAAAGGTGGACCAGAGGATTGTCCAAGGAATCTAAACAACAGGGACATAGCAACTATAGCGCAAAGCACCAATAAAAGCACAACAAAGTCAAAATTTTCATGAAGATGCACAGGCACGTGAAAAACTTAAAATTGATCCTTTGAACAACAAATTCATGCGTGAATTTGGTCAAAGCGTCTAGTTATCACCGAAGGTCAAAAAGAATGTTAGGTTTGCAAATGATTCTGCATCCACAATCTCACTAGTGTGCAATCATTCACGAGCCTAAGGGACACATCAAAGCTAATGTTCTTAGCATTGTGGGGGGGGGGGGGGGGGGGATTTGTTACCATATACATGTGGTAGTGATGTGTGTGAACACACTAGGACCGTCGGGGCATTTTTCCCTCTTTAGGAGGTTCCCCCGTGTATTGTATATACGCCCATCACTCTAGGGCTATCAGTCTTTCCATTGCACACTAAGTAATACACTCTGTATTGTGTGCCTTAAGCTTCCTTCACCTTCTCCAAGCTGTGTGCGTTTCTCTGCAACCCTAATTTCAACAACTGGTATCATAGCAGGTTGCGTTCTCTCGGGCTTAGTCGCCACCAGCTCCAGCAGATGCCTGCTCATTTTCTTCGATTTTGGTGAGCTTTGGCGAGCATTTCTAGGTCGATAAAAATTTCGGGAAAGTTCGTAGAGTTCAATCTGCTGAGATTTTAGATTCAGGCTCATTTTGGCCTCCGTTTCTACTACAAGCCGTACTGCACATGCTATTTCGTCATTTTGTGCAAAATTTTTGTCAGTGCTGTTTTTTGCATAACAGGTGCCTTACAGTCTTCTACGGTTTGTGCTGTATAGCACGTGTTGTTCTCGCTTCGTTTCTCCTCTTTTTGGGTAGTTTTCACATCAGGTGCAACATTTACCATGGCTGACAACAACACAGATGTGTTCAAGATGTTTGTTGCTGAGGACAAATTGGATGGGGAAAATTACCCTATGTGGCTTACATGATGCAATATGTCCTTGTGTCAAAGGGCGTCTAGAATATTGTGCAGGGCATTGATGTACGTCCTGGTTCTTGAGGATATAGGCGATGTTCAAGATGTGGCAGGTCTTGCTGCAAGGATTGCTGCTATTAGAGTTGTTTTGCCTACGGTAGAACAATCTCATTGGGATGTAAAGGATGCGTAGGCTCATGAATTGATTGCGTTGTCTGTGAAGCGCACCATTGTTCCTCACATTCATTCAACAAAATCTGCAAAATAGGCTTGGGATATTTTGGTTGGTCTTTATGCAAGTCGCAATGAGGCTAAAATTTCTTTGCTGTGTAAAGAGCTGGAGTCGAAGATTATGCATGAGGAAGATGATATGGACACTTTTCTTACTCGTGTCAAGGATATCAATGAGCAACTTATTTATGCAGGTGAAGTCATTTTAGACAGTTTCCTTGTGCAGATTGTTCTTGATGCCTTACCAGACTCTTACCAGACTTTTGCTAGTACTTGGAGACTTATGACCCAAGGAAATCTTGAAGTTGTCAAGTTTGATGCATTATGCGCATTGCTGTTGCAAGAGTCACTTTCCAGAAAAAATAGGACTAGATAGCGTGTAGTTGAACAGGCTTTTATTGCTTCTCAAAGAAAGGGTGGTAACAGCAATGCAACCACTTCTTATGGTTCTACTGCGAGTGGCAAAACTTATGTTCCCAATGCTTCTACTGGCAGCACTTCGTTTGGAAATTCTGGTGATAAGGGCAAAAAGAAGATGCATTGCCATTACTATAAAGCTAATGATCAATTCATCAAGAAGTGTCCTAAGTTGAAGGCCAAAGAGACTAAGAACAAAGAGGGTGGTTCCACTACAAATGCTGGTTCCACTACAAATGCAGCCATTGTTGAGTCTTTTGTGAAAGGAGACTATGATGTTGATGTTGATGTAGAATGGGCTTTTAGTGCAGAGTGCACTTACAATCCTGCTGTCCATGATGCATGCATGTCAGTTGCTGCACATTCACATGTGTGGTATTTCGATAGTGGTGCTACAAAGCACATTACCTCACATTGTGAATTGTTCACCTCTCTCGAGTCTGTCCCTCATGGGAATTCAATCACTTGTGCCAACAATGCCTTTTATCCGATTGAGGGAGTTGGAAAGATTGTGCTTACTGTTGCAAATGGAAGTTCTTTCACACTTGTTGATGCACTTTATGTACCTAGGATCAACAAGAATCTTTTTTTTGTATCTGCACTTGCTAGACTTGGACTTGTAGTCAAATTTGTAGATGACAGATATATAGTTCATGATCTCAATTTTGGTGATGAAATTGTTGCATCTGGGTTTTTGTACCGTGGGCTGTATAGGCTCACATTGTATGACAAGTGTGAATAAAATTTTGCAGATGCAGTTGCAGATTCAAGGGCTATTTCAGATGAAAAACTTTGACATGCACGTTTTGGTCATCTGAATTTTGCCAGTTTGCTGCGTTTGTAGAAATCCGATATGGTTGCTTCTTTTCCGCCTCTTTAAGCACCTGTCAAACATGTTTGTGAAGGCTGTATTTTGGGTAATATGCAGCATTTGAAGTTTCCAAGAATGGTTCAATTAGGGCCACATGCAGGGTCCATCCTTGGGTAATTACCTTTCCTTTGTGACTTTCATTGATGATTACTCAAGGTTTTTATGTGCTTCAAACAATTTTTGGCTATGGCTGAAAATGTCTTGAAATGTACTATGGACACCCTCTGTTCCAATCGAGGGGGGGAGTATATGTTTCATGAATTAATGCATTTCTGGCTAGTCATGGGATAAAACAACATTGTACAGTGATTTATACACCCCAGCAAAATGGTGTTGCTGAGAGAGAAAACAGGTCACTTATGGAAATGGCACGATGTATGGTCAAAAGTCAAGCTTTGTCGCATTCTTTTTGGATTGAGGCCATCATGTGTGCCACTTAAACAAGTGTCCTACAAAAGCTTTGCATTCTATTACTCCATATGAAGCATGGCATGATAGAAAGCCTTCTATTGAGCACATGCATGTTTTTGGCTGTTTGGCATATGCTTTGGTGCCACAAACACAATGCAAAAAATTGGATGATAAGGCTGTCAAATGTATTTTTGTTGGTTATAGTGTTGAAAGCAAAGGTTACAGGTTGTATTATCCGCAAACAAAGTGTATTCTGGTTTCACAGGATGTCGTGTTTGCGGAAGATTCTATTCAGCCCTTGTTATCATATACTAGAGACAGTAATGTGAGCTCACATGGCATTTATGACACTTTGTTGCCTCTTTTCAGTGGTGGAAATACGAATATAACTTCCAATGATGCAAATGTACAGCCTATGGGGGTTTTTGAAAATGTTACAGATCAACCTATTACTGATGCAGATGTACATGATGTACTTGATGAGGAAAGGGCTGAAAATGAGCAGGCTAGAGGTATGCCAAAATGGCTGGTGCATACGTTGCATGATAGTAAATTGGATGCATCGTTGTCTAGTCGTACTCATTTAGGCTCTCGCCATGCATCTTATGCATCGGATTGTTATGCTTTGGTTGTGTCTAGCTTACATGATGTTGAGGAACCTCTGTCTTTTGATGAAGCACAAAATTCAAAAAATTGGATGGCTACCATTCAATGAGAATATGATGCATTCATAGAAAATGACACATGGAATTTATGTGATTTGCCTCCTCACAAAAAGGCCATTAATACGAAGTGGGTTTACAAGTTGAAACGCAAGCCATATGGTGAGATCGATCGCCATAAGACTCGACTTGTTGCAAAGGGTTATGCACATCAAAAAGGTATAGATTATGAAGAGACTTTTGCTCCCACTTGTTGTATGATTATTGTGCGTTCTCTATGTGCATTGGCAGCTCATTTTGGTTGGGATGTACATCAATCAGACATTGCTATTGCTTACTTGCATGGTGACATATTTGAGGAAGTTTATGTAATGCAACCTCGCAGTTTTGTCAAGAAAGGAGAAGAGGACAAAGTATGCAGATGTAAGAAGGCTTTGCATGGGTTAAAGCAATCTCCTCGTGCTTGGTATGACAAAGCTGACACTCATTTGGTCAAACAAGGCTTTTGTAACAGTCCAACAGAAAGCACATTGTATGTAAAGCGTGAGGGTGATGTACTTCTCATCGTGGTTCTTTATGTAGATGATTTGCTGATCACTGGACCAAATAAGAGACATATTTTTGAATTCAATGCTGATTTGAATGCTTCTTTCAAGATGAAAGATTTGAGACTGTTGCATCATTACGTGGGTATACCGTTTAAGCAGTGTGATGGTGGTATTGCCTTCTGCCAGAAAAGTTACATAGAGACATTGCTATGTAAGTTTGGCCTTGAGGATTGCAAACTTATTGCCACTCCTATTGAAACGGGTTTGAAGTTGAGTCTACATGATGCTGGCGATCCTTCTAATGTCACTCTTTACCAAACTATTGTTGGATGCCTCATTTATGTATGCAACATGAGGCCGGATATTCAGTTTGCAATCTCGCAGGTCAGCATATTTATGCATAGATAGCCCATGGTCTAAGCATTGGCAGGCTGTAAAGAGGATTTTTTTGCTACCTTAGTGACACTTTACATCTTGGCTTGTTTTATCCCAAGGGGGGATCATTGCCGCCAGATCTACATGCTTTTTCAGACTCAGATTGGGCTAGTTGTTTTGACATGCGAGTGTCCACAAGTGGTTTTTGTTTCATGCCTGGCAATTCATGTATATCATGGTTGAGCAAGAAGCAACCTATTGTGGCCACTTTGAGTTGTGAGGCTGAGTACAAGGCAGTCTTCACAGCTATGATTGAGTGTGTATGGCTCAGACGCCTTATGGTTGATTTGGGTGTTGGACAAGACACTGCCAACACTATCTACATTGACAATTAGAGCGCATTGGCAGTTGCGAGGAACCTAATTTTTCATGCTCACACAAAGCGCATTGAGGTGCATTACCACTATGTTAGGGAGAGGCTCTCAGCAGGAGAGATCATATTGGCTTATGTGCCAACACAGGACAACCTTGCAGATCTTTTCACAAAGGTATTGTCTCGTGAGAAGCTCAAAGCTTTCCGCAAAGCTTTGGGCTTACTCCCCTTTGTGAACCAATCATGTCATCAGAGCATGGCACTTCCCTTTACTCATGTGCCAGTTCTCGTTCACCGCATCACTCAAGGGGGGATTTTTTACCCATATACATGTGGTGGTAGTGATGTGTGTGAACACACTAGGACTGCCAGGGCATTTTTTTCCTCTTTAGGAGGTTTTTCCCCCCGTGCATTGTATATACATGTATATACCCCCATCACTCTAGGGCTATCAATCTTTTCATTGCACACTAAGTAATACACTCTCTATTGTGTGCCTTGATCTTCCTTCGTCTTTTCCAAGCTGTGTGAAACCCTAATTCCAACATGGCACACATAATTCATATGCACACTGTATAGACCAAGAAGGGCAATTGTACAAAAAGGATCAACCAATGTTTGAAAGACCCACATACTAGCTCACAGAATCGTGCCCAATGATAGATTAGGAAGGATGGCTCATTTTGGAGGAAAGAATCTACTATATCCCATCCGCTCTAGAGCTGAATGACATAACTCGAGTGAACCCAAAAATCTATTTAGAGCCCAACGCTCTCCCATCAACCAAGCTTCGATGTTGTGAACAGACCAGCATAAACTTTGATTAAAACAGCCGTAGATATAGACGAGGGTCTAAGATGATGCCTTGGGTCCTAAAACCACAGAAGGTCATATCATAGGAGACCCATGGGATAGACAATATTAGGGTGAAGATAATGCTATCTATAGCTTGACTTGGGAAATTATTTCTCATATTTCACGAATGTACATAGGGAACTATGCAGAAGGATTATAGATGCCAAACATCAATAGTGTTACCCACAGTGTGCCTTCACAATCTCAAAAGTTCAGACTAAACGAGAGCCAAATAGTTTTGAACGCTCATCACGGAGAAAGCTTTAGTGATCACCCTAGGAAGGGGGGAGGTGTAAACTCATCAAACTCAGCTCTTGTACCAGGAAACACAACATCAATTAGAAGACCTAGAACCTCTAGCCAAACCCCTTCAAAGCCGA
Organism: Adiantum capillus-veneris; assembly: GCF_014529385.1. Taxonomy (NCBI): domain Eukaryota; kingdom Viridiplantae; phylum Streptophyta; class Polypodiopsida; order Polypodiales; family Pteridaceae; genus Adiantum; species Adiantum capillus-veneris. The sequence continues at coordinate 33,492,737 of NC_140946.1, read as the reverse complement.
AGCCATTGAAAGATCATATGGTTGTTGGAAGTTTCCAATTGACCCAAATTCCCTTAAAATCTGGTAACACATGTCAGTATGAAGGTCACCAAGGACAACGGTTTTAGTTGATCTCCACAAGTCAAAGTCAGAATCCAAGAAACCTAATAGTGTTCAAGCAATTGCATGTGACCAAGCTCACATATGCGTATCGAGATGCAGATGAAAATGAATACCAGCAGGTTCATGACATTGTACAAACCCCTACGGATGGTAAGACTGAGGTCAAAGGTTATTCAAAGATGGTGCAAAGCCTCAAGCTACCAGAATAGGTGATAGATAAGTCAAAACATAATCTAAAGCTCAAAAAGCTACACAAAGATCACCACCAAAATCTCTTCCGAAGAAACAGATTTTGCCTAAAAGTACAGTGGTTCTTTTAAGATCAAAGGTTACTCAGATGCAGGTCTACAATGCTCAGCAATTGCAAGCAAAAGGTACAATATCACAGCCAAATGAGTCAACATCAATTGAAGTAGGTAGGTGGTCAAAGAAAAGAAGATGTAGAAAGATCTCATCAACCCAAGGACACAACCATAGCAAAATCAGTCAATTCAGAAAGAAATCCCAAGAAGATCAAGTGCAACATTACTGGTGAACATAAAGAAAAGCTTACAAGAAAAGTAAAGCTAGACTTTTAGCTAGACAAGAACCTCATGTTTTTTGCACTTGGGAAAAATTTGGCCAACCACAGCTAGAAGATGCTCCTGAATTTATTAGCATCTATGGAAGCAAATGAGCAGAATGTTAAGGAATCATTTATACCACCATTCAAGTCGGTTCACATACCATCATAGCCCAATTTCATGTGATCACAACAAAAGATGTACCAGATAACATTATAGTGGGAATGCAAATGGCCAAGAAAGTTCTCAAGATACAGAGTTCAAACAATATGTAGTCTTCAAAGACGACAAATAATGAAGGCCAATATTGGTCACCCGCAGATGGCATCACAAAGTCCTTGAGTAAAACTCTAATGGAGACCAATGACAAAGAGAATATTATTGAAGATGAATCATCACCATCCAATAGAACTTCAAAAGAGCTTAAAGAACATCAAGCAAAAGCAAGTGCATTTCAAATACAACAAGCAACAACCACAGATTCAGCTATTGAGCAGAAAGAGCCACCAAGGTAAGAAGTAAGATGAATGAGGTTGCAGACAACCAGGAAGCAATAGGAAATCCAAAGATCCACACATTGCTAGTTGAATCAACCGATGTAAGTTTTAGTGGAAAAGAAAGTTTCGAATCACTTCCTAGAGACCAAGCCCAATCCATACAAGACTCTAGCAAAAGAAGGACAATGATCTTCAAGAGAACCACGAAGGAGGATAGCTAAAGTCCTCAACAATGCAAATGGAGGAAGTGTCCAATGAATTTATCTACAGATAAAGAAGCAAAGTGCAATATGGTTGCAGACAATATTCAAAGAGCACTCAAGATCACTCCATGCAAATAGGATAGCCAAGACGAAATGGTTGCCACTCTTAGCATCCAAAAGCATGAAGAGCAGGTACGTTTCAAGGGAATGCTTCAAAACACATGCATACAGATGTCATCCTTAGACATTAGTGGTTAGACCAGCACAAGGCCGACAAAGAAGAAACAACATAGAAAGAAACAATTACAGGTACCATTAATGCTAGATTAAAAGTTGCAAATGTCACAAGAATCAAACACAAATCTTGTAGAAGAAGGCAAAGCTAATGTGAATCTTCCACCAGTTACCACAAAAGGTGTGACATCAAATGCCTCTACATCAAAGAAGCCTCATGGATCAGCTTCTTCAAGCAAGTCAAGCTTTCAAAACTTCAAGTCAATTGTTGCTGACCCAAAAAAACCTCTAGGAAGCCACCCAATAAAGCAAAGGTTTATCAGCCCAACTACTCAAGAAAGACACAAAATTTCAAACAAGTGTTTTTTTAGAGAAATTTAGTATAATGCAATGATCTAGGTTAGATTAAAGATGGGAAAGCAACACAGAAAGACAACCACATGGGATGGATAGCATCGCACTGGATCGTAAAATAACATGAGTACTATAGAGGAACCGACATATATGGGTACCAAAATCAAAGATCAGGGCATATGAAGTGAAATCAAGACCCTCCCAAGAAATAAGGTTCACAAGGTATCAACCTCAATAATATCCAGGATACCTAAGAAGAAAATGTACAAAAGGACAACATCAAATGTTGCTACAGTCAACCACAACTCTCAAGAGGATACATAATAGAGATGGATTTCAAAGAATCTTTCTCTTGGACAAGGATTCTATAGAAGCTATACATAGATTTGGCTACCAGCTAGTCACACGCCAATTACAACTACACCAAAACTGCATGAAGATATCAAGAGCTCAACAAACCTAGAGCTAGAAAGATTCATCAAAGAAGCTATGAAGGTAACTAAAGGATTTGTTTTCCTAAGTCTTCCAATGCTCCGAATAAAAAACTAGATGTTGATAGTCAACAAAGGCCTACAACAACATCAAAGGCTCCCTACAATAGGCCCAATTGGAGAATCGAATGAACCATGGAATCTTCACAATCAAAGAAGGACAATTCAATCGACAAAGCTACAGATTCAAAGCTGAAACAAGTATGGAAAAAGAAACCTTCAATGCCAACTTGGCTCTTCAATAATCCTCTTTTTGAGGATTCAAGCTTACTTTTACTAGATAAATTGTTTCTATTAAGCCTAAGAGTCTAAAATTTCAAGTTGCCAAGGTGCAAAAAACACTCTTTGGTGAGTCTTTGGCATAGTTAGAGTCGGGTTGTTGAGCCACAAAATGAGAAAATTGTTAGTCCCAAAGCTTCAAGTCATATTAAACTCTGTGCTAAAAGTTGTAGTTATTAGCAAGCTGGAAGAGTTGAGCATATCTAAGTTGTGTTGCTCATGCTAGATGAGATGAGTGTAACAGTCAAAGTGTATTAACTTAATCTTGGTGTTAGGTTGAACCCTATCTTCATCCTATGTACTAGCTTCTCTCTCTCACTCACAGTATTGTGGGAAACATGCCTACACCTAGCACTTTATTTGCATGCCACATGGAGCATACAATGTATAAAACTCCTCATGCACACAACACCTAGCCACCTATGTGGATGCAATAGCATCTTCCACCTCTACTAGTCACATGTATCACTCCATCTACAAATAGAGCTCCACTATACAAACTCACTCTCTCGATAAATATAGTCCCCTGTATTCTTTTGTATAGTATTATCAAGTGTTATTTTAAAGTGTTGGCTTAGCTTAGGATAGGTTGTTTTATTATGAATACGAGAAATAACTATTTGCCATAATTACAAGTCTTACAGGTGGTATCGGAGCATAATGTAAGGCTGGTTTATTTATTAAAATATCTTATTGTAAATATTTTATTATTAGGTTTATATATTGGGCTATGTGTCTCACTCAACTCATGCTAAGTGGCATAAGAGATTATGATTTGGAGGTAGGTGTTGCTCTTCATTTAATGAAAAATGACTTTTTTTTAAAGAACCTTAATAAAAGACTCAAGAAAAGAATGTCTTGCTCATGAGTCTTTTTTGCAAGCTCACCCCATTGCCATAGCCTTCAAAGCTTGCCATCATCAAGGTGGTACACAATTGATCTCGTTGTAGTCCTGTGTATCGACATCTCAAAACCGAGCTCGGCACAATTGATCTCGTTGTAGTCCTGTGTACCGACATCTCAAAACCGAGCTTGGCACCATCTCCCGCTATCTTCGGCATTACTATGTTTTCGACAAGTCTAAGAACAAGCTGCCCTTCACATCGTTGTCATCTACACCTACCAGGAGATAACCCCGCGATAGTCATTATTTGGGAGCACCTTCGACTACTCTCATGGACACCATCACTGCATACCTTGTGCATAGTGCTACTGGTTGTTGTCCAGCCCATTAGGCAAAATTTGGACTCACAAAGGGACCCTTTAAGGAGTTTGACTTTACCTCTCTCTACCAAAACGGGCGCATGGATAAATTTTTCCAAATAAACTCCAAAGTTGGCGGAGGTTTGACAGTTAGAATGTCCTCTTCAAGCTCTCTCTACTGATATATAGCACACCGTGAGATTCCTCATATTTTAGAAGATTCTTTTTTGATTCACCTATGATGTGACAACTCTGTCGGAATCTAAGTGAATCATAAAAAGGATCTTCTAAAATATGAGGAATCTCATGGCGTGCTATATATTAGTAGATAGAGCTTGAAGAGGACATTCTAACTGTCAAACCTCCGCCAACTTTTGGAGTTTTTTTGCAAAAATTTATCCATACGCCCGTTTTGGTAGAGAGAGGTAAAGTCAAACTTCTTAAAGGGCCCCTTTGTGAGTCCAAATTTTGCCTAATGATTGTTGCTCCTCTGTTTCCATTTCAAAGGCCTTCCCCACACTCAATCGTGCTGCAACATCAGGCCCAAGTTAACCTTGCCCCATTTGTGCAACCGCACCCTCGTCTGCTTATGTTCACCTCCTGGCAGCATCTATCCCAATTTGTAGTGTTAAATTTCCCAACTCCAAATTACAAATCTTGATTGTAATGCCATGGGACCACGACTTTGAGGGTAAAAACTAGGCATTTTAGTCCTGAATCCTGGCAAGTACCCTAGATTTTGGCATAAATCTTGATTGGGAAACTAGTTTCCCCTTGAAAAACAAGGCCAAGAAAATGGTTTTTTTTATAGAAGTGCTTATGATGAGCGAGGATGCCCAATACAACAGAGTTGACTAAGATTTTATGTGTCAAAAAGTAGTTTGAACGATATTTGGTGTGTACCCGGGTGTGTAGAGTTCATGAGGCATGGTACCCCTTCACGGGAGGAACTGCATGGTAGCAACTTAAGCAAGCAGAGGGGGTGGAATAGTATGGTGGTATACGTACTAGGTTCAACTCTTATCTTATGTGACCACTAAAGATCATGTTCGGCTAGGCAATGGGCAGACATGTGAGATCTTAGGTGTTGGAGATGTTCAATTGAAGTTTCAGAATGGCTCTTCTTTCACGCTGAAGAATATGAGACATGTTGCCACAATTACAAAGAGCTTGATCAGCACAGGTTTACTTGATGATGCTGGCTACGTCACCACTTTTGGACAGAACATGTGGAAGATATCCAAGGGTTCTATGACAGTAGCACATGGAGTAAAGTCTGGAGGACTTTACATGATTTATGTATCAAATGTCTCTAAAAATGTAATCAATGTAACCGAGTAGCCGAACGTTTCTTTGTGGCATAGCCGGTTAGGACATATATCCAAGAAGGGAATGGAAATCTTGTCTCGTTCTGGTTATTTTCCTGGCTTTTCATTTAATGATTTTGAATTCTGTGAACATTGTTTGTATGGTAAGCAAACACAGCAGCCACATAAGCATAGAAGTAGTAGAAGAGATACACAGTTGGCACTTGTTCATAGTGATTTGTGTGGACCTATGCCTAACATATCTCTAGGGGGAGCTTCTTACTTTATGACATTTATAGATGATTACTCGAGGAAAGTATGGGTTTACTTTCTCAAGCACAAGGATGAAGCATTTAGTGTTTTCAAAACGTTTGTGACACTTGTGGAGAATCAAAGTGGCAAGAGGCTTAAATGCTTACGCACTGACAATGGTGGAGAGTATGTTTCAAAGGACTTTCAGGACTTTTGTGAGTCAAAAGGTATAAAACGTGAACTTACTGCTCCTTACAATCCTCCTCAAAATGGTGTTGCTGAGAGGATGAATAGGACCATACAAGAGAAGGTCAGAAGTATGTTGTCTAATGCACAGATGCCAAATGGGTTTTGGGCTGAAGCTGTATCAACAGGTGTTCATCTTATAAATAGATCTCCTAGCAAGGTTTTGCAGAAGGAATCAGTGGCAGAGATGGTATGGTCAGGCAAGGTGCCCTCATACAAGCATCTCAGAGTCTTTGGCTGTGAGGCATATAATCACGTTCCAAAGGAATTTAGGAACAAACTTGAGCCAAAGAGTAGAAAGTGCATCTTTCTAGGCTATGGTAATTCTGGTGAGATGGGGTACAGACTTTGGGATCCCGAATCCAGAAAGGTTATCCGCAGCAATGATGTTCACTTTAATGAAGCCAAATATCATTCTAAACCAGAAAGGGTTGAGGAGATTAGAAGAGTTGTCTTCCAAGAAGATGGACCTGCACGTGCAAGACAAAATTTCAGGGCTCAAGAGGAGCAAGGACAGGATAGAGTGGAACCACAGGTTGTGGCTGAGCCTGAGCCACCTATTTTGCATAAATCTGGACGTATCACGCAACCTCCTGATCGGTTTGTTCCATCTATGAACTATGTCATGTTGACTGATTGCAATGAGCCTTCATGTTACAAGGAAGCAGTGCAAATGAAGGACTCCGGGAATTGGCAATTGGCCATGCATTCAGAGATGACAGCTCTGTATAAAAACCAGACATGGAAGCTAGTTAAATTACCACAGGGCAAAAATGCTCTACCTTGTAAATGGGTTTACAGGTATAAGATCACCGCTCATGATAGTCAGCCAAATTACAAAGCAAGGCTTGTTGCCAAGGGCTTTAAGCAAGAACAAGGCATTGACTTTGATGAAGTCTTCTCTCCGGTGGTCAAGATGACTACATTGAGATGCTTTCTTGCATTGGTTTCCATATTAGATTTGGTGTTGCACCAAATGGATGTCAAGACAGCGTTCTTGCTTGGTGATTTAGATGTGGAAATTTACATGTAGCAGCCAGAAGGGTTTGTTGAGAAAGGCAAGGAAGATTTGGTATGCCAGTTGTTAAAGAGTATTTATGGCTTAAAACAATCACCGAGGGCATGGTACCATAACTTCCACAAGTTTATGCTTTCTCAAGGCTACAAACGTAGTGAGTTCGATCACTGTCTATATACAAAGAAGGCTAAGGATGGCAGTTGGCTGATCCTTATTTTGTATGTGGATGACATGTTGATTGCTGGCAAGCACTTGGAAGAAATTTCAGCTTTGAAGTCAAAGATGGCAAAATCGTTTGACATGAAAGACATGGGTGAGGCAAGTCATATACTTGGTATGCGCATTGAGAGAGACAGATCAAAGAAGTTGATTTGGTTATCTCAAACAGAGTATATTGACAAGGTTTTGCAATGTTTCAATATGGAGAAGGGAAAGGCATTGAGTGTTCCATTGCCACCATATGTGAAACTTAGCAAACAAGATTGTCCTGTGTTTGAGGAAGAACATGCTGAAATGGATAAGATTCCATATGTGTCTGCAGTGGATAGTTTGATGTATGCAATGATTGCTACTCACCCAGACATTGCATTTGCAGTGGGAGTAGTAAGTCAATACATGTCAAACCCAGGCAAGAAACATTGGGAGGCAGTGAAAGGAATATTGAGATACTTGAAAGCTACAAAGAGTATGCGTATATGCTATGGGAGTCAGGAGCTAAGTGTAAAGGGTTTTACAGACTCAGATTATGCAGGTAACTTAGACAACCGAAGGTTTACGTCAAGGTATGTCTTTACATTGGCTGGTGGAGCAGTATCATGGCGTTCTAGATTACAAGATTGTGTTACTCAGTCTACTACAGAGGCTGAATATGTTGCAGCATCAGAGGCATGCAAAGAATCCATTTGGCTTAATCGACTAGTAACAGATTTGGAATCAAAGAAGAGATGCATGTGTTATATTGTGATAGTCAGAGTGCTATACAATTGGCTCGCAATCCAGTTTATCACTCAAAGACAAAGCATGTGGATGTGAAGTATCATTTCATCAAGGAAATGCTCGAGGATAAGCAAATTCAGCTTGTCAAAGTTCACACCACAGAAAATCCTGCTGATCTACTTACAAAAGGACTTCCCATAGAGAGCTTTGCGCATTTTCGCAAGCAGTTAGGTGTAGGGTAGTACATGACTTCTCTACATCTCTTGTATATTATCTTGTATAGTAGCTTCTCTCACACTTAAAGTACCACATTGGACTTTAAGTGGGATGTTGTTGGGGTATAAAGCCCAATGTGGTCGCCCAGGTAAGTGGGCGGGCCGCCAGGTATGTACACATATTCTTTTGTAAAAACCTAATAAGAACTCACTATGCTCGACACATTACAATAGACCGAGTTCACCATATCGTCGTGCTCTTCTTCTCGCACTCTCTCTTGCGTCGCACTTCCACTCGTACTCCTTCACCAAGATCATCTCTCCCCATCAGCATGGGTTCATCAAAGGAAGGTCCATTTACGATAACATCTTGACAACAATGGTGGGCATTGAGTACGCAACTCAAGAGTGTGTACTGTACAGTTGGACCTAGATAAAGCTTATGATAGAATAACATGGACATATATAGAAGCCGTCATGGAAGCTCTGGGCTTTGGGCCGCGCCTATGTCGCCTGGTAAGTGTACTGGGAGCTGGAAGCCATTCGAAGCTCCTTTTCAACGATAGAATTGTGGGCTCTTTTGAGGTCAAAGGTCTATTAAGCAGGGATGCCCTCTGGCCCCCTGTTTTTCGCCATAGGATCACATCCTTTAAGCACGACGCTCGAAGCTAGTGCGGAACGAGGGGAGTTGCAAGGCCTGGCTTTGCTAGGAAATAGCCAACTCCTAGCAAAACTTTTTGCAGACGATTCTCTCCTCTTCTTGAAGGCGTGCCCCCAGGTCATCAGGAAAGCTTTTGGAGATTGTACAAATATTTTCAGTAGCTTCGGGGTCCCAGTGTAATATAGAGAAGTCAAGGCTGATCTCCCTATTGAAAAATCACTCACTTGACCCTTCTGACTGGTCGGGGGCGATTGTCACAAAAGGGAATATCTTCAGACATCTGGGAGCCCCCTTGGGGGTGGACGTAACTCACAAGCAAAGATTTGAGTGGGTGCTTGAAAAAATCAAAACAAAAATGAGTAGGTGGGAGTGCACTCTTCTCCCGTTCCCAAGTCGGATAAAAGTGATAAATGCCTTTATGATTCCTTATATTGCCTTCACTAGCCCGCTTCTCAAGATGGCTAAGTGTCACTGGAAAGAGTTCTTAAAACCAGTGAAGAGGTTTTTATGGAAAAAAAACACAAAATCATCCAAGCCATGGCAATGGGCCTGTTGGGAATCAGTTGCTCGACCGGGGAATCAAGGAGGCCTCGGAATTTTGATTCTGTGGCCCATGCAGAAGCTTGTTGCACCAAATGTTTCCTTGGCTAAACAGGATCAAGTTTGGGCTGTCATGATCAAAGATATGATAGAAGCAGCTAAACTTGCCTCGAAAGGTGGACAGTGGAGAGGGGTGGAGGTTCATGACAAGCTGTTAGCCCCGACGTGGATTACCCTAAAACTGGGGGACAGCTCAGGAGAATTGGTGAGAAAATGCAATAGAGCAGCAGGAGTCTTAAAGTGGGGGGGAAAAACCAGATACTTCAAGAACTCCATTTTGCATTGGTCCCCCTGGCTTTCCAAAGTTGTAGATCTGCCACAAATTCCCTATTGGATAGAGACAGCCAAGAAGCTGAATAATAAGGGTCTTAATCGACTAGGGCACTTCTGGGACAATGAAAACAAGAGTTGGAAAACCATCGACCTTCTGGTTACCCAGTACCACAAAGTGAGGAACGAGCTTGACAACATAGTGATGCCTATCTGTGATTCGGATTTTGACTGGAACGCCTGAAAATGGCCCGGAAGCAGTCTCTTATGGAAACCCCATCCTAAAGACATTTACCATACAATGATGCATAAGAAGAATTGGTCTAGCCCCCTTAACAAGATATGGAAAAAACAATGGCCGGAGGAAAGGTGGGAGCAAGTAATGGAGAACATCTGGAAGCCAAAGGTGCCGCAACACATGAAGGTATTTTTATGGAAGGTAATTTGGGGTGCTCTACCAACGGGGGTGAAGATTCAGGAAAGAGGGATTGGGTCAGATCGATGCTTGGGGTGCAGGTTGGCTAGTGAAGATCTGGCCCACCTCTTCATGGATTGCCCAACTATCAAAGGCCTTGCAGGGAAAATATGCAAGCGGGTCCCAAGAACATGGAAAATTGGTTTTTACAAGACTGATCTATTCCTTGGAGGGAAGAATTCAGGTGGTCCTGCCATCCTCACCAGCACACAAATCGTCAGATACTTCTTCTTACATAATGTATGGCAGACAAGGAACCGCCGTGTGTTTGAAGGAGGTCTTGAGGTGGCAAGCTTTACAGAAATTATACAAGAAAGCAAAGTGTTAATATGGATGCTCAAACGCAAGCAACACTCGGAGGATTGGTCTAGGACTACTTGTGCCTTGTGGTCAACAGAGGGTATGCCTAAGACATGAGAAAATCTTGGCTTTCGGTAATCTTAGAAGAACATGATAATGGACCTTATTATCAAGGATAAGGGGGCGAGTTGGTTGGGATGGCTGCCCTAATAGCCGGTGTAATTTTGGTCCCTGGATGATGTCATGGCTCAACACAAGCATGACAAGACGTTGTAATTATTTGGGTTGTTTAATATAATTCACTCACAATTGTGAGTTTTGCTAAAGAAAAAAAAAAGTATTATAAACTTAGATAGAGTACTAAGGTCTTTTTGACTGGGCCACTGCCAAGACAACCTCACAAGTCTTTTCATTTTCTACCATCCTCGTAAGTACTCTTCACTTTTGCATTTTCAATTAAATGTTTTTTAAAAATTCTCTTTGAAATGAAGCAGAATGTGACACATGGAGGGTCTCTCCTTCCTTGAAAATTTTAAGCTGCTTCATATATAGTATAGATGTACTAGGGCTCACATATCCCAATTGTAGTGTTAAACTTCCCAACTCAAATTTACAAATCTTGATTGTAATGCCATGGGACCACGACTTTGAAGGTAAAAAACTAGGCATTTTAGTCATGAATCCTGGCAAGTACCCTAGATTTTGACATAAATCTTGATTGGGAAACTAGTTTCTCCTTGAACAAGGTGAGGACTCACTATGGTCTGTTGAAGGTAAGGGGGGAGGAAAGATTTATTCAAGAGGGAAATGGCATAACCAATCTACCACACTTGGGTGATAGAAAGGTTATACCATTTTCCTCTTGAATAACAGGTCTTGAGTTCACTCAACTCTCCTCATCGGCTAGATCTCTAAGGTCTCTTGGGATAGTTTCCTACGATGTTAAAATTCTCTTCTTCTTCTTCTCTCTCTCTCTCTCTCTCTCTCTCCCCCCCCCACACACACACACTCAATCGTACACACACATATACATGGAACCTCTCTCTACTCTCTTCTTCTCGTTGATAAGTGCCCTTTTAATCTCTCTCTCTCTCTCTCTCTCTCTCTCTCTGTCTCTCCACACTCACTCTCACACACATGTATACACAAATACACAAGCACGTATGCACGTGTTGAAATTGACCTATCTACCATCCCAAAAGTTGATTTACACAAGAAGATGTACTCCTGCTAAATCTAATAGTGGGTTGTCCACAAAATTCCTCTCTTTGTCAACTCTCTCTCTCTCTCTCTCTCTCTCTCTCTCTCTCTCTCTCTCCGGTTACATACTTGAGTTGCATCGAGATCTACCCCATGGATGTCCGAGCTTTGTCATAAGCACGCAAGCCCTCCTCTCTTTATAAAATATACTAAATGTTTGAGTTTTTGTTAAAGTCTCTGTCATGTGCATGTACATACATACATGCACTCACTATAGTAACCGATAAATTGAGAGAGAAGGGACACCAACACAGGTGCCCAATGTCAACAATTTTTCAAGCACTTTCAGAAAGGGTATAGAAGTGTCTCTTTATGGTTATTTTTAAAATTTTAAAAATACACTCGTTTGTTTCCAAAATACACGGATGCCTTTGTGGCAAGCTACGATAAGTAAAAGTTTGTTAGTATAGTCCATCTAATTTGTTCTTGGTAGCCTTTGGGAGAGAACAAATGTGTAATCTTCAGCAACTCAAGGCTCGGCTAAGCTTGAGGTCTTTTTGTAATTTCTTTGAGATTTAAATACATTCACTTACTATTGTGATTTTGGCCAAGTTTTTTTATTTGAAAATACACTTTCACAATTGTTAAGAGATATCAATATTGGTCTTTAAAAAAACCCTTTGAAAAAACAAAGACAAATTTATCTTTAAAAAATAAGTTCTCATTAAACAATAAAATATCCACAACAATTGTACTTTTTTTTTTGTTACGTGCACTTAAGCTAAGTGGACCATTTACTTTATGTAAAGTAGAAAGGCTTTTGACTTTACATTTTCCAAAGTCTTTTTGCTATGTGTACTTAAATGGTTAAGTTACTTTGTGTAAAGTAGAAAGCCTTTGATTTTCAATTCCCAAAAGTCTTTTCATTTTTTGCAATGTTACTATTTACTTTTGCATTTTAAATCTTCCTACCTTTGAGTTTTGCATTTTAAAATAGAGGTCTTATAAGGTTTTCTCTTAAATGAAGCAGTGAGTGACACATGGAGGTTCTCTCCTTCCTTAAAAAATTTAAGCTGCTACATATATATAGTATAGAAGTATAGAAGTCATTTTTAAGCATGCAGACAAAGTAAATGCTGCCTTAGTTTAAGCTCTCTCTTCACAAGACTTTTGAATCCTTAGGGACACTTGTCTCTCAAAGAAAGTGATGTAAGGAAACAAAAGGGACAACAAATATATTTTACAAAGAACCTTCCCATGTAGCGCTCATCTAGCCAAAGAATCCAACGGCCTTAGTTTTGCAACAACTTTGCACAATGAATCCTATGGCCTTCCACAGGCCAAAAACAAGGCAAAGAAAATGGTTCTTTTAATGGAAGTTCTTATGATGAGCAAGGATGCCCAAATACAAGAGAGTTGACTAAGATTTTATGTGTCAAAAAGTAGTTTGAACGCTATTTGATATGTACCCGGGTGTGTAGAGTTCATGAGGCATGGTACCCCATCACGGGAGGAACTGCATGGGAGCAACTTAAGCAAGCTGAGGGGGTGGAATAGTATGGTGGTAGACGTACTAGGTTCAACTATTATCAATCCTTTTGTTGCTATTTTTTCACACCATTGTATATGGCCTCCATCAAGTTATGATCATATTCATAAGTCTAAGCAAACTAATCCTAGGTGCAATAGTACAACACACTGAAGCATAAACCACATATCTAAGACCCCATGTAAGTCTCTAGAATCGAGAAAGTACACATTGCACTACACTACATCCTCGTCTATAAGTGACACCACAAAAGTGAAGGGATCAACGGTGGAGGTTTAATCCACCGTTGATTAATCTCATGGGACAAAAAGATTAGGGCTCCACCTGCGTCGCGGCGGCCCTTTGAACCCCCGACCTTCACCTCCGAGAGCTGCACCTAATCCAACTCGCCTAGCGCGACACATTAAAGCTAAGCGACTCTAGTCATATAAAAGTCCTACCATCCTTGTTGCGAAGATTCGACTGCCCCAATTCCTCACGCCCGGCCGATAAATCGCCTCTCGATCCCTCGTCGCTGACTCCGTGTCACTTATAATCGAGGCACTACACCTATACTTAGTGTAGTGCCTTCAAATTGGTGAAGTACATCGTACTACTTTGGAATGGCAGAAGGCAACTTGAACTGAGTGACGGCTGTGGCTTGTTCGAAGGCAAATGAGTCACGGCTGTGGTTTGTTCAAAGGCAAATGAGTCACGGCTGTGGCTTCCGAAATCCTCCAAAAGAGCGATCAGGACCATCAGTGGAATTACAAAGAAGCAAGTCCAATTTAATCTTCTAGGCTTGTAATTCAAAGAAGCAAGTGCAATTTAATCTTCTTCTAGGTTCGTACTTCAAAGAAGCGATGGCGCCCATTGTCTCAGAGAACGCAGAATGGTTCTCCGTGCTCGGCTACACCACCATCATGGCCTACCCCTTTGCCATTCAAGCCGCTCTCAAGCTCAACGTCTTTGAAATCCTCCACCAGCATGGCCCCCTCTCCGCCCAACAGATCACCCACCTCCTCCCCCGCCCCGTCTCCAACCCCCGCGCCCCCGCCCTCCTCGATCGCCTCCTCCACCTCCTCTCCTCGTCCTCGCCAGCCCTCCCGCATCCCCTCCTTGCCGCCTCTCTCTCCCCTCCCTCTACCTTTCTCTACTCTCTCCTCCCGTCCGCCGAATACTTCCTCAAAGACGCACATGGTGTCTCTGTTGGAGAATACTTATCCAATCGCTCAATCGAGCTGGTCAATTCCCTTCGGCACCTCGACTCTGTCATTGTTGACGGTGGCGATGGCTTCCACAAGGAGTTTGGCCACAAGGTATCGCATCATATTGCAGAGCATGCTGATAAGCTTGATGGAGTGATGGCAAGCGTGACCGCCATGTTGATGAAGCAGATACTGGCTGTATATGATGGGTTTAAGGATGTGGGCACCTTGGTGGATGTGGGCGGTTCGACGGGGTACACTCTGATACATATTCTAGACAAATATCCCCACCTTCAAGGCATCAACTTGGATCAGCCTCATATTGCGGCTATGGGCCTTCCGCATCCAAGTAAGCAATGCACCTACATATATTTATGTAGTGTTGTTTCTCTGTGTAAGTGATACCATGGCATTTCTCTTAATTTTAATGTGTGTAAGTGCTGCCATGGCATTTCTCTTAATCCTAATGTGTGCCTCTAATCTTCATGAGTTTAATTGTTATTTTTGTTTTAGGACTTAAACATGTGGGAGGCAACATGCTAGAAAGCATCCCAGCTGGAGATGGAGTCCTCCTGAAGGTAGCCACTCCTCTTACCTTTTGAATCATTGATTTGGTTAAATTTACAAATCTATGTTTCTTCATGTGTTTGTGTGTGTGAGAAAGAGGAAAATTTTCGCTTGTGTAGAGATACAAATAATAGAATGGTTAGTGAGGTTAGTAAGGATGTGGGCGGCACCACTGCGTGCTCGCCTGGCACGTTGTGCTTTATCCAAGAATGTGTGCAGAAGTGCATTTATGCACACAAGCATAAATGTATAATATCACTTTCCACTAAGCTTCTCAAGTGGTAACACAAGACTTGGTTTTGTTGTGCAGTGTGTGCTACATGATTGGGAGGATGATGAGTGTGTAACCCTACTTCAAACCTGCAAGAAAGCCTTGACAAGTGGGTGTAGAAAGGTGGTGGTCGTAGACTTTTATGCGCCGGACCTTGTTGATGGTGCCGTTCCAAAGCACCACTTTGCGATTGTCATGATGGGTACACATGGGGGGAAATTGCGGACGGTTGAAGAGTACATGAGCTTGGGACAAGCAGCTGGCTTTACTGAGGTGAAGTGGGTTTGCGTAGTGAATGAGTATGCGGTATTGGAGTTCTTGTTGTCGTAGGTACTCAAGAGAGTAGGTGTTGGTAGTGATGTCTCGATTGTGAGATGTCATACATATCTATAACATAATGGAAGTATGGTTTTCCACCAAAAGATTGATTGTATAAAGCAGCTAGGATATGCCAACCATAGCAGATGTAATTTTGAACAAAGAAGTACCTCCCTTTTTGTATCGAATAGTACCTCGTTGTTTACCCTATTTGTATTGAACAGTACCTCCCTACTTGTACCTCATTGTTTTTGTCATCTCCTCCGGAAGATTGTAACCTTGTTTTTTTTCTAATATACACTCCCAATTGTAATCTTGTTTCTTTTCTAATATACACTCCCAATGCTTTTTATGGAAAAAAAAGAAAAAAAGAAAAAGAAAAAGAGAGAGCGAGCTAAAGAAGAATGTTTCCTTGAATATACTTTTACAGTTTTATTCTGCGTGTAAATTTTTTGAGCTATGAACTTCCACTAGCTTTGAAAACTTTGAGTGTTTTTGGAAATTAAAGCATAAATAAGTTTCTTCTTGGAAAATTGACACTACTAATGTACAAACACTTTGGGTGTGCACGTAAGATTGGTCGTTGCTTGTAAAAATCTCCCTAGATCTAAAAGGAGAAGTGAAGAACACTAGCTCAACATTCAATTCCTCTTTCTCCCCACTTCAAAGTCAACTAATAAGGAGAGAAGGAGATTGTAGCCACTATGCCCCAAAGTTGGACTCACAAACTTTGGCTCTTTCCTTCAAGATGGCCAATTTTAGCTTGAATTGTGAAGCTGGAACCACCCACAAGAATAAGAACGCACATAAGTAGAAAAGATTACTAGTAGTGTTTTCTTCAAAGTTTAGCTACTTGAAAATGGTCCTTTATGCTTTTGGGTTTATATGTAAAAGTTAGTGACAATGCACTCAATTTTTTGTTTTTTTAATAGCAACACGATGCTTCACATTAGCTAGTTTTATGGAATTGCACCCACACCTGCACCTGCATGTCACAAGGGTTGAACAATAACGGGCACACTTAAAGCCCCTCACCTTTATCGCTAGGCCAACTCTCCTTGATGACAATGCAATCATCCCATCCTATGAGTATGATTCATATCTATGAATGTTGTGTCAGGCATCTTAAAAAGTGTTGGGTTTGTTAGCAGCGACCTAGACCTACACGTTAGGATCACCTTTCGAAAGAAGGAAAAACCTGTTTTTTGAAAACCTCCAAACTTCAAGTATAAAAAATTGAAAGTATCTTGAAACCTTTGAAGAGAGAAAACGTTCTACATTATACAATCTGCTTCACACAATCCCTTGATCCAAAGCTGTGTTAGGAATTAAGGAGTAGCTAAGTAGAGATTAGAGTGGTTTACTTAATGGAGATAGATGATTTTTTCACACAAGAGAGATAATAGAGAGGTGATAGAAAAGCAAGCTTTTTACGTATCTACGTGAGCATAACACACCATATGCATAGATCAGCATCCTAAATATGATAAAACAAACATAAATCATCATCGTACACTTTCAACAAGCCCATACATGCCTATGTACATAAAAAAAGGACCAATCGAGAGCGTAGTTTTCCTACACGACATATAAACATAATTAAAGAGAGAAAGAGATGATGACTATGGAGTTTAGAGCTTCTTACCACGATCAAAGAGTGATTTTTAGTGGTCAAAAGGATTTTTCCTTTGTCATAAGAGAGCAGTAATAAGAGCTACATAGAAGTTTTCACTTGTGAAATTGATGGAGAGCGCGTTCACCTTGAAAAGAGAAGAGAATATAGTAGACAGAGATGGTTCCTTCCTCTTCCTATGAAGGAAAGAGAGCTTGTTATGGACATGGTGTAGAGAGTTTACAAAGTACGTAAAGTTTCCCTGTATTCTATGTATTCGTTATCTCCTGATTATATGTAGTACTTCTCTTTATATGTAGCCTCTAGGGTGCAGAGTGCATCCCAAAGAAAAACAAAGTACCCAGATTTCTGACAAAAGACAATGCCAGCTTTTAGGAAAAGCTCCCTCATTCACTAAAAACAAAATTCTGCTTTTACAAGGCAATTGTTGTGTCCACCATCCAATTTTCTAGTGCAATCGAGTTTATAAAAGTGGGATATTGGCAACTAATGCCCTCATAGATAACCTAAACCACTCTGCCATCCCTTGGCATAATCATGATTCTCATCGTATCGTCCAACATATTTACAGTGCCGTTTTTCATAATAAAAAATCACCATAACCCGTGTGAGGAGGAGATGCCATAGCCAGGCGCCCCAAGCTCTCTCTATCTCCTTTGATGTCTACAACGGGTGCACCATTTTGGTCTTATACCCCACACATTATGCCCCTTCCATCACATATGGGATTAAGTGCCCACCATGTGGTGGCACCACAATCCCCTTACCTAACAAAGGGCTAAAAGTGACCAACAATCTTCAGAAAAACCCTTCTTTGGACACCGCATGAAAACCCCATAACTTCAAAGTCCTTTATCCAATGACCCCTTGGAAAATCCCAGCAAGCCTCCATGTTTTTGACTTCAAATTAAAGCTTTACCCTTGCACTTTGATGCTCTCAAGGCCTCAAACTGTTTCTCCAAAAATAAGGAAAAACCATCTGATCACCAACTACAACCGCACCCTGCTGACTTCAACCAGCCATAACTCATTGCTCAGAGCTTTCATTGGCATTATCTACCTTCCAAGGTGCTCCATACACTGCATACTACCTCTAAAATCTCTAGCAAGCTTGAAAAAATTCTGATGGCACGCTTTCCAAGGCAATGAAACCAGTGCAAAACCGGCTCTCTACAAACCTTTGTTTGCTCATAACCTAATCATTTGGTCTTCGATTGTAGATCTAAAAAGACCAACATGCAGCATACATTAAGCATTCCAATCCTAGCATCACACATACACTTTGATCCATTTCCATGCTTGTTCCATACCGTAGGGATCTTCAAACCACTTCCATAGGAATAGGTGCTCTACCCTTGACACCACAATGTGAGCTTGGCTATGGAGGGTGAAGTCTCAAGCTCACCATTGTGTTAGGGTTAGGATTAGAGTAATGAAAACTAGGGTCGGCAAGGTCAATAGCATAAAGTAAGAGAATATAGACACAACGATTAAAACTCAAATTCCAAAGATTAATTAGAAAATAGCCACTAATATAGGTTTGGTAGTTTACATCCATTAGCTAGAGAGGTTGCATCCTTTTCCTATTGGACCAAGTCATCATTTCATCCATCCTAGTAGACTAGGGATCTTTCCTATGTGGTGCCACTAGCGTGGGATTACCCTAACAATCGCCCCCTTAAGCCAATGCTTGGGGCAAAATACAAAGATGTCATAATCTTTATGTCATAGTGTAATCCTAGGTTCTACTGATACATCTAGCTGTAGTAGATGATTCATTATGGTGATTCTCATAACAAATTCATCGTCCATGTTTCAAAAGTACTCATCCTCGGCTGTAACATTTAATGGCCTAAAAACTTGTGTGTAGCGGAAATTAGCATGAACATAGTGGGCATTTCATTAGAATAGATTCCTAATGAGAATTACAAGAGTGCTTGGGTGGAGAGAGCAACAAAAAGCATAACACCTAATTAGATAGCATGAACAATAATTTCAAAAGAGAGAGAAATTAAGCTATTGACAACAGTTGAGGACCGGATTTACATGGAGCCGGTCCCCCCTCCAAAAGGCTTTGTATTATGGTTTCTCCCATCAAGAGAGACATTGTACAATACAATTCTTTATGTTCCTTCAAGACTAGCTAGTGCAATGAAGATGAAAGCTTCATGCACTAAGCAAAACACTTATCAAACACAACATCAATTCTCCCCGGTCTCAAACCCAAGACCTCACACACCTTCGAAGATGGTGAGAGCTAGCAGGATATGAGAGTAGATTGAGAGGAAGTAGGAGTATTCTTACGAGAAAGATGTACATCTCCTCACATAATCACTTATATTAGCATAGCTTAGCTTAGTAATTAGCATGGTAGAGGAGATGAGCATGCATTGAAGCTTGGCTCTTGGTTGGATTTGCATCACAAAGCCAAGAGTTGTTGGTGTAGGCCTCCCTTCTCACAAGCTTGGAGTAGGTGATAAGCTTTCCATTAAAGCTTTAGAAGGAGAGAGAATCTTCTTTACTTCACACATGAGATTGTGTGAGTGTGTGTGTGATAATGCCTTGCAAAAATCAGCCCCCTCTCTCTCTTGGTCGACCCCTCTTGCTATTTGCTCATGCTACCCTCTCATTGGACCTCCCTAGGGCTAGCCAATGACAATTAAGCAGCATAAGTGATAGCCTTCTGACATGTGTCCCCCTTTCCCCTTTTGTGAGAGCTTTAGGTAATTTAATAATTCAACTAAACTCTCATTGGACTCCTTTGCCTCCTGGCCAATAGGAATCAGGCAAGCCATTGGGTTGTTGAATGCTCATTGGACCCCTTGGGAGACTGTCCAATAGTCTTCTAGAGGACTTAATTCTCATTGGTTCTTTTATTAAGTGTTTTTAAATTAATTAAACTAGATTTACTCTAGCCTAATTCTCATTGGTCCACCTCCGAGGCCATCCAATAGGAATTGGTTACACCTTGTGGGCATCTGGGCTAGGGAGCTGACATGTGTCCCTCATTCTGTTTGTGTAAAGGGAGCTTGTGTGTGTGTGTGTGTGACTTTCTCTCTCATCCCCTACAAGCAAGGCTCGCCCCCTCCTATGTAGGGATTTGTAAAGACTTTTGGGACACACACAAAGCATCCAATTCCCCCCATGATTGACCTTTGGACACCAACCTTTGAATTTTGGAACCTTAGCATTTTGGAAGTCTTAATGGGCTGAACCTTAGGGTCTTTTTAGCCCATTGTTGCACATGGCTCTTTTGCAGATGGCCCCCCCTTTGGATCCCTATGTTCCCTCCTTTGGATCCCTACTGTGGCCGGTCTGCTAGCTTAACCAATATTCTAGCTTTTTCTCCCCTGGCACTTCCCCATATTAAATGATCAGTTTAACATGAGAAAATCATTTAGGAGAATTAGATATTGATTATTATGACATCGGCTCACAAGATAGACCTATGGTAATACTTCATTCATGTCATAAAATTTAATTCATAAATAAAGTAGGGTCGCCATTTTCGTCCCATTCAACTCCATCTTGTCATCTTCATGTTGGTGTTGACTTTCATCAGAGATGTTGGTCTGTTTTGTCGAGGGTACAATCTTCTTTGCTAATGTTGAAAGGTACACATACATTGCAATTGTGTGCATTTGTGGTGTGTATATGATGGACGGTCTTACCATGAAGGACTCCTTTGGACAGTGTCTAGAGCCCGTGCTTGTGGGTACGAGGGCCTTCATGCACATGTGTGTCATACATGATATTAGGAGATTTGTGTACAATCTTGCAATAAGAGTGAGCGTGCTTGATAGTCAAGCCTTCAATGAAGTGTTTCGTCTCTAGATGTCAAATCGGTGGGAGATCTCTTTGGTGGGCGTCAAGCCTTGGAGACTTTAGGAAATAGGGAAGACTCTGGTGGATAGGGCTCTTGAGTGAGCTCGTGGGAATGTGGGCCTTAAAGCTTTACTATGGGAATAAGGATAAAGAATAATTTGTTTTTAAAACAAGTGAAATCACGGTGGCTTTCTAAAACAATTATAATGTGATAAAATCATTAGGTTGAGTTTCGGTGTTCAAAAAAGGATTGCCTCAGCTTAGGTTGAGCTGGTTGAACATGGAGACTAGCTAGTTGCAAACCATGGTAAACGGAAGAAAAACTGGTGAAATATGTGAGAAAAAAGTTCAAAAATCCTGCAAATTTTAAATTTATGCTAGTATTTCCACTACAAGAGGCTATTCATATTAGCGACGCTCACACAGCGACGCTCAAAAAAAAAATCCCGGCGTCGCTATGAGCGTCGCAAATTTACAAAAAAATTTGCGACGCTCATAGCGACGCCGACTGGGCTAAAAAAATAACAGAGAGCGCCCAAAAACTCAGATCTCAGATCTGAGTTTTTCGGCGCCCTCAAGCAAGGAGCAGGTAACGCTCTCCCTCTCTCTCTCTCTCTCTCTCTCTCTCTCTCTCTCTCTTTCTTCTACACACACACACACACACACACACGAGGAGAGGAAGGAGAGCCAGGTATGCTCCTTCCCTCTCCTTACTCTCATGTTCCCTTCCCCTCTTTCTCTCTCCCTCTCTCTCTCTCTCACACACACACATACACACACACATAGTGTTTTTGAGAGAGAGAGAGAGAGAGAGAGAGAGAGAGAGAGAGAGAGAGAGAGAGTACAAACATAAACAAAAACGCACACACACATACATAAACAAAGAATGCGCACACACATTAAGAGAGGAAAAGAGAGAGAGAGAGCATGCATAAACAAAAAACGCACACATTGAGAGAGGAAAAGAGAGAGAGAACATGCATAAACAAAAAACGCACACATTGAGAGAGGAAAAGAGAGAGAAAACATACATAAACAAAAAAACGCACACACAAAGAGAGAGAAACTAATTTAACGTCGTAGGAAACTAATTAAAATTAAAAGACCTAAAGATCTAGCCGACGAGGAGTTGAACTCAAGACCTATTATTCAAGAGGGAAATGGCATAACCAATCTATCATACTTGGCATGGGTGATAGAAAGGTAATACCATTTATCTCTTTTTATTGGCACACACATCCACACACGCGCACACACACAAGAAGAAGAGAGTTATAACGTCGTAGGAAACTATCCTAAAAGACGTTAAAGATTAGGTTAGATGTAAACTTACGTTAAATTAGATCTAGGTTTATTTAAGTTAAATTAGATTAGATTTAGGTTTATTTTTAATTAGATTTACGTTTATTTACGCTAGATTTAGATTTACGTTATATTAGATTAGATTTAGGTCTCCATAGACTACGATGCCTGCATGAAGCGGGTGAAGAAAGCCCTCAATGGAATATAGGGTATTGCTGCCTTCACTCATGGTGGGCTCCGTCGATCCAAAAGTACTGGTGAAATGTCTTCAGAAGATAGGGAAGAAGGTGGATCTTCAGGGCGGCAAGAGTCACTACATCCCCGACACAATGACCATCTAGACAACCTCTAGTCATTCAACAGCAACTTCAAAGTTAGTAACAAGAGCAAGAACGGTCTAAAGGGCCAATTGCTGTCGTCAGATGTGGATGGAGATGAGGCAGCGTCACCGCCGGAAGTTAACTCTCACATCTTTAGTGATGAGAATGCCAACTCTTGCCGAGTTATGTGAAAAATTATGTGTTAAATCAGTTTTAAGGTTCTTATAATCCCTGTTAGTTTAGTTCTTTGTTTTTAATATAACATAATTTACGTTAGATTTAGATTTATGTTATATTATATTAGACTTAGGTTTATTTAGGTTTACACACACACACACACACACACACACACACACACACACACACACACACACACACACACACACACACACACACACACACACACAAGAAGAAGAGAGTTTTAACGTCGTAGAAAACTATCCCAAAAGACGTTAAAGATTAGGTTAGATGTAGACTTACGTTAAATTAGATTTAGGTTTATTTTTACTTAGATTTACGTTTATTTAGATTTACGCTTATTTACGTTAGATCGAGTCCACGCAAGAATTACTTACGGTTTAGGGTTTAGAGTTAGACGAACAATGAAAAGATCTACTGTGAAAAGATGTTAAGATGCTGTGAAGTGCTACAGCTAGAGAAGAGGCAAAGGGGTTTTGTCACTACATGCAGTATCATGTAGACGTGGCTCTGTAGATTTCTTGTACCCACAAATATAGGTATTGACCAATAAAGACGAGATTATAACCCGGTGGTTCTGATCTCCGTGCACCTCTAGACCGAGGTGTGCGGGGATTGGACATGACTAGAGAATGTGAGAGAGAGAGAGAGAGAGAGAGAGAGAGAGAGAGAGAGAGAGAGAGAGAGATAAGACGAAGAATGCCAATAGAATATTAAATTTGTTGTCCAGGTTATAAGATTTTTATCCTCATTATGAGTAGTGACGAGGATGTGGGACCGTCCAACCGAAACACCTATCTCTCAACGAGGGTCTTATGTCCTTGTAATCAATGCAAGCATGCTGTGCGACGGACAAGACGTGTTTCTTTGCAGCACGTTCGCGAATTTGGCGAGTTCAATCCATCTATTATAGATCGAGTTGTTGCCAATTATAACTCGTCGGACTCTGACGCTGGCCAACAAGCAGCAATCTTGCAACCCAATAGACGTGTTCGCAGGCGCTTTGGTCAAGCAGCATATGTGAGGCCACAAGATGTAGCCTCTGACAGCTCGGGGGATGATCATGCAGAGCACATTCCCAACGAGGCAATGTTTGAGCCCGAGATTGATGAAATGATCGAGACGATCATGGATTCAGAAAGGCTTATCTATGATGATATGAAAAGTGAAGCCGATACGCCATTGTATAATGGAGCACGTATGTCTAGATTGAAAGCACTCCTGGTTCTTCTCAACATGCAGGCAAAGTTTGGATGGAGTGACACTAGCGTCACAGCGCTTTTCATGTGATCTATTACAATTAGTTTACTTTAATAAAACTCTAAATGTATAATGATCTGATAGGTTTTTACACGACTGTATCGTATTTTTATGTTGTGTAGATTGCTTAAAGAGCACATATTACCAGCTGACAATGTGATGCCAGATTCCCGAGATGAAGCAAGAAAGATTTTGCGAAACTTGGGGATGGATTACAATTCTATCCACGCTTGTCCTAATGACTGCATTCTTTTCAGAGGGGAATACATAGACATGGAGAAGTGTCCGAAATGTGATTCCGAAAGATATCGAGTAGATCTCCACGCGACCAAAATTCCACAAAAGGTTTTGTGACATTTTCCTCTGCTTCCTCGCATCAATCATTTCTTCGAATGTAAGTCCATGGCCGCCCTAGCATCATGGCATGAGGAGAATAAATCTTCGGATGGTGTGCTACGAATTCCTGCAGATTGCGTAGCCTGGAAACATATAGATGGAACATGGTCGGATTTTGCCAGGGAAGCTCGAAATTTGCGCTTAGGCCTGGCTATGGATGGCGTAAATCCATCGCGCGTTCCTACTCCATCCGCATCTCCCTCTATTTCGGAGCATTCGGCGCGCTCCGAAGCTTCGGCGTCCACGAGACGAGCTTCACACTCGTCTAGACACCGGCGCTCTAGTGGTGGCGGTGGCGATTGTTGTGGGGATTCTGCCACTGATGCCTCCACACCGCCTCGTGTTCGACGAGGCTCTTTACCCTCCCCTTCTTTGCCCGCCCCCACACCAGCCACAGCATCGCCATCTACGCCAAGTTTTGCACGGCTGACTGTTCCTAGCAGCTACACACCTCTACCTACTCCGCCAGGAGCCACCCCACTCGACACTCTTCGCTTCGGGGCCCAGACACCGGTGGAGACACCTGACGTCCGTACCCCCATCGACACGCCGCTAGAGACCCCTGCCCGGACACCCAGGTTCACGCGTCACCGGCCAAAGGGCTTGCCTTACTCCGTCGACTTCAGCGGCGGCATCATCATGGATGATGACGGCAAGAAGGTGATCTCGCACATGCGTGGTCTTTGCTCTCAGCTGTTTAGACACTACATACTAAACAAATGGAGTGAAGTACCAAGTGATTTAAAAAACAGAGTCATCAGCATACTTCATGATGAGTTTCTCGTTCCAACACGGGATCAGCGCTTCAATGAAGACCTGATGAAGATTCGAATGCGCGAATATTGCAAACACAAGCGTTCCGAAGTGCAAAAAGCAATCAAGCATGGGTGGAACAGGCCAGATTGGCTGGCCAAAGAAGATTGGAAGAATGCGAAGAAAGCAGCGCGCGAGAATTTCGACAAGTGGAAGCAACAAAAGGATGCAGCTAGAGCGCGAGTAGAGGCAGGGAGCTCGCACCACTTGGGGAGCGGTGGATGGGCATCATTTGAGGCCGATTTTGTAAGTGTTTTCGCATTGCTCTTTATGTTCGATAGTTTAGGGTTTATGAGTTTTTTAATTCTAACATAATGAATTCTTTGTATGTTTTGACAGTGGTCGATGACAGGACGTGATCCCACACCGTACGAGCGCGAGTACGCAGGCAGGAAGGGCTTAAACGCCCTGATGGACATTCTCAGTTCTCGCGGCGGCATGGTTAGTATTAGAGTTTACTCTTTTCTATTTTTTGTATTGTTTTATAAATGTCGTTATATGTTTATACTTACTGAAAGCTGTCTTATTGTCTTTTTTTGCAGAATCCGACAGATACGCCGCTTGGACGCGATGAGACGTCTGACTAGACGACGTCAGTTTAGCCGTAGCTAGATAGCATTATTTTAGGGTTTCTCATAGCTTATGTATCATGAGACGGATTTTATACGTCTTTTTGAACCATGTATATTATTACATTTGTCACCGCAGTTCATTTTGCCAATCAATTCTTTATGCCTATGATGTTGTACAATTGTCATTATTACATTTGCCAATCAATTCATTTTGCCTATGATGTGTACAATTGTCAATTTTACGCTTGTCAATTTTGCAAACAATGCGTCTTGTGGGTGACTATTTTGGGTCTATTATCTACCCTTGCACTTTTTTTAAAAAGTGAATCAAGTACAATATGGTTGATGGGTGGCAAGGCATTCAATGCCCTGTCACCAAAAAAAATTTCTCTCGGGCGTCGCTATAACCGTCGCTATTTATGGCTCTGTAGCGTCGCTATAGACTTCTGTGTAAACGTCGCTATAACCGTCGCTATGACCGTCGCTATGAGCGTCTCTATATAGCGACGCAGATAGCGACGCTCTCGTAGCGACGCTATTAGCGACGCCGGGGGTTATAAAAACCCAGTGTATTTCCGTCGCTATCAGCGTCACAAGAGCACACAACCTCTTGTAGTGTTCCAATTCTTGCTTCTTTGTGGGGAGGAAACTCAACCGACGACCGCTTAATAAAAGAGACTTTCTTTAATATTGACTAGAATTAAGTTATAGAATGTTTAAAAAATCAAGCCATGTAAAGCTGTGAAGTGAAATGTAGAATAAAAAAGAACTCATTAATATAAATATATGTGTGCGTGTGTGTATGTGTGTGTGTGTTCTCATAGGATTTACTAGAAATGCAAGTGACTAGTATGTGACCCGCGCGTTGCTGCGATCAAGGAAACATGGCACGTATTCTCATAGGGATATCTTATGCTCCAATTAGAACAGTACCAATACTCTCTTTCTACATGTATAGTCTATTGTATTTTTTTGAATGGTGCATGACACAAACTCTTGCTAGATTTTAACAAGCATGAATATATGTAAGATGCTGCAAAGCATTCTTTAAAACCAAGCTTGGGAGCTTCTCATAAATATTATCTTTCATGAGGTGCTAGCTTTTGTTCAACAAACTTAGGAGTGCTCTCCTTCTATTAGGGTGGGTAGAGAGAGAGAGAGAGAGAGAGAGAGAGAGAGAGAGAGAGAGTGAGAGAGAGAAAGTCCTCCTTTTGGTCTGTATGTAAGATGATACAAAGCATACTTTAAAACCAAGCTTGGCAGCTTCTCATAAAAATTATCTTTCATGAGGTTCTAGCCTTTGTTCAACAAACTTAGGAGTGCTCTCCTTCTATTGGGGTGGAGAGAGAGAGAGAGAGAGAGAGAGAGAGAGAGAGAGTCCTCCTTTTGGTCTATCTTGATCTAGCAATGCTACCAAACTTGATGATAGAGATTAGATAAGCTAGCATGATGTGAAGATATGAATGCTAAGAGAAGTCAATGTGAATAACCTTTTTGAAAATGGAGTGGGTTCTAGAATTGGTTTCAATGATAGGAACACAATTGGATTCAATGTCTCTACTCCACTCTCTTACTTGCTTCTATACTTGCGTCTTACTTCTAAGCAAGCATGGTAGTAGTCCACATCATAACTGCACATATAATAATAAGGATGTCTTTTCCTTGGTCTACCTAAGGTTGACAAAATTGATACCAAGTCAAGAAGTACGAATTGGGTAAGCAAGTTGTTAAAGATGAGAACCAATGACTGCTACATTGTGTAAGAAAAGGTTAGCGCTCATAGTTTCTAATGTACCAAGAAATTTTCAAGTTGCAAAGAGATGAGTTGGCTTTCTATTAATATTAAGAATGTGATTGACCCTTCCATCTATGTTTCTCTCTAGATGACTCGCTTGCATGTTTATCTATGTTTTATTTCGTTGCAAAAGGGAAAAGGACAAATAACCAAGAATTGAAAGTAAATTAAGGTTTCTTAGTTGTTGTTTTTTGTAAGAGTTCTGGCCATTATGTTAAACTGAAGGATGTGGTGCAAAATGAAGTCGATGACCTGAAATCGTGCATGCCATTGATCTTTCTCTCCCTCTCTCCTCGAATTACAAAAGCATGTTCGTCTTTGTGAGAGAATATTGTATTCAACCATTTACATGCTTAAGACTATTCCCTTATGCACAATCTATATCATACCAACCATTTGGCTTAGCTCCTTAGCTCCTGCTCCCTTACATGTGAGACCGAACATTGAGGCAATGTAGGAGAGAGTCTTTTTGTATGTATATTATATCCTTTGAAAATTTAAGAGTACAAATATCATACCCTACATTAGTGTTCAGCTTTTGATCACGTCAAATATTTACTTACATTTAAGCCTGCATCACGGTCTACATTTCTTTCTCTTCTAGAAACTTCATGGACTCAATTTGTTAGTTTCCACCATTATATCCATAGTAGGGGAGCATCTTCTTTATGGAAACTTTACAAATGCCACCAATAAAGAAGATGAAACCATTGACATCAATAAAGAAGTTATAGAATATTCTAACATCATAGAAAAAGCCTCAAATTATTTCAAAGATTTGAAGCATCTAATAAAATTGGAATGATATAGAAATGATACATATAAATCTCTCTCTCTCTCTCTCTCTCTCTCTCTCTCTCTCTCTCTCTCTCTCACACACACACACACACACACACACACACACACACAATGTACGCTTGAGTTCAAGACTCTATGAATAGATATTTTCTTGAAATTATGGTTGTTTTTAAGACGTAAAGCTCTCTCTCTATATATATATGTGTGTGTGTATATACATACATACATACATACATATGTATGTATGTATATATGCATACATATACATATTATGTCTAAAAATAATGAAGCAATTCATCTCCAAAGCCTACATAACCAACTCAAATTCTAGTTTTAGCTTCTTGTATTGAAAGATAATCTGTCTTCTTATGAAAAGCTACAAATTTTGGGGTCAACTGGGCAATCTCTCTTCTCATTTCGGGTGCCAATGTGAGGCTTGGTTTTTATCAGGCATTTCATTCATTTTCTACCGGTGAAAATGTTAGCTATCATTTTAAAATTACAGTATGAAAGCGAAGAAAACCATAATATCTTGGAAATTGGAAGGGGTTGAAGGATGTCCTTGGTGAGATATAGTGCCTATGAGCTCAATGATAAAATCCTTTCTTTTTTTAGGGGTTGTCCCACCCCTCCTCCTGTGGGTCCCTTGTATTTTGTCTTTACCATCTTAATCAAAATTCTACTTTCCTAAAAATCTCTCTCTCTCTCTCTCTCTCTCTCTCTCTCTCTCTCTCTCTCTCTCAAAGAAAGACCACCAAATCGACATGAGGTGAGCTTTTTCTTTTTCTAAATCTCTTAAAAAAAGACAAACTTTTAGAAATCTCTAAAAAATATCAATATTGGTCTTTAGAAAAACCTTTGAAAAGATAAAGCCAAAATATATATATTCAAAAATTAAATTCTTATTCAATAATAAAATCTTCACTAAAATCATCCCGTTTTTGTTATGTACATGATGTAAACTAAAACATTTATTCTATGCAAAGCAGAAAGTCTATTGACTTTACATTCTTTTCTGAAAAACATGTCAGTTCTTACAATGTTACCCTTTAATTTCGCATTTTAAATCTAACCCTTAACTTTTGTTGTGCAAGGTTTCCTTTGAAATGACGCAGAATGTGACACATGGAGGGTCTCTCTTTTCTTGAAAATTTTAAGCTGCTTCATATATAGTATAGAAGTATAGATAAACATAAACTGTTGACTTTACATTCTTTTATGAAAAACATGTCACTTCCTACGGTGTTACCCTTTAATTTTGCATTTTAAATCTAACCTTTCACTTTCGTTGTGGAAGGTTTCCTTTGAAATGAAGAAATTGTGAAATGACATGAAGGAGAGAGTGACACATGGATGCCCTCTCCTTCCTTGAATATTTTAAGCTCAATTATATATAGTATAGATAGATAGGTTCAAAATTGGAACCACTTCCTTGTTTCTTTCAAATCCTTTCATCATGTGTGACATATGTCTCAAGTTGAACATGATTAATGTGAGGGCAGGGGAAAATCTCCACCCAGCCATGCCCTATATAAACCTCTGGCCTTCTAAATATAGGGACCCCCTTGACTGTATGTCCGTCCTGGCCCTTGGCCCTTGTGGCCCGGACCCGTGTCCTGACATTACTCCCCCCTTAAAGAAGAGTTTTCGTCCTCGAAAACAAAAGTGGGAAACTTCTTCTTAAGAACACTAATGGTTTCCCAAGTGGCACCTTCTTCTGGTCGGTTTGAGCGAAACCCGGTTCAGTAGGAGGTTCAATGAAACCAAGAGTCACATCTTGATTTTCTACATTGTTGTCCATTTGTAACCATCTGATGGTACCGGTTCCTATCCCAACGTAGTGTGTAGACTCCATTTAGAACGCTCATGAGCATGGTAAACGAGTTTATCACAACTCAGGTGTACCAAAAGAGTACCTCTTATCACTTTCCATGAAAGTAACTTACTGACATAACTCATCAGCGCATTTTAAGTCCTTGACTTGATCTTAATTTTCATCATTAGTAAACAAACCCACTCTAATCCGTATTCAAGGTTGAGAACCTGAGTTATACATGAAGAGACTACCTAGTCGCAACATGCGTTAACTGATAGGAAGTAAACTACAAAAAGAGCAATAAATGCTTATGAATTTGATTGCTTGGTGCTAATGTACGCCCTTTGCATATCCTTTAGCCCAAGATTACACTTTGTAATCTATCAATCCCCTTGGATACTGATAGTACTGAGGTGTGTTTCCCCCATGGTTTACAGATAGTCTTCCCAGACGACTGCTAAACGGAAAAACACAACAAGGTGCGAAATAACCATCGTGGGTAACTTAAAAAATCCACAACACTCAAACCGAGCCATGACCTCTGTTGGTGATTAGTAGACTCAAAGTAATCTCCTAGAGATAGTGCACATAGAGTGCAAAATGCTTCATAAGCAACAGCCTGAGGAATATGCATGCCGTTCCAAATCAGCCTTTGCTAAACACTAGGGCCCATAACACCTAGTGTGCATGCATTTAACAAAAACTAACCCGAACATGTATATCCATAATGATCCTTGCCAATACTTATGGCAAATGTGATGCGCCTAGCACACATTAAAGAAGAATGTAAATAGTTCGGAAAGAAACTAAATACTTTCAGTTGCAATCTTTTTGCAAGCCTTGCGGAAACGTCTGAACCATAATAGAAGGTGAAATAGTGATCACTTCTAGGTACAAACAATGAAAATTTTTCATTAACAATTTAGAGCCTTGCTATATGAACAACCATCTATCATGTTGTTTAACAGTACTTGTACCTTAACAAGTCATTCTAAGTATCTGACAATTTCTGACCATGAAATTGCTCCTGATACGTCGTGTTGAAAATGGTTTAGAAAACAGATGTGACCAGCACCTAGGGACTTTGTCGTGACACAAAATTGAAAAAAAATGGCGCCAGTGTCAGTCCAGAGACTCATATTCTCCACATGTGGAATATGTCTCAACTAAGGATGTCTGAAAAAGAACATCCTACAAGTACAATATGTACTTGTGTGTGGAGGTAACTCGAAACACTTTACGACAATAGTGAGAGGGACCCTCATTATCTTGCTCCACACTGGCTAAACCAAACTCCTGGAGTTCCTAGACCATGTTGTATCCCATGTGACAACATGTGCCAAATTGAACCCTACAAGTAGGTTCGTAACAGCATAAGGCAGAAAAATAGATTGGACATTTGGCCCAAAATACTTTGTGCCGACATGCCCTTGGCATGGCTCTGTAACACTCAAGCGTACTTATACGTCTTGAAAAACCAAGTAAAGCATACTGAAAAAGGAATAACACCAAATCAATAGATGCGTACCTGGAGATTTGAACGTAATGTTCACTTACCCGTATTCAAACGGAGAGGAGCACGTCTCCTACCTGGAAAAAAAAACAGTATTGCACTGGGAACCATGGGTGTTGCCCTCGAAATCCAACCCTTTTGGTTAACATCTACGTAGTCAAACCCCTTGGTAAGACCCTCTAGAGAAACCACACAACTAGTAGGTAACGGTTATCAACATAGTCAACCGTATACATATTGATTGGAATCAACCAAAAGTTGAATTTTGTCCACTACTGCGTGGTAGTTTGCGAAATTTGTTCCTTGAAAGGCTAACTGGGAGAGATCAAACTGTGATCCTCAAAGCCTATGGGGTGATGTAGCAGTCACCCGCCGGGTCGTACCCCAAAACAATATGTCCATAGACACTTCGTAGTGCTATAGAGAGAACATGGAGTGGACTGCCTAGCTCTGGTGGACAGCCATGCTGTTACAACTGATTGCTGCATTGATACTTCCTTGTAGAGATCAGCGGATGTGAGTTGAAGATGATCAAAAACTGAACTTGAGTGTCGCACTAAAAACATGTAGTGCAAAAATGACACCCTAAACAGCCGTAATGACAAGAGTCTTGCTTGCCCATTAACGTTGATGTGTACTTCCTTGGGTAGATCTGTTTGATTGTGAAAACAATCACCTAAAGAATGCCAATAGCCGGGTCGTACCCTTGGCCTAACAATGGCTCTTAGCCTGTGTGGCTCATAGCGGACGGACCGATGAAGACTAATGTAAGTAGCATCTTAGCCACGTGCTAGCTGAGAGTTAGAGCACCTTGGTTTAGGCTAAGTTACGAGCAAAACATGTATGAAAAGCTTCTTAGAAGATTGTCATTATTCCCTTAAAGAGAGAGAAAGAGAGAACGAGAGAAGAAGAGCATGCTGGGCTGAGGAACTTTCCTTAAACGACTATGACTTGTATAGTTGATTGCCATGCTCTTGTGCATCTTATGCCTAACGTGCAGCTTATCCTATAAACATGCAACAGGTTTCTACTACGTCGCTCTTATCGAGGGAGGTAACAGATAAAACACAAACAAGTCACAGACTGATCCACCTACCATGTATGTGGTTGTGACTACACCAGTGTGACTTAATGAGAGCACTTTGCCTTTGAATTAAGTCCAAGTTTTAGGTTCGTTTAAGTGTTGTTGTGTTTGACAGCAACCCAAAAACAATCCAGAACGTATTTTGTCCTTGACAAAAGGTCTGGTGTTATAGCTAAAGCATGTTTCCTGAGGTGGTAGAATTGATTCCACTTAGCTAGCATGCCGTGCATACATAATCTTAAGCCCTTGGCAAAAGTGATGGCCTCAAACGTGAGAGCCCAAACCATAAGTGCCTTGCACAATCTAAATTGGTAGGAATTTTGTGAGGTGATATTCCCTATTTTACCAGTTTTTTCAAACTTGTGTGCCACGGCCCTTGATGACAAGTCATTGGGCAATTCCTTGGCACAAGGGAGAAGCCTTGCTTCATGTAAAATCATCAAAGCACTTTGCTTGGCACAAAAGCAGTAGTTTCCAATCAAAGGTGTAAACATGGAAGAATAAAAAGAACATAAAATTGGCTAACCTGGTCGTGCTGTAACTAGTTGGCCCAAGATTCCGTGGAAGAAACAAAAACTCGCGTAAAAATGGTTCATAGTCATATCTGCTACACGGGTGCGAGCTGTCGTATGTACATATATGTCCCTTGTATCATATACGCCCTTCTGTCACGTAATGAAATAACCTGCAAGCATATTGCCAAATCCTTCCCAAGTTTGTACGCTCATAGCATATGCCGAACGTGGGGAGTTTCAATGCAAGATGCATAAATAGAAGCCTTGCTTCACGTAAGTTCATCAAATGGATGAGACAAGAATGTAACCTAAGTGCTCATAGCTAACAGATGCTCTTGGTGACACACATATGTCCGAGCAGGAAAAGATCGACCTTGTCAAAATTTCATAGAGAAACTGCCTTGCCAAATTTTACTACTGATTGAGAGTCATAAAATTGCCCGATAGTGAGAGAGATATCATCTACAACTGAACTATCAAATGTCAGCGATTGTCCAATACTAATTGATCAAAGCAACCTTTGCTTGACAAGTTGGCATTGTGAAAATTCATATGGTGGTCAACATTGCATTCAACTCCTAGTTGTGGATGTCAATGTTTTTTCCACACTGCTTTATATAGCCATATTGCCTGCTCCCTAGCAAGCTGCAATGGCTTGGACATGTTATGCATCCAATGCATGGAGCCGTGCTCCCATAAATCTTTCTTTCATCCGCCTCGAGAGAGCACAACAAGGAGAGATAAAAATTAACAACCAACGTAAGACACAAGTTGGTTTAGAGTGTCGTTATAGGGAGCCTTGCTCCTGAATGTATGTTATGGTAGACAGCTGCTTGAAATTGTAATTACTAGCCGGCCTTGCCGAATACCGTAATCGGATAGTTCATAGACCCTTCCTGGCTTGACATGGTTGCCAAACAACCTTGCCTATAACCATTGACTGAGAGTCGTCGGATGCCTTGCAAAATCGATCGGCGTCCCCTAGTGATGCATTGCATTAGATTTCCAATCCATGTCTTAGCGACGAGAAGCCTTGCTTCCGTAGAATCATGGCTTACACTTTTCATCCCTTATCACACATTTGTGTCTGCGTCCATGCATGTCTTGGAGTCCCGTTTCAATCCCGCCCTGGATAGAGTCCGAGAGATTCCAAGAGATGTTTTGTGACAGACATGGGGATTTTGTACACCTTCAACTTGTAAATTTTTGCTCATGGCAGGTGCATAAATTCGCCACATGAGCCAATGGATGCGACCATGAATGTCCATCTGGCTATGGGGCTCGTCCCACAAACTGCCGATTCCCCTTGCCCGTGGGGCAACACCCCTAGGTGGGGTGTGTGGCCCAACTTAGGGCACTAAAAAGATTTTTTCTTAAAAAAAAATAATGAAAGAAATACCTGCACAGGAGGCCGCTGCCTGCGAGATGGGGAAGAAGAAGCCTGAGAGCGTTATGGGCCGCCTTTGGGGTCGCAACAGAAATGAAAACTCCTCAGAAAGCTTGCGCGCTGCCAATGAACCGGGCCTTACCCGATTTGGTGGTGCTCGAAATTCTAAACCTTCCCGGCTTAGAGTGGCTACCCGTGGCCTCCGAGCTTTGGCCTGTCCTTCCTCCCCGACTTGGGACTGCAGCACACGGTTTTGCCTTGCTTGTGTGTTGCATGTGACATGCAAACTCGCTTCGAGAGCAAGATCGAGAGAACCCTAGGCTGAGTGTCCATGAACACACACACACAGAGAGAGAGAGAGAGAGAGAGAGAGAGAGAGAGAGAGAGAGAGAGAGAGAGAGAGAGAGAGAGAGAACATGCCAAGCCCTGCAAAGCATTTCCCCCCACATCCATTGCCCACTCCTCCCTGAGCTCTGATACCAATGTGAGGGCAGGGGAACTGACATGCTAATCTCCACCCAGCCATGCCCTATATAGACCCCTGGCCTTCTAAATATAGGGATCCCCTTGACTGCATGTCCGTCCTGGCCCTTGGCCCAGACCCGTGTCTTGACAATTAGGAAAGTAAACATTTTAAAATAGATCAAATAAATTGTCATTTCAAATTTGAGTTAATTCAAATCTAGCTCAAATGAGCATTAAAAAAGAATGATGGCTATCCTACACCAGTCTTGACTACAAGCTTGTTCCATTCTAGTGTTGAGACATTTCAAGTGCTCTTTATGGGAACCAGTGTGTCGTTTGTCTTATGGATGGAGGGATGGAGGGAGCTCGCTTTGGGGGGGGGGAGAGAGAGAGAGAGAGAGAGAGAGAGAGAGAGAGAGATCCTTTTCTTTGCACCCAATCCACGGCCTTCCTCTCTTTCCTTGCTAGTCCCCTCAAACTAAAAGAAAGAGTAATGTGCTTGTCTTTGGTTTTGGGTCCATCATGCGATGTGTCTAGGACATGATGCAAACAAAGTCCTCACTTTTGAAATATTCACTTTCTCAATCCAACAAACTCCTTTTTTATTTTTCTTGCCAATCTTACTTTTAAATTTTTCACTTGACTAATGAAATATTCATTTTCTTTTCTTAATACCAATCTCACTTTTAACTTTCCCCTTTAGCCTTTGAGCGTGCTTTTTGGACCAGAATACTATCTTCCAAGATTCTTATCTCTTTTTCTTTGACTCTATCTCCACTTCTCCTTTCAATCAAATCAAGCCATTATCTTCAAACAAAGTTAGAAGGCTATTTAACCATTCTAAAGTGACCAAGCTCTAAATGTAAGCAAAATGACATGGACACAGTCCTACAATGGAGGTACATGCATGGAGGCAACCCTACAATAAAAGACCGGAATCATCATTTCTAGAGTGAGGCAAAGGGCCTACATTAGGTATGCAACACTAAGGAGGATCCAAATCAGCAAAAGATTGCTAACTCCAAGACCAAGGCCAATACCCTCAATTGGCAATGATCATCCTCCAATGCAATCACATCAGTGTTCTGAAAAAATCACTTTTTCAAACATACAAAATTGATTTCCCTTAATTTTCAAAGAGGAAATTTAGAAATTTAGGTTTATTTTGCAGGTGTCTACACTATTTTTCTCTATTTGGGGCGAGATTTGTCCTTTTGTCCTTGTCCTCAACTGGCATTTTTGAAATTGAAAATGGCATGATATTAAGTTGAGACACATTTTACCTAAACACTGAATGGAAGACCCGCCTTGCACGACCATTGCTGTGAGCACTGTAGTAGTAGGCAATGCCACCTGTCCCCTTGCAGAACCCCTTTTTTCTTGCCTATGTCAGGAGTTCAAGATGTGAAAACTTGGGAAAGCTAAAAAGCCCAGGCGGTCACATTGGAGCTCTCAACATCGTAGCATCCGTTGAGACTGGCGAAAAAAACACAAAGAGAGTGTGGAGACAGATGTGGGACTCTCTCTCTCTCTCTCTCTCTCTCTCTCTCTCTCTCTCTCTCTCTCTCATGGTGTGGAGGGCCACATCTACGCAAAAATGGAGCTCGTCGGGATCAAGGGTGGCGGAAAGGCAACGGTAGAGGAGTAAATGGTCCTAGTGCTTGTGGTCATTGGGACATGTATTGGATGTGGTGTCATGGCGGATTAGCTATTGGTAGCCAGGGGTGTTGATAGAGGAGACTACATGAGGCCTGTTGCGGCAACATTTGAGAAGTTGTACATGAAGTAAGTGGTGGGTTGTGTTCATGATCAAGTTTAGGGTTGGGACGGAGGGGGGAGAGGGAGAAGCATTCTCTGTCAAGCACCAAGGACAATCAATGGCTCTCTCTCTCTCTCTCTCTCTCAAACAAAAATAGACATATACACTCCTCATCAGGATTAAATGGGATTGCCCTGCCTCCCCTTACCCTCTCTCTCTGTCTCTCTCTCTCTCACGCACACACACACACACAAAGATGCAATAAATAACAAAGACGTCTCTCTCTCTCTCTCTCTCTCTCTCTCTCACACACACACACACACACACTTGTGACACACATGACGGTGTCGTAGAAGATGAAACATGATCTCTCTCTCTCTCTCAAACTTGTGATGTGTCGCATCTCTCTCTCTCTCTCTCTCTCTCTCTCTCTCACACACACACACACACACACTCAAGATGGACCAATTTATCATCGTGTGACATAACTTATTGCTCATTATTTTCCCAAGCTATGAAGTAGAGCCACCCTTTACAAAAACAAAAGTGATACCCTTCAAAATTGAAAGTTGGAGTGAAACTCCATGGCCAAGTATATAGTACTATGGCCAAGTATATAGTACTAAGTATTGTGACTTCTTGAAGAACTGAGAAGTCAAAACTAAGTTTTTTCATTTTCTACCATCGCTGTACTTGCTACTTACCTTTCACTTTTATACTTTAAACCAAATGATTTCTTACTTATCCTTCACTTTTTTATTTCAAACCAAATGCTTCTTAAGTTCTTGAAATGAAGGAGAGAGTGACACATGGATGCCTCTTGAAAATTTTAAGCTCAATTATATATAGTATAGAAGTTTCACTTTAACATTCTAAAACAATAGAATGCAAGAAAAGTAAAGACATGTTAGGATATGAAATGAAAAGATCCATTTACTATTTAAAAATTGAAATAACATTTAATGTAAGTCTCAATCATCACGAAAAACATTGAAAGTATGACTAACCCAACCCAACTCTACGGCTTCATTTAGAAAGAAAAAATGGAAAGTGCATTGACTTAGGGGTGTGAGCAGGTAGGTGGCTAAAGGGGAAAAAAAACCCCTACAAATTTGTCATGTAGTTCTAGAGCCAGTGCGGGGCTATGTCGGTCATAGGGTTGGTCGTAGGGTTGATGGAGACTAAGGATAAATCGCATGTATGTGGATATGGAAGCCCCCATGGCACCCCCTCCATCGTGGCTCCCCTTGATGATGTGGCTCCTTCTCCTTCCAGCTCGTCATCAATGCCCTTTCCACTTGTGACGTCAAGCCTTGGACCTCGCGCTTCTCAGCACCCCTTATCATTGGACGTGACCCCATTGGACAATGGGGCAGGACCCAAGAGCCCAAGCGTTCTCCCTCGTCACTATAAGGCACGGCTCCAGCCAGGGCAGATCTATGGTGGGAAAGAGAAGCGAAAATCGCAATGCAATCTCAGCTGTCCGTCGACTCGGTGAACTAGGGGTGAACTAGGGGGTGAACTAAGGGTGAACTCGGGGCAAAAATGGCGCTCCGAGTTCACTCCCCTACTTAACCCCTAGTTTACCCGCCTAGCGGGGTGTGGTCGAACCCAGGACATCTCAATTGCCACACGAATGCCCTACCACCACGCTAGCGCGCGTCGCTGCTCATGTTGGCATGGCACATGATCTCACCCTAGTTTACGTGCCCCTAGTTCACCCTTAGTTCACCCTTAGTTCACCCCCAGTTCACTGCATGATCCGACGGATTAAAGCCACCTCGCCCCCCCAAATTTAGGCCCTAGAGCCCCTTTGAGCCAGAGGCATGCCATATAGTGACGAGGAGCCTTCCCCCTCCCCTACAACCCTGCTCCATTTGTCTATGCCACCAATTTACCCTCCTTTTCTTTGTTGTCCCCCTAGACGTTAGCCCCGCCAATCCCCATCTATCTCTTTATCAAGGTACAATAGCATAGTTTCTACCACTTTCTCCATCAGCAGCCTCAATCCCCTCCCCATCCTGCTGATCTCCCGACTCCAGACTCCCTCATCTTCACTGCATACCATTAAAGGGACTGCCAAGAAGCTGATAACCAGAGCATAACAGAGGCCTATTGATAAAGAGATATTGGGCTACCGCGGTGCGTGAGCAGGATATATATGATCAGGAAGGGACTGCTAAACAACAAGTGGTGAGGGACAACACTACAACACACACAAGAAGTTTTGGACAAATTCTCACAATAATTCCCACATTGTGACTTACCTCAACATCATGAGCTTCGGTGAGGGAGGCACTACATACCTAGCTAGGTACGATTGGGGCAAAGGGATCGCCGGCCCGGGGGGGGGCGGTCCCATGCCCCAATCGTACCTAGCTAGGTATGCAGTGCCTCTCGAGCAGAAGCTCATGATGTTGAGGTAAGTCACAATGTGGGAATTATTGTGAGAATTTGTCCAAAACTTCTTGTGTGTGTTGCAGTGTTGTCCCTCGCCACTTGTTGGATAGCAGTCCCTTGCTGATCATATATATATCCTGCTCAGCACCGCGGTAGCCCAATATCTCTTTATAAATAGGCCTCTATTACGCTCTGGTTATCAGCTTCTTGGCAGCCCCTTTAATGGTATGCAGTGAAGACGAGGGAGTTTGGAGTCAGGAGATCAGCAGGATGGGGAGGGGATTGAAGGTTGTTGATGGAGAAAGTGGTAGCAACTATGCTATTGTACCTTGATAAAGAGATAGATGGGGCATGGTGGGGCTGACGTCTACGGGGACAACAAAGCAAAGGAGGGTAGATTGGTGGCATAAACAAATGGAGCAGGGTTGCAGGGGAGGGGGAAGGCTCCTCGTCACTATATGGCACGGCTCTGGCTCAGAGGGGCTCTAGGGCCCAAATTTGGGGGGGGGGGGGGGGGGGGGGAGGCAGCTTTAATCTTGGCCGTCGGATCATGCAGTGAACTGGGGGTGAACTGGGAGTGAACTAAGGGTGAACTAGGGACGGGTGAACTGGGGGCAAGCTAAGGGTGAACTAGGGGCACGTAAACTAGGGTGAGATCATGTGTCATGCCAACATGGATAGCGACGCGCGCTAGCGTGGTGGTAGGGCATTCGTGTGGCAATCGAGACGTCTCGGGTTCGACCACACCCCGCGAGGCGGGTAAACTAGGGGTGAACTAGGGGAGTGAACTCGGAGCGCCATTTTTGCCCCGAGTTCACCCTTAGTTCACCCCCTAGTTCACGGAGTTGACGGACGGCTGAGATTGCATTGCGATTTTTGCTTCTCTTTCCCACCATAGATCCCACCTGGCTGGAGCCGTGCCATATAGCGATGAGGGGCAACGCTTGGTCTCTTGGGTCCTACCCCAATGTCCAATGGGGTCACGTCCAATGATGAGGGGTGCTGAGGAGCGCGAGGTCGAAGGCTTGACGTCACAAGTGGAAAGGGCACTGATGACGAGCTGGAAGGAGCCACGTCATCGAGGGGAGCCACGATGGAGGGGGTGCCATGGGGGCTTCCACATCCACATATAGCTTGCGATTTATCCTTAGTCTCCATCAACCTTGCACGACCAACCCTATGACCGACATAGCCCTGCACTGGCTTTAGAACTATAGTAAAAATTTGTAGGGTTTTTTTTTTCCCCTTTAGCCGACTACCTACTCAGACCCCTAAGTCAATGCACTTTCCATTTTTGCTTTCTAAATGAAGCCGTAGAGTTGAGTTGTGGGTTGGGTTAGTCATACTTTCAATGTTTTCGTGATGATTGAAACTTACATTAAGTGTTATTTCAATTTTAAAATAGTAAATGGATCTTTTCATTTCATATCCTGACATGTCTTTACTTTTTTTGCATTCTGTTGTTTTAGAATGTTCTATATGAGTACCTCCCTTGCCAGAAGCTTTAATAGAATTAAAGCTAAACGCAAACACACGTCCTGTACCTCCGACCACTACCCATTAGTGGTCACCTTGGGTGACAAATGCAGGAAAAAGCTAAACGCAAACACACGTCCTGTACCTCCGACCACTACCCATTAGTGGTCACCTTGGATGACAAATGTAGGAAAGCTAGGAAGCACTGGTTCCACACGGACACCTCTCTATTTCAGCTGGAGAAGGTGCAGAGTAGCATTAAGGCAGTATGGGTGCAAGCATTCTCGAAGGGGTTCACTCCATCCAAAGCCGTGGACAATGGCAATATCAAACACTCAGAAAACACTGATAATGTTCAAAACAAAAGTCACAGAGATCCGAAGGAAACGTAAGGACCAAATACACAGTGAACTTGCTGAGATGGAATGCAGCAAGAGCCCTAATACTAACACTCAGGATAAAATATCCACATTGAGACACCAACTCCGTGTGGAGGAGGACCTCACCCTTTTGCATACTGCAGCCTTCTTTAGAGAATGGTGGGCAGGCAAAGTGGAGAAGCCCACAAAAGAAATGTTTAAAAATCTAGAAAAAAACATCTGAGAGAATCCATCCCTTACCTTGTAGGTCCCAAGGGTAAAGCCACCAATGAAACCAAAAACTTGGAAATAGAAAGGGAGCATTTCACCCTTTTATTCAGCCCCAAGGAACAACCAGACGAGGCGGTGACCTTAGCTTGTGAGCAAATCAGAAAATGCAGGCCGAGAGTGATCCCCACTCACATAGCGGTCCAACTCGATTCAGGCCTTTCAGTGTGGGAAATAAAAAGTGAAATTGATTCTTTAAAACCCAAGAAGATCCCTGGCATAGATGGGCTCTCAACAGAATTCTATCAGACCTTCAAGTAAGTACTCTCTCCCATCCTCCTTAGAGTGTGGGAGGAATCAGTGAAACAGGGAGCTCCTACCAGTTCAACTCAACACGGGTGTCATCAAGCTCCTATATAAGAAAGTACCTAAGAAGGTCATTTCTAATTGGAGACCTCTTACCATGTTGAATTCTGCATACAGAATCTTTGCCAAAGACATAGCACTAAGAATTTCCCCAGCCCTGGCGGGATTTAATATTTACGTAATTACCAAAAACATTGCGTGATCACAAGGTCTTGTTGACATATTTACATAATCACAGTTAACATGATCACAAACAAGTCGGTTCAGAGCAACCTGGAAACCCACAAAAAGCCCGCCGGGCTTTTGCGTTTTCCTATCGGGCCCCGCCGAGCTTATGCATTTTCCCTACGGGCCCACCGAGAAAACCCTAAAGCCCGGCGGGTTGCAGCTTAATATCATAGAGGGCCCTAATCAGGCACGTTGGGTGTTTTTGTTGAGCCACACACACACACACACACATAGATAGATAGATAGATAGATAGAGAGAGAGAGAGAGAGAGAGAGAGAGAGAGAGAGAGAGAGAGAGAGAGAGAGAGAGAGAGAGAGAGAGAGAGAGAGAGAGAGAGAGAGAGAGAGAGAGAGATGACCATCTTTGTACGTACGTCGAGAGAGAGAGAGAGAGAGAGAGAGAGAGAGAGAGAGAGAGAGAGAGAGAGAGAGAGAGAGATCAATGACTATATTTGTTGTGGAGCTACCTAGTGTCGCCACAATTATAATGACTACTTGCACGCAAAAAACAGACATCATTTGATACACTTACAACCACAAATCTCTCGTAGATGCATTAGCACACGTGCTCCGGTTTGCAAGGAATTCTTGGCATTGTTGTGTAGCTCTCTCCGAGCCAATTGTGATGGTGCAGTTGAATCTCCAATGCGATGAGGAGGCAAGAAGTAACGTTAGGATGAAGCTCACACACTCTCTCTCTTTCTCTCTCACACACGGTCAATGACAGCTTAAAACTTTGATTACGATTAAGTTTTCTTTACAAAATGACCTAGGTACCTTATATACTAAGGCTACCATAGGTTAAATCAAAATAGAGTTCAAGGGGTCAAATGGCTTTGTATTTACAATTTGGAAGTGCCATTGCACCTCGGCTTCTACAACTAGAATAACTACTCATTATAAATGATGTTTTTAACCATAATCCGCATCATATCATAACTATCAAAAAATAAGACTTTGGTATGGAAATTGAGTTATGTTTTGTTGTTGACGCATGGGTCAACACTCCCCTCCTCCGAATTCATGTCCTCTCTGACATGACCTCATTGTCAATGTCGGTGCGATCTTTGTTGCTGTTTTGCTTTCTTGTGATTTATGTCCTTCACATCCAAACCTCGAGTTGCAACATCTGTTGTTGTCATTATAGGGATATTGCTAGACCTAAATTCAAAAAGAAGCCAATCTCGTTCAGCTTGACTCTTATCATCATGGATAGATAAAGCTGCAAATTCATCCATTGGAAGTTGTCTAGTAACTTGATCACAATCTCTTTTTGTTTCCATAAATATGATAATTTTACTTCCATCCATCATTGGCTTCATAAAATCTGTTGATTTTGAGTATTTCTCGTTCTCAAAAACAACTTCTACAATCTTTTTGATTTGAGATTCAAAACCCATGTTTGCTAGGGGCTTTTTAATTCTTTGCCTTCTTCGTATCACTTGTGCCGACATTTTTCTCCATTGATTT
Source organism: Adiantum capillus-veneris (assembly GCF_014529385.1). Classification (NCBI taxonomy): domain Eukaryota; kingdom Viridiplantae; phylum Streptophyta; class Polypodiopsida; order Polypodiales; family Pteridaceae; genus Adiantum; species Adiantum capillus-veneris. The sequence continues at coordinate 33,449,461 of NC_140946.1, read as the reverse complement.
CAATCTAATATTGCAGACATAAGGACTAGATGTTCAGTTAAAATAAATAAAAAAACTTTTCAATATATATTAGAAAAACAATCACTAAGAAAGCAATCAAATCTACACAATATGAGATTTGCAATGCACTCTAGTCAATTCCACATATCGACCACATATGTGATGAGAGAACATACACATTGCAATGCACTGTCTACATGGCATTATGGATACAAAAATAATATGAAACTGTCAATGCAATTATATATACTAGGTCTACTTTCAGTTTCCATTACATAGAATCTCCCAAGATGCTTTAGCATCTTCAATTAGCATCTCCATTCAACTCACAATTTAAAACCAATCCCAATGGGTAGGATTTGACCTCAGCATGTAGGAGAACAAAGGCTTAAGCTTAACCACTAGGCTATACGCCTATGCTGCCCTTAGGAGTTCCCTTAAGCATAAAAAAAAACAATACTCCTCCCTACCCTAGCCCCCCCTACCCTCCCCCCCCCCCTTTTCTTTTCCTTTCTTTCTCCTCACCCTTCCCTTTTCCTTTCTTACGCCCTCTAAACTAATTAATGGATTCACTCAAAAAAGTCGTTTTGGGCACCTACTGATTAGTTATATATCCTCTGCGATCTGAAAACAATAAGACACAACTATTTTCACATGCTACAAAGAATCATCAACATTTACATTGAAATGATGATAATTATTTGCAAAACACACATGAAAGAAATAATGTCGATGATTGACCATCTCATGCACTAACAATCTTTTAATTATAATACATAATTCAGTCTCTATATAAACCAATGCATAAAACAAAGCAATGAAATCTTCAATACAATTACACAATTGAGGACTACTTGTACCCAATTAAGGATTGTAGCCCCCTTATGCATCCAATTCAATATATAAAAGCTAATTTTACCCAATTAAGGATTATAGCTCTCATATTGTGCAGTGGAAATGTATATCAATTCAAATCCATGATGGTGAAAAATGCAAGACTTCAAGGATCTTTATATACCCATTACACTAGTATAGTGTATCCGACCCTTGACTATCAACTCGTTATTTAAATATGCTCATCTTCTAAAACCAACTACAGCCCTTTTATGGACCAATGGCTTTGTCACAATGAGCATGACTCTCCAAATTCTCAATTGTTTTGGTTTAGTACCTTTATGTTCGATGAAGGGTTTAAATATTTTTAGAAGTGGTTATCGAATTAAGAATCACGTTCGGCCCAAAAAAAGGACCTGTGACTCTGTAACCTTAGCTCAATTCACAAGGAGATGACTATACCCGACGCTCGGATATAGTTCCCAAGGATTTGCCTAGTTAAAATACCAAAGTAAGAAGAGGTTTACTATATACAGTCGGGCCCGCCGGGCTTTTTCATTTTCCCGGTGGGCCCGCCAAGAAAACCCTATAGCCCGGAGGGGCCTGCCGGGAAAATGGGAAAGCCCGGCGGGCCTACCGGCTCTATTGGTTTTTGCAAGTCACCATCAAGATCATGTTAACAATTAACGTGATCACGTGATTTTCTTGTGTAAATACTAGAGTTATTAACGTAATCACATGATCGTGATTACGTCAATGAAATCCCTGCTAGCAGAGTGGCTGTGTACTGAGCAAAAAGGGTTCATCAAAGGTCGGAGAATCATGGAAGTTGTTATTGCTATGTGGGAAGGGATTGAATATGCAGAAGAGTCTCATCAGGACTTCATCTTTGTCAAAGTAGATTTCGACAAAGCCTACGATATATTAGAATGGACATTCATCCTTGACCGCCTGACCATGATGGGCTTCGGTCCAAGCATGATCAGGTTCGTCAAGACTCTTCTGGGTAATGCTCAAGCAAGGGTGGCAATCAATAATGGCATATCATACCCATTTCCTCTCAATCGCTCGGTCTGACAGGGATGCCCTCTTGCCCCTTTGCTCTTTGCGACCTCGGCGGACTCCCTCAATTGGTTGGTCAAAGCTAAAGTGGGAGATGGATCACTCAAAGGAATTTCACTACCGGATGGAAGACAGCAGTGCCTTTCACAATTTGCTGATGACACCAATGGACTACTCAACAATGATGATCAATCACTTCAATGCTTATGGGGATGTATGAGGACTTTCTGCTCTGCCTCGGGATCCCGGATTAACCACTACAAAACTGGAATCAGAGCCTCCCTCTCTCCCCTCCCAAGATGGATCATTGAACAAGGTTTCTCAATCCTAAAAGACGGGGTCATCTTTCGGCTCCTAGGTATCCATTTGGGTTTAGGGTATCTATGGCACAAAGGTGGTAATGGGTACTGGAGCATTTTTCATCCAAACTAAATTGATGGACATGATTTCAGGCGAATATTGCAGAAAGGGCACTGGTTGTCAAGCATTTTATTTCCTGCTATGTCCTATTCTTCCTCTCCTATTGGAGGCCACTTGACTCCCAGTTAAAGGACATAACCAGAGCATGCAAAAAATTTCTATGGTCAGGTGACCCGATGAGGAAGGGCTTAGCCAAGGTTAGCTGGGATGTATGTTGCCTCCCCAAGGAACAAGGTGGACTCGGCCTCACCAACTTCAGTAGATGGGCAGATAAACTAGCAGTCAAACTCGTCCTCAGAGCCTTGGACAATCCCGATGAGGAGTGGGCCTCATTGCTTTTTAGGAACAACAACAAATTTAAAGCCAAAGGGAGAAATGGGATGCACCCTCTCCCATGGCTCACAGTCTTCTTTGGACCTACTGAGATAACACCCAGTGGCTCCCTCCTCCTTAAATCTTTGTGAGGAGCATGGAACAGGTACAGAAACCACCTTAGAGTCAACTGGGACTCCAAGTATAGCCTTCACCTAAGAGCTCATGAATCAATTTGGTGGTCGATGTCTCCGATTCCCCCTCTCAACCAGGCTCAGAGCAGAACAGCTAAGCGTATTCACAACAACGGCATTACAACTTGGAGAAACTTGTGGCATAGATTGGAGCACCTGTGTCTCTCCCAAACCGAGCTCACAAGTCGGCACAACGTGTAGGAAATCCCTCTTCCCGAAGGAGCTGGAGTGGACACTCTCGAGCTACCTTGACCCCTCCCTCAAGGCTTTGTACTGGTCCAGTGGTGGCAGCGCTTTGTCTAACCCCCCCACCCTAGCCCCTAACCTTACAAAACCGCTACACGTCTCCCTCAACAGAAAGTGGAGGACCTCACTGGACCGACATCAATGGGCCCTCAAATTCCAGTCAATTTGGAACATAGGAATCCCAGCCAAACACTCAGTCCTGCTCTGGTTAATCCTCCACAAGGCAATCTAGACGGGACACAGGATGAGGCTTGTCGGGTTAGGCACTGGGCTCTATAATAGATGCAATAGGGCCGAGGAGAACATCCCCCACCTCTTTATGAACTGCCCCAAAAGTCTAGAAATCATGTTCCCCTTTAACTCTGGGCTTGGGTGCACTTTAAGTTGGAAACAATTATTGCTTGGTGACTCAGTGTCGCTATTTTCAGTGATCTGGAATAGAGTAAGAAGGGAATTTTTTTGGATTATGTGGTCTGACCGAAATGACAGGCTGTTTAACATATCTTACCAGACTAAAGTCTGAGAGAGTTTTTTTCTCACTTTTCCTTACAGGTGAATCAACTCAAGCTGGAACAATGCCGGATTTATGAAGCTAATTTCAAGGTACTCTTGGACTGCATGAGTTTCTACAATAGCGCCAACATAAACAAGCAGCAGGAGGTATTGCTTGATGGATCATTTACACATCTACAGAGAATGTTGGATGAATGACGAACGGATGGGGAAAGATTAAGGAGGCTACACTGTAATGGTATTCGGCTTGTCGCCCACCTCCACGAGTTCCTGCTTACCCTGATTGAATAGAACCCTAACTAAGATTGTAATTTTGAACACCAAAAGTTTTGTATCTATTGACCGAACTATACCCCAAGTGGTAGTCCTTTGTAACTGCGCTTCTTCTTTAATATAAATCTGCTCTCGCCCTTTATGGTTTTAAAAAAAATGTTAAAGTGAAACTTTACTTGTATTTCTAGTAAATCATATGGATACACACACACACATATATCTATTAATGAGTTTGTTTTTATTTTACATTTCATTTCAAAGACTTACATGGCTTGACTTTTTTTACATTCTATAACTTAATTCTAGTCAATATTAAAGAAAGTATCTTTTATTAAGCAGTCGTCGACTGAGTTTCCTCCCCACAAAGAAGCGAGAACCGGAAATACTAGCATAAATTTAAAATTTGCAGGATTTTTGAACTTTTTTCTCACATATTTCACCAGTTTTTCTTTCCTTTACCATAGCTTGCAACTAGCTCGTCTGCATTTTCAACCGGCTCAAGGCTAAGCCGAGGCAATCCTTTTTTGAACACCGATTCTACTTAAACTCAACCTAATGATTTTATCACGTTCTAATTGTTTTAGAAATCCACCGTGATTCTTTCACTTGTTTTAAAAACAAATTGTTCTTTATCCTTATTCTCATAGTAAAGCTTTAAGGCCCACATTCCCACGAGCTCACTCAAGAGCCCTATCCACCAGAGTCTTCCCTATTTCCTAAAGTCTCCAAGGCTTGACTCCCACCAAAGAGATCTCCCACAGATTTGACATCTAGAGACGAAACACTTCATTGAAGGCTTGACTATCAAGCACGCTCACTCTTATTGCAAGATTGTAAACAAATCTCCTAATAACATGTATCACAGACATGTCCATGAAGGCCCTCGTACACACAAGCATGGGCTCTAGACACTGCCCAAAGGAGTCCTTCATGGTAAGACCGTCCATCATATACACACCAAAAATGCACACAATTGCAATATATGTGTACTTTTCAACATTAGCAAAGAAGACAAAACGGACCAACATCTCTGATGAAAGTCAACACCAACATGAAGATGACAAGATGGAGTTGAATGGGACGACAATGGCGACCCTACTTTTTATGAATTAAACTTTATGACATGAATGAAGTATTACCATAGGTCTATCTTGTGAGTGGAGAATGAGTACTTTTGAAACATGGATGATGAATCCGTTATGAGAATCACCATGATGAATCATGTACTACAGCTAGATGTATCAGTAGAATCTAGGAGTACACTATGACATAAAGATTATGACATCTTTGTATTTTGCCCCAAGCATTGGCTTAAGGGGGCGATTGTTAGGGTAAGCCCACGCTAGTGGCACCACATAGGAAAGATTACTAGGATGGATGAAATGATGACTTGGTCCAATAGGAAAAGGATGCACCTCTCTAGCCAATGGATGAAAACTACCAAACCTATATTAGTGGCTATTTTGTAATTAATCTTTGCAATTTGAGTTTTAATCATTGTGTCTATATTCTCTTACTTTATGCTATTGACCTTGCCGACCCTAGTTTTCATTACTTTAATCATAACCCTAACACAATGGTGAGCTTGAGGCTTCATCCTCCATAGCCAAGCTCACATTGTGGTGTCAAGGGTAAAGCACCTATTCCTACAGAAGTGGTTTGCTGATCCCTACCGTATGGAACAAGCATGGCAATGGATCAAAGTGTATGTGTGATGCTAGGATTGGAGTGCTTAATGTATGTTGCATGTTGATCTTTTTAGATCTACAATCGAAGACCAAATGATTAGGTTATGAGCAAACAAAGATTTGTAGGGAGCCGGTTTTGCACTAGTTTCACTGCCTTGGAAAGCGTACCATCAGGATTTTTTCAAGCTTGCTAGAGATTTTAGAGGTAGTATGCAGTGTATGGAGCACCTTGGAAGGTAGATAATGCCAATGAAAGCTCTGAGCAATGAGTTATGGCTGGTTGAAGTCGGCAGGGTGCAGTTGTAGTTGGTGATCAGATGGTTTTTTCTTATTTTTCGAGAAACAGTTTGAGGCCTTGGAAGCATCAAAGTGCAAGGGTAAAGATTTAATTTGAAGTCAAAAACATGGAGGCTTGCTGGGATTTTCCAAGGGGTCATTGGATAAAGGACTTTGAAGTTATGGGGTTTTCATGCGGTGTCCAAAGAAGGGTTTTTTTGAAGATTGTTGGTCACTTTTAGCCCTTTGTTAGGTAAGGGGATTGTGGTGCCACCACATGGTGGGCACTTAATCCCATATGTGATGGAAGGGGCACTGTAAATATGTCAGGACGGTACGATGAGAATCATGATTGTTGGGGTTTGACAACACATGAAGAAAAACAAGCTAAACAGTCCTCATAAGGCTTAATACAAGAATCAGACTCAGCAGAATAACACAGAGACAAGATCAGGCAGAGCAAGGAGGAGAGATTAGGGTAAACTCAGAACTCGTATTCATCTTCAAGAAAAGCTTACAGCGCGAGAGATCATCTCCCCAAATCGTCCTCTAAGCCCATGAATTATCCAACACGAAACAGTTGTAACTGCCCAAAAGAAGTTCTTGGCCAAATATAAATCCGACTTAGAAGAAATCCGACTCAGTATAAATCCGACCCAGCAACATCTGATTGACCAGAATCCGACTAACTAGCAAAACAGATCTGACTGACCACTAAATTGTCATACTGATGTGCTTGTCAACACGTGGCACGTCCCGGTGGTGGATTTCTCAGAAATCCGACTCGGATCCACACATCCCTTGATCAGAGTCAAATGCCTTATCCCAAAATATCAGTGCTAATAGCCCTATATGATGCAAAGTGTAGTGCCTGGAACTTAATCCAAGATACACAAAATACACCATACAAAACAACTAGACACCGCCCAATAATTCCCAAAAAACTTACATTGATATCCCAAAGTATTGCGCAGTACCTCACTAGATCAAGTGAATTACATGTGCACCAGTATATAGCAACATGCCAATACTCCGACATCATCATATACAAACACATCCAATCCTCCTCGTACAAGATAAACTTGTAAAACCAATAATCAACAATCATACTGAATCTTCTTGAAAATAAATTCAGCTTCAAGAGCATCTTCATCTCTGCAAATTCTGAAATCTGCATCAAAAATTTAGAATTCTGATATTGCATCCAAAATATTGTATCCATCTGAAAATATGCAATATCTGCTTCATAAAAACTTTGCAAATAGACAAAACTCTTCCAACATTGAGTTAGAATTGTCTCCAAATCTGAAATAAAGTCCTTCTCTTCAAAATCAAGAATTTTAGGTAAATCAGAGATAGAACAACTCCTTCCATAGGAATCAATCATTCCGTTCAGCAAACTCTGTAATTTTGTCATGAAAAACATCCAGAATATCATATCCCTTTGATTTCCATGTGGCTTTTGCAAAATCAAGGAAAAAATTGTTTCTACCTGATCATCAATCTGCAAATTCTGTTTTAAACAATATGAAATATGGATCATTGAGTCATCAGCCTCAACATTGTGCATCTGCAAAATATGATTTGCAACTTCTGCATTGAGAATATCAGTAACATGTACTTCAAACATAGAAATCTGATCTTGAAAAACTCCACAAGTTTGAATATCTACAACTTTTGACTTTGATAACAAGCTCAAATAGCTGAGATACATCTCCATAATCAACTTTAGCCACCAATTTGCAGCAAATAACACTTCCAAAAAACCAAATTTCACTTCATGATGACCTGGAATTGGTTCAAGATGAAAAAACCTCTTTGCAACCATCAAGCAATGCGTCGTCAACATCTGCAACATCTTAGAACACTGGTACTTTGCTTCAAAATCTGAGTTAGGCTCCAAAAACCAACTTTCTTGAATTTGCAAATTCAGAAAACAACCAATCTGATCTTCTTTTGCTTTAATCTGAATTGATTCAGAGCGATAAAACAGAGTAGTAGCACCATCCTCACACAAATTTGGCAAACCTACAATAGTTTGTTCAAGTTCCTCCCAAAAACCATCATAAAAATCTGAGTTTGTCTCTGAAATCAAACAAATCTGTTTTTGCATTCCAAGAAATCTTGGAGTTTGCTGCATCACATCAGAATTCGAATCAAGTACTTGCGACATTGTTTTTAGATCAGAAAATTCCACTCCACCTATCAAAAAATCTCTATGTTAGTCCATAGGATCACTTCCATAGTACGTCTCAGGCTTCAAAATTGGATCAAAAACTTGCTTAGAATCAACAGCAAACATATCAGCATCAATGCCATCTCCCTTACTTAAAACATGAAGTCTTCCACATTCAGGGTGACTGCCCTGATCTGATTTTGGACACTCAGATGGACTGCCCTGATCTGATTTTTGGTGATGTTCAGTCCTATCTTGGTGAGTGGAAGCATGCATTGATGTTGTGTTTCCATCTTGCTCCAATAGGTCAAGAAAACTTGCAAAAATAATGGTTTTTGCAACATCAGAGTATTCTCTAGGACGACTTGGAACTGAAATCTGATATGGTTTACAAGCTGAATTTTCAAATCTGAGACTATCTGATGCAAAAACATTGCTTCTACACATGTTTTCAACATCATGGTTGTTATTTGAATGTATGTGGTGAAGAATTTTCCCATTTGCTGGAATTTCTGATGTCGGATTAGGGGTATCTATGGGTCCTTGGTGGCTCCTTTGGCTCACACCTCCCACTTGTACTCCCTTTCCCTGACATGTTGACATGCCCATTGGGTATTCCCACTCATCATCCTCATCCTCGCTCAACTCAAACACCTCCTCAAAAACATCCCTCAATTTCTGACATGCTTCTCGCAAACAACTCACTTTCTTCCTACTTGCAAATGACTTACGTCTTTCCCCTTTATGATCAGCAAGCCACTCATATGCACTCTCCAACTCATACTCTAGGTCATCTAGCTTGTCTAATGCTCTCTCCATCTCTTCAAAGCATGATGCTTTATGCAAAATCTTTACAACTTTGCGAAGCTTTCTACACAATCTGACCATGCACCATTTTTTGCAATTCTCTCCCTTTGAGCACTCATCAACCACATACGGACAAGCATCCACCTCATGCGGCCTACTCATGCAAACCACACATTTCTTCTTCTTCTTTTTACCCATTTCCACAAATCAAAAATCAGATAGCAAGTGAGCCCTCATATTTAGTGCACCACACTGAACTGAGACTACATGTAATTTGAAAGTGGAGAGCATAGGATACAATACCTAGATCCACTCCCATCTTGACATATAGGTGCTTCATCGTGCTATACAACTTCTAAAATCAGAAATTCAGGTAAACTTTGTGCAACTTTTGAAATAACTCTTACTTGAAACACTCCAAACTTCTCAAGGATTCTTGCACTGCGCAAGTTGTCTAAAATAAATCCCAGCTACAGTTCTGATTCAGCAGCACAAATAGAGTTGAATTTAGCAACTTCACATTTTGATTCAATAGTGTCAGGTTGAATATGCAGGTTCAGATTCAGCAAATTGGATCCTCTATCTTGCAACCCTTCACGAGACAACCCCTATTGCCTCTCTCACTTGGTACTTTGCTTCATCTATTTGCGCTTCCAAGAAACCACATTGTCCACCATCTGCTCTACAATCGCAATCGCTCATGCTACTCATGGCCCAAAATGTCAACACGCCACAGCACTAGACCCACTCTCAAGCCTCCATTAGAGTGAATGGTACGATTCAGGGACAGTCCCCCGATTCTCTGAATTGCTGAAAATCTGAATCTACAGATGAATGTTGGGGATGGGTGATGCCCCCCAAGGCAACATCAAATGGTCTCTCTGACATGCAGCATCTCCCAATGGAACACACAACCCAACTCACGCAATGCCAGCACAGTAATACATCAGGCACAACAACGAAATAGGCTCAGCAGCGAAATAGGTTCAGCAGAGAAACAGACGCAACAGAGAGACAGACTCAGTAGGATCGCCAAATGTGCTGGGGTTCGACAACACATGAAGAAAAACAAGCTAAACAGTCCTCATAAGGCTTAATACAAGAATAAGGCTCAACAGAATAACACAGAGACAAGATCAGACAGAGCAAGGAGGAGAGATTAGGGTAAACTCAGAACTCGTATTTATCTTCAAGAAAAGCTTACAGCTCCAGAGATCATCTCCCCAAGTCGTCCTCTAAGACCATGAATTACCCAACACAAAACAGTTGTAACTGCCCAAAAGAAGTTCTTGGCCAAATATCTGATTAAGCAGAAATCCGACTCAGTATAAATCCGACCCAGCAACATCTGACTAACCAAAATCGAACTGACCAAAATCCGACTGACTAGCAAAACAGATCTGACTGACCACTAAATTGTCATACTGATGTGCTTGTCAACAATGATTATGCCAAGGGATGGCAGAGTGGTTTAGGTTATCTATGAGGGCATTAGTTGCCAATATCCCACTTTTATAAATTGGATTGCACTAGAAAATTGGATGGTGGACACAACAATTTCCTTGTAAAAGCATAATTGTGTTTTTAGTGAATGAGGGAGCTTTTCCTAAAATCTAGCATTGCCTTTTGTCAGAAATCTGGGCACTCTGTTTTGCTTTGGGATGCACTCTACATCCTAGAGGCTATATATAAAGAGAAGTACTACATATATAATCAGGAGATAACGAATACATAGAATACAGGGAAACTCTACGTACTTATTATACGAAAATGATCTAAACACTCTACACCATGTCCATAACAAGCTCTCTCTCCTTCATAGGAAGAAGAAGGATCCATCTCTCTGTACTATATTCTCTTGTCTTTCAAGGTGAACGCGCTCTCCATCAATTTCACGGGTGAAAACTTCTATATAGCTCTTATTACTGCTCTCTTATGACAAAGGAAAAATCCTTTTGACCACTAAAGTTCACTCTTTGATCATGGTAAGAAGCTCTAAACTCCATAGTCATCATCTCTTTCTCTCTTTAATTATGTTTATATTTCGTGTAGGAAAACTGCACTCTCGATTGGTGCTTTTTTTTATGTACATAGGCATGTATGGGCTTGCTGAAAGTGTACGATGATGATTTATGTTTGTTTTATCATATTTAGCATGCTGATGTATGCATATGGTGTGTTTATGGTCACGTAGATACGTAGAAATCTTGCTTTTCTATCACCTCTCTATTATGTCTCTTGTGTGAAAAAATCATCTATCTCCATTAAGTAAACCACTCTAATCTCTACTTAGCTACTCCTTAATTCCTAACACAGTTTTTGATCAAGAGAAAGTTCCAAGAGGATGAGGTCTAAGTACAACGTCATATCCTTTAAATCAACCTTTGCTCATCTATTGAAGTACAAAGATATATCATTTATATCAACCTTTGCTCACCTATCGAAGTACCTAATTGAGAGACCCTTCTTGCTAAGAAGTCTCTTATGCTCAACCAAATGCATGGCTTTTATGAGAAGGTAATATTCAAAATTTGAAAGAAGTTGAGCAGTGAAAATCGTTTCCAGTATGTACCACAGAATTGGTTTAGCAGACTTTATGACCCTATTATTATATACAATCTTCACAATGTTATCATTACTTTTGATGAGTATAAGAGGCCTAAGCATGTTTCAGGTTTTGTCCCAACATTTCCAATTAACATGAGCACAAAAAACTACTTTTTTAGAGACGACATGAATGGATTACATACTCATGTGACTTTGCCTTTGAAACCTAGGATGTGATCATATAAAAAGGTAGGACATCGATTATAGAATCCAAAGATTGGTTTATTGGATTTTTATATGTTTATGCACCTCATCATAAACCTAGTTCTGATAGCAGATGACAAATTTCTTTTCCAAGAGTCTATGCAAGAAATAAATAATTTACAATTTTCATCAACATAACAATTTATTTTATCGAAGTGCGGAAGCAATAGCATATTGGATGGAGTTCTCATGTCCAACTTAAAATGGAGTTTAAGCCATGAGTCCGGATTGCAGCTAGACGTACCTAACGAGCAGTACTATCCCTCAATGTATATGAGTGAAAGTGTATTCACAAAAGTGATCAAGTGGAGGGTGAACATATATGTAGACCGCATCTAGAGGGAGAGAGAGTAGTGGAGAGTGAAATAGAGTCCATAGATGACACAAAAGAATCTCAAAAAAGAACCTCTCAATGCTCTAACTACAACAAACAAGCAAGTCATGAAAGAATGTGAGATGGAGCGATAGGCGCAAAGAGAGTGCTCAAATGTCACCAAAGGTGACAATTGACATCTGACAACAATTCAAATTTTCTTGATTAAAATTGAGATCTAGAAGTTAGAAACACATAGAGAAAGACTATGTTTCTGTTTCTCGAGCATTAAGACATTAGACACAATATTGAGACCTTAAAAGAGACAATTTTCTAATACAATAAGAGGCTTGCATTACATGCACATATATTTTTCATTTTTTAGCTTTATATGCTTAAAACCATCTTGCGAAAGAAAAAAAATTACTAAATGAAAATTTGTTACCATCAAATTTCTCCATAAGTCGAAAATGAATTTTAAGACTAGTTTGCACCTACAAGTTTTCAAGGATATATGAGAATTTCTGCTCATAGAGAAATTTCTACTAATGGTTGCGCATAGAACAATTTTTCCCTAAACAAGTACTGCTAAAAAATATTTGTGTGTGAAGTGGATTGTATAATGTAGCACGTTTTCTTTCTTCAAAGGTTTCAAGATACTTTCAATTTTTTATACCTTGAAGTTTGGAGGTTTTCGAAAAACAGGTTTTTCCTTCTTTCGAAAGGTGATTCTAACGTGGAGGTCTAGGTTGCTGCTAACAAACCCAACACTTTTAAAGATGCCTGACACAACATTCATAGATATGAATCATACTCATAGGATAGGATGATTGCATTGTCGTCAAGGAGAGTTGGCCTAGCGATAAAGGTGAGGGACTTTAAGTGTAGCTTGAGACTTCACCCTCCATAGCCAAGCTCACATTGTGGTGTCAAGGGTAGAGCACCTATTCCTATGGAAGTGGTTTGAAGATCCCTACGGTATGGAACAAGCATGGAAATGGATCAAAGTGTATGTGTGATGCTAGGATTGGAATGCTTAATGTATGCTGCATGTTGGTCTTTTTAGATCTACAATCGAAGACCAAATGATTAGGTTATGAGCAAACAAAGGTTTGTAGAGAGCCGGTTTTGCACTGGTTTCATTGCCTTGGAAAGCGTGCCATCAGAATTTTTTCAAGCTTGCTAGAGATTTTAGAGGTAGTATGCAGTGTATGGAGCACCTTGGAAGGTAGATAATGCCAATGAAAGCTCTGAGCAATGAGTTATGGCTGGTTGAAGTCAGCAGGGTGCGGTTGTAGTTGGTGATCAGATGGTTTTTCCTTATTTTTGGAGAAACAGTTTGAGGCCTTGAGAGCATCAAAGTGCAAGGGTAAAGCTTTAATTTGAAGTCAAAAACATGGAGGCTTGCTGGGATTTTCCAAGGGGTCATTGGATAAAGGACTTTGAAGTTATGGGGTTTTCATGCGGTGTCCAAAGAAGGGTTTTTCTGAAGATTGTTGGTCACTTTTAGCCCTTTGTTAGGTAAGGGGATTGTGGTGCCACCACATGGTGGGCACTTAATCCCATATGTGATGGAAGGGGCATAATGTGTGGGGTATAAGACCAAAATGGTGCACCCGTTGTAGACATCAAAGGAGATAGAGAGAGCTTGGGGCGCCTGGCTATGGCATCTCCTCCTCACACGGGTTATGGTGATTTTTTATTATGAAAAACGGCACTGTAAATATGTTGGACGATACGATGAGAATCATGATTATGCCAAGGGATGGCAGAGTGGTTTAGGTTATCTATGAGGGCATTAGTTGCCAATATCCCACTTTTATAAACTCGATTGCACTAGAAAATTGGATGGTGGACACAACAATTGCCTTGTAAAAGCAGAATTTTGTTTTTAGTGAATGAGGGAGCTTTTCCTAAAAGCTGGCATTGTCTTTTGTCAGAAATCTGGGTACTTTGTTTTTCTTTGGGATGCACTCTGCACCCTAGAGGCTACATATAAAGAGAAGTACTACATATAATCAGGAGATAACGAATACATAGAATACAGGGAAACTTTACGTACTTTGTAAACTCTCTACACCATGTCCATAACAAGCTCTCTTTCCTTCATAGGAAGAGGAAGGAACCATCTCTGTCTACTATATTCTCTTCTCTTTTCAAGGTGAACGCGCTCTCCATCAATTTCACAAGTGAAAACTTCTATGTAGCTCTTATTACTGCTCTCTTATGACAAAGGAAAAATCCTTTTGACCACTAAAAATCACTCTTTGATCGTGGTAAGAAGCTCTAAACTCCATAGTCATCATCTCTTTCTCTCTTTAATTATGTTTATATGTCGTGTAGGAAAACTACGCTCTCGATTGGTCCTTTTTTTATGTACATAGGCATGTATGGGCTTGTTGAAAGTGTACGATGATGATTTATGTTTGTTTTATCATATTTAGGATGCTGATCTATGCATATGGTGTGTTATGCTCACGTAGATACGTAAAAAGCTTGCTTTTCTATCACCTCTCTATTATCTCTCTTGTGTGAAAAAATCATCTATCTCCATTAAGTAAACCACTCTAATCTCTACTTAGCTACTCCTTAATTCCTAACACAGCTTTGGATCAAGGGATTGTGTGAAGCAGATTGTATAATGTAGAACGTTTTCTCTCTTCAAAGGTTTCAAGATACTTTCAATTTTTTATACTTGAAGTTTGGAGGTTTTCAAAAAACAGGTTTTTCCTTCTTTCGAAAGGTGATCCTAACGTGTAGGTCTAGGTCGCTGCTAACAAACCCAACACTTTTTAAGATGCCTGACACAACATTCATAGATATGAATCATACTCATAGGATGGGATGATTGCATTGTCATCAAGGAGAGTTGGCCTAGCGATAAAGGTGAGGGGCTTTAAGTGTGCCCGTTATTGTTCAACCCTTGTGACATGCAGGTGCAGGTGTGGGTGCAATTCCATAAAACTAGCTAATGTGAAGCATCGTGTTGCTATTAAAAAAACAAAAAATTGAGTGCATTGTCACTAACTTTTACATATAAACCCAAAAGCATAAAGGACCATTTTCAAGTAGCTAAACTTTGAAGAAAACACTACTAGTAATCTTTTCTACTTATGTGCGTTCTTATTCTTGTGGGTGGTTCCAGCTTCACAATTCAAGCTAAAATTGGCCATCTTGAAGGAAAGAGCCAAAGTTTGTGAGTCCAACTTTGGGGCATAGTGGCTACAATCTCCTTCTCTCCTTATTAGTTGACTTTGAAGTGGGGAGAAAGAGGAATTGAATGTTGAGCTAGTGTTCTTCACTTCTCCTTTTAGATCTAGGGAGATTTTTACAAGCAACGACCAATCTTACGTGCACACCCAAAGTGTTTGTACATTAGTAGTGTCAATTTTCCAAGAAGAAACTTATTTATGCTTTAATTTCCAAAAACACTCAAAGTTTTCAAAGCTAGTGGAAGTTCATAGCTCAAAAAATTTACACGCAGAATAAAACTGTAAAAGTATATTCAAGGAAACATTCTTCTTTAGCTCGCTCTCTCTTTTTCTTTTTCTTTTTTTCTTTTTTTTCCATAAAAAGCATTGGGAGTGTATATTAGAAAAGAAACAAGATTACAATTGGGAGTGTATATTAGAAAAAAAACAAGGTTACAATCTTCCGGAGGAGATGACAAAAACAATGAGGTACAAGTAGGGAGGTACTGTTCAATACAAATAGGGTAAACAACGAGGTACTATTCGATACAAAAAGGGAGGTACTTCTTTGTTCAAAATTACATCTGCTATGGTTGGCATATCCTAGCTGCTTTATACAATCAATCTTTTGGTGGAAAACCATACTTCCATTATGTTATAGATATGTATGACATCTCACAATCGAGACATCACTACCAACACCTACTCTCTTGAGTACCTACGACAACAAGAACTCCAATACCGCATACTCAT
The DNA here is from genome assembly GCF_014529385.1 of Adiantum capillus-veneris. Classification (NCBI taxonomy): domain Eukaryota; kingdom Viridiplantae; phylum Streptophyta; class Polypodiopsida; order Polypodiales; family Pteridaceae; genus Adiantum; species Adiantum capillus-veneris. The sequence goes on along the minus strand of NC_140946.1, from coordinate 33,433,592 downwards.
TCACTACGCAAACCCACTTCACCTCAGTAAAGCCAGCTGCTTGTCCCAAGCTCATGTACTCTTCAACCGTCCGCAATTTCCCCCCATGTGTACCCATCATGACAATCGCAAAGTGGTGCTTTGGAACGGCACCATCAACAAGGTCCGGCGCATAAAAGTCTACGACCACCACCTTTCTACACCCACTTGTCAAGGCTTTCTTGCAGGTTTGAAGTAGGGTTACACACTCATCATCCTCCCAATCATGTAGCACACACTGCACAACAAAACCAAGTCTTGTGTTACCACTTGAGAAGCTTAGTGGAAAGTGATATTATACATTTATGCTTGTGTGCATAAATGCACTTCTGCACACATTCTTGGATAAAGCACAACGTGCCAGGCGAGCACGCAGTGGTGCCGCCCACATCCTTACTAACCTCACTAACCATTCTATTATTTGTATCTCTACACAAGCGAAAATTTTCCTCTTTCTCACACACACAAACACATGAAGAAACATAGATTTGTAAATTTAACCAAATCAATGATTCAAAAGGTAAGAGGAGTGGCTACCTTCAGGAGGACTCCATCTCCAGCTGGGATGCTTTCTAGCATGTTGCCTCCCACATGTTTAAGTCCTAAAACAAAAATAACAATTAAACTCATGAAGATTAGAGGCACACATTAGGATTAAGAGAAATGCCATGGCAGCACTTACACACATTAAAATTAAGAGAAATGCCATGGTATCACTTACACAGAGAAACAACACTACATAAATATATGTAGGTGCATTGCTTACTTGGATGCGGAAGGCCCTTAGCCGCAATATGAGGCTGATCCAAGTTGATGCCTTGAAGGTGGGGATATTTGTCTAGAATATGTATCAGAGTGTACCCCGTCGAACCGCCCACATCCACCAAGGTGCCCACATCCTTAAACCCATCATATACAGCCAGTATCTGCTTCATCAACATGGCGGTCACGCTTGCCATCACTCCATCAAGCTTATCAGCATGCTCTGCAATATGATGCGATACCTTGTGGCCAAACTCCTTGTGGAAGCCATCGCCACCGTCAACAATGACAGAGTCGAGGTGCCGAAGGGAATTGACCAGCTCGATTGAGCGATTGGATAAGTATTCTCCAACAGAGACACCATGTGCGTCTTTGAGGAAGTATTCGGCGGACGGGAGGAGAGAGTAGAGAAAGGTAGAGGGAGGGGAGAGAGAGGCGGCAAGGAGGGGATGCGGGAGGGCTGGCGAGGACGAGGAGAGGAGGTGGAGGAGGCGATCGAGGAGGGCGGGGGCGCGGGGGTTGGAGACGGGGCGGGGGAGGAGGTGGGTGATCTGTTGGGCGGAGAGGGGGCCATGCTGGTGGAGGATTTCAAAGACGTTGAGCTTGAGAGCGGCTTGAATGGCAAAGGGGTAGGCCATGATGGTGGTGTAGCCGAGCACGGAGAACCATTCTGCGTTCTCTGAGACAATGGGCGCCATCGCTTCTTTGAAGTACGAACCTAGAAGAAGATTAAATTGCACTTGCTTCTTTGAATTACAAGCCTAGAAGATTAAATTGGACTTGCTTCTTTGTAATTCCACTGATGGTCCTGATCGCTCTTTTGGAGGATTTCGGAAGCCACAGCCGTGACTCATTTGCCTTTGAACAAACCACAGGCTGCCACAGTGCCACTCATTTGCCTTTGAACAAGCCACACCAAATATCGTTCAAACTACTTTTTGACACATAAAATCTTCGCCAACTCTGCTGTATTGGGCATCCTTGCTCATCATAAGCACTTCCATTAAAAAAACCATCTTCTTTGCCTTGTTTTTCAAGAGGAAACTAGTTTCCCAATCAAGATTTATGCCAAAATCTAGGTTACTTGCCAGGATTCATGACTAAAATGCCTAGTTTTTTACCTTCAAAGTCGTGGTCCCATGGCATTGCAATCAAGATTTATAATTTTGAGTTGGGAAATTTAACACTACAAATTGGGATATGTGAGCCCTAGTACATCTATATCTTCTATATTCTTTATAATCTATACTTAGTATAAAAGGGGGAGGGATCCCCCCCCCCCCCCCTTTGACATGTGGCGCAATTAGCTTGCTCCGGCCAGTGGCGCCTGCAAACCCGGCAACACAGGGAGATACAGTCACTGTGTAGAGAGAGAGAGAGAGAGAGAGAGAGAGAGAGAGAGAGAGAGCCATCAAATCGACGTGCAACGATGCGAGCAACTGCGGATCTCCTCCATGGCTCAAGACTTCGTAGACATTGGACTGCTCACTGCTCAGCTTGCACGGTTGACGGGGGCCTGCACGCACGTGCTGAGACTGCTGACTCGTGAGTTGCAGGCGATTCTCTCTCTCTCTCTCTCTCTCTCTCTCTCTCTCTCTCTCTCTCTCTCTCTCTCTCTCTCGCTTCTAGCTGCTGCAACCAGTGTTCGCGAAAAACCATTTTCCCAAACATAAGAAATTCCTTTTCTTGAATTTTCCAAAGGAATAATGATCTGGATGCGCTGCAGCAATATGCTGCGGGTAGTGGGAGAAGCTGTTGACGATGTGCTTACACTGTTGTGTGCCAAGGTTTCGTTGTGCTGGGGGGAGCTGTTTGAAGACGCCAGGCACGACGCCATCACATGCATTCTCCCTCTCTCTCTCTCTCTCTCTCTCTCTCTCTCTCTCTCTCTCTCTCTCTCTCTCTCTCTCTCTCATAGGCTATACACACATCCTGGCCCGGACATGGCTTAACCTCTTTGCTACGGCAGGTGTGGACTGCAACTCGGCAATACAGGCGGCTAGCGCGCACACACACACACACACACACACACACACACACACACACACACACACACAGATTTGCGGCCAGTGCTCGAGAAGAATCATGTTTCCAAACATACAAATTTCTTCTCCTTGCACTTGCCAAGAAGAAATTTTAGAAAATTAGCTTTATTTCTCAGGTTTTTATACTATTTTTCCTCTATTTTGGGGTGGAATTTCTCCTTTTTTACTTCTCCTCAAGTGGAATTTTTGAAATTGAAAATGGCACGATATTAAACGGAGACATATTTTTCCCAAACACTGTTTGTGGTATTTGCCTGACGTTGTTTTCCTTGCGACTGTCCATCTTTTGTCTTCATCGTTGGCGGTCGCAATTGCTAAGCAACGCCAATGTCAGGCAGGACTCAGGAGTCTACATCAAAGGTTGTCTAAAGAGGATCAACCGCATACTTTGGAAATGGGACGCCTTCTTTATAACGGTGTTATACCATAGGAAATTGTGTGTGTGTGTGTGTGTGTGTGTGTGTGTGTGTGTGAGAGAGAGAGAGAGAGAGAGAGAGAGAGAGAGAGAGATGAAGTGGTGGCTGGTGAAAACCAACTTATTATGAGGTTGAGGAATCGAGGATGACCAGTTGCATGAACAGCCTTTGATCTACAAAGCCGAGAAGTAGAGCCTAGGACTGAGACGAGTTGTCTTGGTCGTAGCAAGTTGTAACTTGCTAAGTTGCTACGACTTACGAGTACGTCATGATGTTACCCATCAATAGCATGATGTAGAGCACGAGCAGTGCAACCAGAATGGTAAATGTCTAATGCAACTCACACATTTGGAAAGGCATGTGTGAGTCAAAGAGATGAGATTCCGTGAAGGGCTGTTGAAATAGGATCTATGGTGGCGGTGCATGGATTAGAAAAATACATTTTCTCAATGAATTAAGGGCAAACTTGAAATTTCTCGGTCAAAATTTGAAGCTTTTGCCAATAATTCCAGTAGCACTTGAGTAAATTTCCCAGTTTTCTTGAGAGCACTCTCAAAATCTAACCGGGATTTTACACTTTCAGCCGGTCAAAAATACATTCAATTTGGACCCCGTTTACAACACCAATCTACACCAAGCACAATTATATAAGGGTATTGTTGAGAGGGTAGGGGTGGCGCACGGATCATAAGCGGGCATCAGTGTTCAATTTCTTTTCTTGAATTTACCAAGAGGAAATTTTAGAAAATTAGGTTTATTTTTTGGGTTTTTACAATTTCTCTTTATTTTAGGGTGGAATTTCTCCTTTTTCCCTTGCCCTCAACCGGCATTTTTGGGCTAAAAAACGGTACAATATTGAGTTGAGACACATTTTTCCCTAACATTGAAGGGCATTGATGGTTTGATGAGCTCCATCAAAAGTGGACGTTGAGAGAAGACATAGAGATAATCACTTTAAGGAGCTTTTCTCACTTTAAAATCACATATCACATATGAGACTAAATTCACACCTATATTCAAGCTTTCCACGGACCACATGGCAAAAGAAGACCCACTCCAAAGGACTTAGCCAGTAAATGAGCAAGAACAAGCGTCACGGACATGGTGACTTTGAGCACACCTAGCAGAGGAACGAAAATGGGTCGTGTAGAGTAGTTGTGCCGTGCGGGGAGAGGGGGATGGAGAGATATGAGAAGTCAGCTACCTGCACAAGATGGCAGAGTCAATCCCAAATAGGCGGGCTCAAACAGGCAGGATCCAAGTGCCAACTTCTTGCAAGCATTGAAGGAATGTTGAAATAAGAGAGAGAGAGAGAGAGAGAGAGAGAGTCCTTCATTGGAAAATGAGGATTGAAAATGAAATTTGTGGCAGCACCACTGTCTAGCTTGGACAACAGATAACATTTGGTAGAAGTAATACAACAAACAATCGTGCACTACATTGAAGTTCTACAACTGCTCCATTATGCAACCTATTATTGGCCAAATCTTCACCCCCTGTGCCCCACCTACTAGCATCCACATCCATGCCGCCCTAAACATGGACAACGGTGCCAGCCAATCCATGAGCCACATTTGCCCCAGCTCTTCCTTGACCTCCTTCCATTGTAGAGATCACTCTCTCTTTCACACTACAACAAGATTTAGCCTGCATTGTACACACACGGGCTTGCTCTTTGTACCTTCCCTACTATCATAGTCAGTGGTAGGAGCACAATGTACCTTCGATCAAAACTGTGTAGAAGTGAGAGAGTGGGTTGTAGTATAAAGAGATTAGTATAGTTCAAGCAATTGCCCAACCAAGGTATGCGTATGTGCGTGTATGAGAGAGAGAGAGAGAGAGAGAGAGAGAGAGAGAGAGAGAGAGAGAGATGTGGCATGTGAGCTAGCACTTCTGCCTTAGAGACTGCAAATTGTCTCTAGAGAACACAACAGAGAGCCGTGAAAAGGGACTGAGACAAGAGAGAGAGAGAGAGAGAGAGAGAGAGAGAGAGAGAGAGAGAGAGAGAGAGAAAGAATCGCCTGCAACTCGCGAGTCAGCAGTTGCCTCAAGAACTATGTGACAAATCTTCGCTTCAAGCATATACACACAAATATATATATATATATATATATATATATGTGTGTGTGTTATATATATATATATATATGTATGTATGTATGTATGTATATATATATATATAGATTTGTGTGTGTGTGTGTGTGTGTGTGTGTGGACACTATGTGTACATATAGATATATATGTATACATACATCCATACATACGTACAAGGATAGAAGCAAGTAAGAGAGTGGAGCAGAGACATTGAATCCAATTGCGCTCCTATCATTGAAACCAATTCTGGAACCCACTCCATTTATTAAAAAAAAGTTTTATTACTACATTGCCTTCTCTTAGCTTTCATCTCTTTACACCATGCTAACTTATCTAATCTCTATAATCAAGGTTGGTAGCATTGCTAAATCCAGGTAGACCAAAAGGAGGAATCTCTCTCTCTCTCTCTCTCTCTCTCTCTCTCTCTCTCTCTCTCTCGATACACACACACACACAGACACCCCCCAATAGAATTAGAGCACTCCTAAGTTTGTTGAACAAGGGTTAGCACCTCATGAAAAATAATGTCTATGAGAAGCTTCTAATCTTGGTATCAAAGAATGCTTTGCAGCATCTATTAAGAGGTTGTGTCATGCATCACTTTTATAAATGCGATAAGACTATAAGTGTAGAAAGAGAGTATTGATAGTGTTTCACTTGGAAGAGAAGATAGCCGTATGAAAATAGAGGCATTGTTTCCTTGGCCGTAGCAACGCGCGGGTCACATACTAGTCTATACTCTTTATAATGGAGCTTAAAATTTTTGAGCAAAAAGAAGGTATCCAAGTGTCACACTTGCTCCATTTCAAAAGAAACCTTAAGAAATGTAAAAATGAAAGGGAAAAAATGAGAAGACTTGTGAGTCCTAGAAATGTAAAGCAGAAAACTTAGTACTTTGTCTATATTTTTAATAGTTTTAGTTCATGGGAAGGCCATGGGCACTGACTACTTTTGCTTTTTAAAGCCATTTGAAGGGTGGGTTTACTTTGCATTTTGAAGGAACTTCCCTCCACGTGTCATCTAAGGCTATGGTTATGCGAAGCTTAGTGGTTCGTTACATCAGTCGGAAATTTTCGTTAGCGTGTAGATTTTCATCGGCTTACTATGCCTAAAAGAGCATAATTTTCAAACTATGTCGGTTTCTTGCCAATCAATCCTCTTTCTCTCTCTCTCTCTATTGTTTGCGTCTCACTCTTCCTCACTACTTGCTGCTACCCGTGACGTTTTGGATTGTTGAGCCTGCCTTAGTTAAAATTGTCGAGGCTTATAGACAACTAAGCTTTGTGTGGCCATGTCCTAATGAACCTCCCTTTGTAGGATTGCACAAACCTTCCATGTCATAAATGATCTCTCTCTAGCCTTACTGCTCAAAGCTCAATAGTTGCACGCATGTATCTGTGTTTTTTCTGTGTGTGTGTGTGTGTGTGTGTGTGTGTGTGTATGAGAGACAGAGTTAACGTGTCATTCGTTGAGGTGTTGGAATGTTGCAAGAAGACCTTCCACATTTGCATTGCAATACTGAAGTGCAACGAGCTCAATGATTCAACAATAGGAGTCCAATGACTTTTTGTGGATGTCCTGTACGCATTGTGTGTGTGTGTGTGGTGTGTATGAGAGAGAGAGAGAGAGAGAGAGAGAGAGAGAGAGAGAGAGAGAATGCGACGTTATTGATTGCAAGATTTTGTGTGTGCTGAGAAATAGAGAATGGTCTATGTGATTCATCATGTGTGTGTGTGTGTGTGTGTGTGTGTGTGAGAGAGAGAGAGAGAGCGAGAGAGAGAGAGAGAGAGAGAGAGAGAGAGATTTTGTGTGTGCTGAGAAATAGAGAATGGTCTATGTGATTCCTCATGTGTGTGTGTGTGTGTGTGTGTGTGTGTGTGTGTGTGTGTGTGAGAGAGAGAGAGAGAGAGAGAGAGAGAGAGAGAGAGAGAGAGGGCTATCACACCATCATGACAGAGAGGGGGGAGAGAGAATAAGCATTGGTCTTACAATCACCAATCAACAAAGCGACGATCAACATAATCCACAATCAAGAATCATGAATCAACATTGACATCTACAAAAATGAGACTTAACGTAATTGGAAAATTTTGATCCGACAAATCCAAAGCAGAAGGTGTGTAAGCTCAAGGCAAGAGCGGACCTCAACAGATAGCAAAGGCGGATGACAAGAGGCAACTCTAGAAAATCTTGGCTATTTTTGAGGTCTTTATGCTAGATTTGTTTCTCTTACCTTGAGTTGACTCAGAATTCAAAGGTGAATCTCAAAAGTCATAGGTGGGATTGCACTAAGCTTAGGTTTTTGCAAGCGCTTAAAGACAAATTAGATTTTTTGAGGCAAATCTTAAAAATTTATAAGGGGAGTTGCACTAAATCAAGGTGGGCACAATACTTTCTCCCAAAAACTCAAAAAACTTACATATGAGAAATTTTAGGGGGAACTTTATTATATTTGAAGGCCATTACACTCAATTTCTTTACTTTGTAGGGTTTCTCACCTTCAAATCTAAAATTTAGAGATAAATTTCAAAATCTGTAGGTGGGATTACACTAAAGCAAGGACTTTTCAATCATTCATCGATACTATGTTTTTTCCAAAAACTTTACAAGCAAATTTACTATATTTTAAGGCTATTGCACTAAACTTCTTTGTAGCTTCTCTAAACTTTAATTTAGGTTCTTTAAAATTTGGAGATATTATCACCTTGAATTTAAAATTTAAAGTTGTGATGTTAAGTTTATAGCCTTTTTGCATCCATGGCTTTTTTGGAGCATGGAGATGTTGTATATTTTACGTTTCAATTCATTACAACTCACTCTAACAAGTGATAAGTGAGTGCTGGTAAAAAAAAGTTTTTAAAAAATTAGAGGTAAATCTCAAAATTTGTAGGTGGGATTATACTAAACCTAGGTTTTTTCCTCCAATTGTTGTGGGTGTTCTAACCTTCAAATTATATCTTACGAGTGCGTGGCTCATCCTATGGATGGACACACACACACACACACACACACACACACACACACACACACACAGACCCTTTTTTCTTTGCGCCCAATCCACTCTCTTTCTTGCTTTGTCTTGGTCTTCAATTCTCATCCCCTCCAAGCCCTTTCCTTATGTCACGTGGCACGGGCCTCCAAGGTGTGTTAGATATAGTCAAGGAATTTGTAGGTGGGATTACACT